>NC_139723.1:54021410-54363995 GCF_964211835.1 Anser anser
CCTCCTCATCAATAAACTACAAAACACTGAACCTCATGTCCAACTTTCAAGCTGATGATGTCAGGCCAAGTTCAAATTGAGCAATATGTGTGAGCATATGAGACTTAGAAGAATGATTTGCCAACTCATGACCACTGAATCTCTGTTTTAGAGACTTATACTTGAAATCTTGCCAAGGAAAACAACTTTATGAGCTTTTATTACACTCCATTCCTAAAGGAGAATGACAGCTCCAGTGATACTACCTCTAAACTCTTCTGTTCACCTTTACTTTGCTACTTGCTGCCACAGGTTTTAGGTTGTGAAAACAGATGAAGCATAGGTGCGTCTGCCTTTCAAATTCAGAATAGGTTGGACAAATAAATTCTGGTTTAAGGAAGGATTCTCTTGAAAATTCTGGAGTTTTAGTATTGTGTAACAGTTCTGGTGCTTCAATATGAACAGCGTGTAGAAAATAGGCATATTCATGACCTATTACTGGGTAGCAGCAGTGGTCTGCATTATGTATGCTAAGTAATTGCTTTTGATAAATAGAGAGTTGTATGGATAAAAGCCAAACTCATGGAGCCTTATTCCCATTCTGCCTATATTAGTGTTGTTCTTTTGTAAATTCTTGGAACTATATAGGATTCAGTTATTTATACCTTTGGTAGCTACTTGAGAATGAACCAAATCTCATCACCACAAGAGGAGACACGGATTTATAGAGCCTTTTTTTTTCTTTTCATAAATATCTAAACAGATCTTGAAATAATGCATGCATGGTGAAAATGTCTGTATTGCAAGGAGCTTCTGACAAAATGTGGGCAAGGCACTAAGGTGAAGATTCTGGGAGCTTAGGCTTCTGGCATTCATGCTGCAAAGTAATGGCCAGGGTACTTGGCTTCTGCACACCTTGCCTTCTATGAAGCCAGGACCTCCCAGAGTCACTGCTCAAGGGCTCCTCAGTGCCTCTGAGGGCTGCTGGGCAGTTGGTTCCTCTTTCAGGGCAGAGGGGTAGAAGATGCCATAGTTAGACCACGGTCTTTGCCACTCAGTCTGGAGCTCCATTTTTTTTTTTTTTCCAGAGTGACATGTTTTCATTGTTTCAAAATGATTCCAGCTTAAATGTTTCCTTTCACATTAAATTTTGAAGTTTCTATTCTGTGCTCCAAAACAGAATGCTTTTTCAGAATGTAGAAATTTCGGAATGGAAATGGAAGATTTCTGACCAGTGACATATAACTAGTGCCTTTGAAATGCTGGTGGCAGGGAAGCCAAAGAGTGAAGTTACTTGGATCAAGTTTGAGGGGCAAAGAGAGAGAAAGGAAGATTTCTTAATGGTATTGGTACTATACATGTCTCTGAATACCTGCAGGATTTATTCTTCCAGTCTATGGAATTGGCACCATCCATGTATTTTTATTTCACCCCTGTTCTTCAGAAATTACTCAGAAATCCCACAAAAACATTGAAGTGCAATATTACTAAGAGAATAAGTCAGTTCAAAGCCAATTGTATGAGGGTGGGTTGGGAGCACAAAGACAAGAAGAATCCCAGTCACTACCTGAAGCTTAATTTTCAGGCAGGCGTATGGTCACTGTCCCCAGCTAGAATGGCCTAGATTTGAGCTGTCTCTGACCTGGTAGCTGTGTTGCTGAGCACTGATCCCAAGCAAGACTCATCGCTCACCCTTCCTTCCTGATTTTACAAGACTGATGAAGGCAAGTAAATTTCCAGTCACATATTGTAGCATTTGCCTCCTTGCCTGCGTGCATATCTTCTTCCTCTCAAGTGAATTCTGCAAAGATTCTGCAGTTCTCCCTGACTCTGGAGACAATCATTGCTCCTTGCTTTCCTTCTGGAAAACTCTATCATCTGCAATGCAGGCCATTCTGCTGGAACTGGTTAGTCTTTGCAAATGGATGAAGTGAAGATTTATTATCATCAGAACATGTGGAAATTAGAAAATGGACTAATGGAAACCATTAATGTCCTCCTCTCAACAATCAGATGAATGGTGGATCAATGCAGTATATTAATAGATTGGAAATGATTTAAGACAATATAAACATTAAGTCTCAGATATTAGATTGGAAGAAAGCAAGCAAGACAAAGACAGCACTCTATTATATATATGAAAAATATAAAATACCATCTCCTAAGACATACTTCCTGTTCAGCATTTTGATATCTTTGAAAAGATAATATTGAAAAACTGCTCTGTATCTTTCCATAATACCACCTAACTTTGATATAAAACAGTCTGTCTGCTTATAAAAGCAAATCATATTGTAAGACTGTAACAATAAATACATCTTTTGTTGTGTATTCTACAGGTAAAATAATAATAATAGTTATAGTTTGCCAAAAAAAATGTATTTTTTAATAACAATGTCTCTTTTGTTTGCAGTGTGTGCATAACATTGTAAAAAGGAATGATTAAATATAATTGATATAACAGTTGCTGTCCCCACACACATTTTACATAAACCTCAAAGGAAAACCTCAAAGAAGAGGGAAAAAAAAAAAAAAGAAAGAAATCTAAAGGAAAATTACTGCAAAAGTACTTTACGCTGACCTGGCATCATGCATAAAAATAAAAGTCTGTAAGTGAATGATTCTTAAGCTTTGGGGACTAATTAAGTTTTTAATGTGGTCACATTCTTTGGAAAATATTAGAAGCCTTATGATTCAAGAAACTGCTTCTCAAATAAAACTTTGTGGAGGTCAGTCCATTCACATCTTCAGGACTCATTTTTAATCAAAATTCTTCTACAAATTCTTGTCAAATCACTTTGTGTCATTACCTGAGGGAGCATTTATGAATGCAGAAGATGATTTGAACTACCACAAATCCCATAAATGAGAGGTCAAAAAGGTTGGAGCATGGCAGTTCAGCAAAGAAATGAAAACAAACTATAAATTATCTCCACCAGAAGGACAGCATGTTCAGCCAGACATCACAGGTTTTGTTTTTCAATTGCTAACAGCCCTCTGACACCCTATCATGGTGCTTGGTTTTAATGGCTTGTAATAGGTCACTGTGATCAGAAGGATAGTTTGGGAGTCACATGTACATATTTAACATGCCAAACTATAGCTAGGCAACTGTGGGAGTGCTCATTGTTTTTAATGGTCTGAATACACTGAAATACATTGGTTGGGTTTGGTTTGGTTTGAAGTTGCAACTAGTAGAGAAAAAATGTGAATTTTGCTGGTCTAATTAAATTGGAATGGGTGCCTAACATGGGTGTCGACAAAGAGTGGTGAAAATAGTCTTGTCTGTTGATGTTCTTACTGCATTTAAAAAAAAAAAAAAAAAGCTGTTTCTTGTTTTTTAGAGAATTTATAGAATTTGTAGAAAAACACAGTGGGGGAGGACCCTGTCTAAGGGATTCAGTGTCAGTAAGAACTGACTGTTTTGATCAGTAAGAATTTATTTCATAATAAGGTGGATAATATAAGTGCTCCCATTGCTGTTGTATTATACTTCAGTATTAGTTAAGTGTGCTGTTAAAATCATGTATTACTGACATAGGCAATATTTATTTAATTTAATTTAATGGCACATATTTCAAGACAGACACAAAGAGATATTGTCTGACCTTCCCCATGGTCAGGAAGTTTATTAGCATTGTCAAACAGACTTAGGATCAAGAAACTGCACCCATTAACTTCAAAACTCTGGCATTATGAGGCCTTCTATATTAAGAGGGAGTAGAGAGATCACAGAAAAGACATAAAGTTCTTTCTGCTGATGGGAAGGCGGTCTTGACATCGAGAACAGAGGGGAGAACTCAAAAGGTTCAAAACAGATTCTAGAGTATGTGGATTCTGGTCTGCAGAGCTGCATAATTCTCATTCAAGCAGGATGAACAAAAGCAAAGACTGGAATGAAAAAAAAAAAAAGAGAGATTTAAAGAAGTATATAATGAAAATCAGAGATGATAAGACAGGTGTACTGAATGTGTCAAGAATCTAAAATCCCCCTTTCATGTCCAAGTCCCTGTTTCAAATCCAACAAAAGGCAGTAGTGACAAAAAATTATTGCCACCTGATCCTCCTCAAGATCCTCTACAAAATTAGGTGGTGGTCACTGTCAAGCTGCTGTCAGGTAAATGCCACTGCAGCCATTGTTAACCTGTCCTAGCTTGCAGGCTACTTTACAAAGGAACTCAAGACCTCAGTAGTCTGAGTAAAGAAAAAAAGACTTGTACAACTAAAAGTGGTTTCTCCAGGGAAGGTTGGGGTATGTTAGTTGAGCAGGGCTGGGACAGTTTGCAGTGCTGCCTGCGCTTGAAGCTATTCCCTGAATAAACAGAGGACTTCAGTTTCCAGGGCTGTCAAAATGCCAACTTTGGCAGTGGTTAAAAAAGAAAAGGCGAAGTGGATCATTGACTGTAATCACAGAGGAATGGAGAGCTTAAGTTATTCTGGAATCCAAAAATGCAAGGAGAGACCTAGGGAGGAAATGCTGCTATGTGTAGCTCTGACTGCAAGGAGAAAATGGTGCTGAACTGCTAATGCATGCTGGAGGACATGCTGAACGCTAGGAAATGTGCTGCAAGATATGTCTGTGACAATTATGTGTGGCCATAAGGCAGCACTCGCTTCTTGCTGTCAGACCCAAATGTCTGGAAGTGTTTTATGCATGTTTGTTGGCTTTTTTAAAACTGTAATAAATAGTTAATTTTGAAAAATGAAGCAAGATTATCCAGCTCTGTCCTGAATACTGTAGGCAAAAACAAGACTTGAAGGACTATTACTGAGGGAAATGAGATCCAGAAGGAAAAAGTATGGAATATTGCCTGTAACTTTCATATAAGAATCAATTTAAAATCTGGACGCTAAAAAGGACCAGGCTACCAGCAATTCAGTCAGAATTTATTATTGCACTCATGTAAGTTTTGGGCTTAAATTGTCAAGAAAAGGCTTGTTGACACAGGTTACAGGAAGTGAAATATCAGCATTAATTGTGTTTCACGTCTTTAGTTAGGCATGTAAGGACAGATCTGTAAAGGTATGAAGGTACCCGGAAAATCTGATAGGTGTCTTAAACCTGTCCAAATCTCACAAGGGCCAAAACCAGACAAATTAATTAGATGCTGACTCCCACTTACACTGCTTTAATTTAACTGTAGACATGTGCCTAAATATTTCCGAGGACTTGGGGCTACACATCTATCCGCATCTGTGGCTGCCTATGTATCTTTGAAAACCTGGCCTCCGCTGGCTAATTTCAGCACACACATGCCAATTTGCAGCCCCGGATCCTACTCGCATCTCTGGAAGCAATTTTCTTGCTGCAGCAAAGAACTTCTCCACGTGACTGTTTTCTCTCTATGCATGGCACTGGCGCTAAACTGCCTCTCTGAGCTATTTCTCTTCCCTTCCCTTTAGGCCTCTTCCCCCCCCCCCGTGGGGTCGGGAGGCAGCAGCATGCCATTTTGGTGGTTTGCAGTGCCTTGTCCATGGGGGAGGACATACGCTGTTCCCCCACACGTGGCTGCGTCACAAATTCAGGGTGGCGCTGAAAATAAATGAGCCCTGGGAATGCGGTCAGATTGGGGCCGTAGCAGAGCAGGCCTGCCCCCAAGGGGGTCCACCAGGCCTTCACCCCTAGGGGGAGGCAGGAGAAGAGAGTTTCCCTCCCTCCACCTCTTCAGGTGCTTCCACCATAAAGGACAACCTGAATCCTTGCACTGTCCTAACCATTTTCCCTAAAATTATGAAATGGAGATCACCACGCAAAACACAGCCATGCAGGGCGCTTAATCCAAATGAGCATCCTGGTACCCACCAGTCACAGATTCAGATGATTTTGTGCAGAAAAGGGCTTTTTTGTTAAGAAAATAAATGATTATTTCAGCCATATTTCTATGATTTACACTATCAAAATACCAACAAAATACATACTTTCTTCTGTTCCTCTGATGTCTGGTGTATATGAGGTTCATTGTTTTCATACCAGAGAACCTCATTAAAAATAAAATTAAAAAAAAAAAAAAAAAGGAAAGAAAAAAGCAGCCAAATTAGGCTTGTTATTAACTCAGCTCCACTTTTTTTCTTGTATGTGTATGTGTATTTAGTTATATATAAATGCATGCATACATCCTGCGCATATCTCTGTATTTTCTATAGTAGCAACAAGAACTGGAATTCCCTAAATAATGCTGAGGTATACCAGTTACATAATTTCTAGATAAGATCAAATGGGTAAAAAGCTGCTGATTTTGAGAAGTCTCATAGCTGTGAAGTAAGTCCTTCTGAAAATTCCAAAGTCTGAAAACCACAATTTTTCCATACCCATGCTCAGTCTTTACATCAAGGGCCAATGTTTGCTCGCCTCCTGCTCCAGAAAGCTGAATACCTTTGGGACAAGTTGAATAATTCATTTGCCTGTAAGCCCCAACAGACACTGCAAAAGGCCATTCTACCGTATCTTGAATACTTCATGTCCCTCTCCTCACTCTCTGTGTATCTTACACTTTCAAAGCTGGTGCTATGATTTCCGGTGCTCCAGGCAAATCGTCAAAAATCTGTTCTCACCACAGGCACCCAGACAAAAATAGTCATGGGTCGTTTTGCTGCTCCTCCTGTTTTGCTGCCCTGGAGATACAACAGTTCCTGCAGATTCAGAAGTGATTTGATTCTAGGCTGTGTTTAAGCATAGTTTTTTTCTTGAGCAGAGTGATGACAAGAGGAGTTAGAATAAAAATGAAGATAGTCTGAAAAGTGTGCAATGAAAACCCAGTGACACAATGCCTTAACGAGCTGGAGATGAGCACATTGAGTGTTTTTTTTTGCCTATCCTGAAGTTGAGACCTCTTTTGCCCCCTGAACTTCTCTAGCAATTTGCTTCCACGCAATCATTTATCCTGCCTTATGGAATACAGCTGCAGCTTTATATTTCACTTATTCCCCTTCTACCCATCAGACAAGGTAAAGTGCTGGCTGCCCATGCACTGAGGTAGGATATTTCTGCTTTGCTGTATCTGATTGCTTGTTATGCCAGACAGCATGTGATACATGCAGATTATGGAGCTCTGCACTGAACAGATAACATTGTCTGAAAAAAAAAAAAAACAAAAAAACCTGTTTTTTGCCATACTTGAGGCATGCACGAGGGTTTAAAAACTCCCTAAAGTCAAGCAGCTCCTTGCCCTAGATGAATCCCATGACTGCTAAACCTGATGCTTTTAAAATGATTAATTGTATCAGCTGTCAATGACAAAGGCTGGGAAGAAAGGAGGCAGACCGTGATTTATAGTGAAATTGTTTCTTCCAATATCTGAATATGATACTGAGTGAGATGGTCTTCTGGCTAATTTCTTAGCTGCCAACAATTATAAATATATTGCTAAGTACAGTATGGATGTGAACCCTGAATTTTATTCCGCAGAGGAGTGGAGCTATGCTATAAGCTCACTATGTGTATCTGCGGATTGTCCTATTCCTCTAATTATGAATCTGCTCACCAGGAAGCAGCTGTTGTCATTGTCTTACCTGCAAGTCTCAAAATGTGTGGGCTTTTTTGATGCATGCTGGGACAGTACAGCTGGTACACAACAGATGGCACAAGGGAGTCCCTAGTTAGAGGATGCATATGTGCTCAGTCCCAAAGTCAAACCCATGTTGTTATAAACCAGGGAGCTGCCAGGCAGAGCCCATGACTGTATGCTCAGGTGCCAAGAGAAGCTAGAATATAGCTACTGACTAAGTTTGTCATTTTTGCCATAGCTTAAGGGTTGCTGTTGTTTAATGGGACCCTATTATTTGATGCTGAATAATTAGCAGGTCCATCCTCATTTTCATCATTGCCCATTGTAGCTAAGGGTAACATAAGAATTAGGTACTGTGGGACAGCACATTGAGTGGCTCTTAGCTCTTGGCTATCTTAGAACCTCCAGGAGAGAGCCTCAGGAGGAAGCTGAAGGGTGGGAATGAAATTTGGAACATACCGTTCAGACAAGGTAATTTGTCTTGCTTGCAAAGAAATGCCTAAATATAGGCATTTCCTGTGCAAAAAGAACTGGAGACATTCAAATGATTCTATGAAATCTGAAATATCCTTAAATATAGAAACCCAAGAGTCAGTATGCAACTGGGAAGCAGGTGCTAGTTTTAAGCAAACCTCAGGGCTTGTTTAATAGAAGCACATCTGGTCTTTAAAAGTCTGCACAGGTGTTTGCATTTTAATTGCACCAATCTATCCTGCTGTCCTGTGTTATGCCCTGGAAAAGTCAGAAGTCAACTCTGAGATAGCTGAACTATTAATACAGGTGCTGCTAACTGATCACACGTTGTTCATGAAATACTGAGTCTAGAGCTATGACATTGCCTGTGTGTTCTCTTGTGGCTCTTTGTCATATCTCATTTTTAAAAAATACTCTTGCTAATATTCTACTGGTTTATATGTACCTTTGCCTTTATGAAATGGGCCATGCTTTTATCCTAGCATAGTGATATCTGCTGTCATTAATTGTTTTATGGCAATTCTTTGCAATATAATCATCACTGATTTTTAGAGATGTTTTGAAAATTCTTTGGCTGTGTTTTGATCATAGTGTAGTCTAACCGGCAAAATACAAGAGAAAGAGAAAAAAAGTCTTGAAATGCAAAATTTCCCACACTATCATTTTTTTTTTTTTTTGATAGAAAGAGGACATGCTGGGAAATCGCTGGCGGGTGGAGTTATGATTTTCAAGCTGTAGATTAAACAGTCCTGAAAAACAATGAAATGTAGATGCATTAAATAAAATTCAGTGATGAGCAGTGAAGCTGATAATGGAAATAAACTGGTTTGGTTTAAGATAAAATTGTCAACTAAATCTATCTGAACCATTACTAGGCACCTAGGAAGGAAAACTGTCTGTGTATAGAATTGTTTGGACAAGAATGAAGTAGGTATTAATGGAAACAATGGAATCAAACATCTGAAGGCTGGAAATGAATTTAAAGTGTAATAGCTGGGGTAGTTAGGATACCTGTATTCTGCCAAAGACTCTAACTTATGGTACTAGGATAAAATTCAAGGTAAAAAACAGACAAACAAACAAACAAAAAACAAGTAGGTAGTCCATGGATTAAAACAAAACAAAACAAAACATCTGGGGATATAGGGCTTTTCTTCAGATTTATTAGTAAGGTGGCTGGAGAATGGCAAAATGGTGATCCAGAAAATCAGGATCTTAATGTTGATCTGCACTTTCCAATTCTGAAATGTTTATTTTGCTCTTGAGATTTTGTATGGTTTTGTTTTGTGGTGTGTTTTGTTGTAGTTATTGCTGGTTTTTAATTTTCTCTCTCTCTCTCTCTCTCTCTCTATTTTTTTTTTTTTTTTTTTAGCTCTTAGGTTCTGAGCTGGAATTCTGGTTGCAGCATATTGCTCAAAGTATCTCGTGCAGGTGGCATACTTGGAATAAAGCCGGTTTAATAACTGAGGGATTTAAGTCAGATTTAGTTGAGATAAAAATAAGGATAAATTAAGCTTGTAACATTTCCTTCCTGCCTTTATCTATGTGACACTTCGCTACAGCTAAAATTATGGAGGAATGAGGCATTTCAGATGAGAATAAAGCAACCACAAGATAGAAGCATTAATGAGGACGGAGCTTTTTTTTTTTTTTTTTTTTTAAGAAAGCCTTCCCTTTTCAAACCTGTCTTCCCTGCTGAGAAGGAAAACAAGGTGAAGGAAAGGCTTTCCATTGAATTTAGAGATGGCAGGATCATCCTGGAATAGTGAAAAAATGTTTCTCACAGGAGTGAAAGTCAGCCACTACATGTATGAAACTAAGGGAGTATGACAGAATCAGATGATGTTTCAAGACAAAGAAATACATTTTATTGCTGGGAGAGGACGAGGGCAGGATGAGGAGCTCTATTTACATCAGAAGTTTCATGCATCTGGAGAATGTCTGACAGGCACGGAGTACAAAAGGGGACTGTTTTAGCCATGGGGACCTCATTGTGAGACTTTGAAAGCACGGCAGGCGTTTGGAAAAGGACGGAAGCCTAACTCAGAACCAAATTTAGGTTATTCAGTACAGTTATCATCCTGGTGACAAATGTGAGAACTAAGTGAGCACAAATACAATGGAAGGTATTTAAATTTGGATGGGTTTGAAAACAAATGCTTGATGAGGTTCATAAATGTCAAATGAACAGATGGAGCTGAGAATGAAACCAGCGGGGAGATAAGGCAGAGATTGCTGTGAGCAGGGGTGGAAAACAGGAAACTCCAGTTGGTGGGCTGCAGGGTGAGGGTGAGGGAGCTGGGCCTGCCAAGATAAGAGCTGAGACAAAGGCAGATATGGATGGTCCTCAGGCAGCAAGGAAGAGCAGAGGTCAGTGCCTTCAATTATGGGAAGAAAGACCCTTGCTTGCAGATCCTGGAGCCAGAGAAAGGCTGGGAGAGGGGCAGATGGGGGAACCTGCTTGCAGCCCAGGCGCAGGGATGTGCCCCTGTAGGTCAGTCTGCCTGATGGCCTGTATGCGGCACCACGTTCTGACACCAGTAGGGTTTGTGGCCAGCCGCGGTTGTTCCACATGTCCCTGACAAGATGTTTCTGCCTTGCACACAGCCGTTGCTGTACAGAGGGTGTATGCATGACCACATGCTGTGTGGGCATCTGGAGGGCACGGGCAGTCTTGGTGGTCTGTGCTTGTATTTGGGACCTTGTGCAATGCAGCTGTGGCACAGGCTCTGAGGTCCATGGATGTTTCGCTATAGATGTCATGCCAGAAAGTGGAAAATAAGCAAACCTACACATTTGTGTCCTGGTGAAACAAGAAAGTTGCAACTTCCTTTCATTCAGGTCATTTTGCTCCTGCATGATGCCCATTTTAAGAGTCTGCCGTGACTCAGCTTTATTTTTACACTGCCTGAAAAAGTAGCCTAATAAATTCATGCGCTGTGCAATGTGCTGCTGCTGTAAAGTCGCCCTAAGCAAATGACATCTTCCCTGTAAGCCTGAGCTGTCTCATAATCCTAACGAGCAACCGACCCTGATGATGTTGTCAACTAACTGCTGCACATTGGGAACATGCTGCAGGCCCAGGTGACTGCAGGTGTTGGACACCTGGAATTTCCATTCATGTAAGTTGTAGCAAGTTTCAATAGGATGCCTAGTGGTACTCTAAACCAGCCTGCAAGCACATTATCAAATATATACTGACTCTGATAGCATCAAACACTGTGGTTTTGTCTAAAGATATATTTACTTTACATGCAGAAACATAAAAATCTGCTGATTATAGATTTCTGTTTCTACAGTCTGATTGACAATAACAAACACCCCCTCTCAATAAATAAATAAATAAATAAATAAATAAATAAGAGACTGGTGTTCCCAAAGTTCACCTTTAAAGGAGTCCTGCCAAATTGAAAATACTCCTTTCCCTTCATTTTATTTATTTATTTTTAAATATATATACATTATTCTTGTTCCTTGCATTCCCACCACATTGACTGAAAACAATGTGACTGAAGAATAAGGTCTATTTTTTCTTTAGTTTGCTTCATCAAGTTAGAATATGCCAAGCACAATCATTTGCTCTCCATGGGTACTGTTTAGGAAGGAGTACTAACTCCCTGGGATGCTGTGAATTGCACTGCTATGCTTACTGTGTTTCAGAGATGATCAAAGTGTGGTATGTCTGTAGCAAATTTTTTATGTGCATCAAAACTCAATAAGTACCACACTGACTTATGTTCCTTCATACAGTTAAAATTCTAAGGCTTTGCACTCTAAGTAATTTCTTTTCTTTTTTTTTTTTCTTTTTTTCTTTCTCTTTGTGACAGACTGGCTTTCTTTTCCATCCCACACACAAGGTGATATGCAAGCAAGACAGAAATGTAAAAGGTGCTTAATGACTCCAAACACTTTTGTCTTGACACTGCTTACTTATGACACAGACATGTTTCCCTTAAGAAGTAGTGTATTTAGGCTTCTGTGCCATTCTAGAATAATCACTATACATATGTGTTCCTTGAAGAAAAAATAACACTAAGAGTAAGTAGAAAAAATGTTGTATAAGAAGAAATGTTATTTTACAGCCAGATAAAGACACTTGCAGATGTTCGTGCAGGAAGGCTGCTCCAGAGTTTTTCTTTCACTATAAATGGTTCTAGTCCAATATTCCACCCTTCTTACACTCATTTAAAACTGAATCAGAATTCAAATAAGGATTAACCACCCACAGAGTCTGGCACAACAATAGAAGCACTTGCTAACTTTTTTCCTACGTATTATTAGCGGAGGGAATCTAGGCTATAGAGTTTCATTACAAATTATATTTTTTAATTCTTTACTTTCTATCTCTTTTTCTTTAGTTTAATCTCAACAGCTGAAAATTTCCACATGCCTTTGTGGCCCAAGGTAATCTTTGTTCAATAAATGTCTTGGGTAGTGAATAACAGACATTTTTGTGAGCAAGAGGAGAAGTCACTCAGAAAAAAAAAAATTGATTTCATTTGCTGAGGTTGAGTCTAGTACTTGGAAAGAAAAGTGAAACATTTCTTGTCTATCCATCCCTCTCCCTTAGACATTTGTTCAAAATAGGTAAAATCATAAAAGGCAAGAAATATTTATAGATGTTCATCTTATATTTAAAAGTAGCTTTTCCTTCGGTCATTTTGAATGTTTGTGGTAAAGGGATGGAGAAAATATTGAGGTATCAAACAGAGCGTAATTGGTTGAAAAAACAGCATTTTTTTATTCCAGCCTAACTTTCAGATCATAACATCTTAATGGATGGCTGAATATTGAACACACCAGCTGATGCTAAATACATCTACATAAAATTAGTACTATTGAGATTGAGAAGGTGTATCCAAATGTGGAATTAGCTGGGTTAGTCAGTCTTCATTCCCGGGTATCTGCACCTACAACATCAGTAATGACATTACCGAGGTAACTGCATATATATATATATATAAATATCTTTGCTAGAGTTTGGAGATGTAGTTGGAAAAAAAATGTGACATTGCCTGAAAATGTTATAGTGAAAGGGATGGTCTGACAAACTACCTTAATTGAGACAATGGCAAAACTCTCACTGTTATTTAACAGGGCAAGAATTTCACCTTTGAGACAAGTACAATGAAGTTTTCCCCAAAACCGTAAGGAAACTGTAGTACTCTGTGCTTCGTAACTGTTCAGCTTGAACTGCTTGTCTAGGGAGGTTAAGAAGAAACCACAGCATGAGGTGTTGGTCTCCAGCATTTGAGTGAAGACTCTATCAGGTGCTGACTGCATGGGTGTACTACCAAAGTTGAAAGGCAGACAAGATGGAGCTGACAGAATTGTAGAAATTGGAGCTTGACAGAGTTTTACTGGTTTATAGTATTACCAGTGCCTTTCAATGGAAATCTATTGCCATATTACATAATTTCCTGTGATTTTTAATTAAATCTGAAACTAGCAATTAGGCCAATTAACAGCATTATTCCTCCCATGCAGTAACAGAGCTTCATTTATAAATCTTGTCCCCGCTTTTTATTGTCTAGGTTTCTACATTCATTTTTCTTCCCTAACAGCTAGTTCCCAGTGAGGAAGTGTATAATGTAGACAGAAGTCTTCAAACACTGGTATGAATTATACACACTGTGATTAATTCCACTGAAACCATGCAGATGGGGTGAGAGTAAGTTTTTTCAAGGTTGGAGCTGTAAGTTATACGACTGGGCTTGGTAAAAATGAGATTCTGTGACTAGATCCCACATTTATTCCCACTTTTATCTACATGATAGCATAGTAAATGCACACACACAAAAAACACGTCTCAGCTGGAAAACTGAAAATTCTTTCAATTGCTGACATCCTATTTGTTTAAGAAGGGTTCATCTTTCAATATATCTGTTTTCCCAGCTCTGAATTTCATGTCTGGATACTTAATTTGTTAAGACACAATGTTCTCTGATTTAGGAAAAAAAAAAAAAAATCCCAAACCCCACCAAAACTAATTTCCTTAATTTTCTTTTAGCCAGACTGTTACATTTATATAGAATTACATCCAGTCCAGAGAACAAACTATGCAGCAGAGTTTTTATCCAAGTATTCATAGCTTGTATTGTCATTGGATAAAATTTTCTCCTGTGCAATGAGCTTGCATGGGACCCAATCATATCTTCCTTTTCATGTAATACTTTTGGGGAGAGAGCTGAAATAGCACAAAATTCTTTAACAATATTCTGAGAATTCTCGTTGTCCTAGAGAGATCTTACTTGCACCAGGAGGTCAAACAAACTCCATTGTTTATCCTCTGAGACATAAGAGCTTTATGTCCCACTTTAGGAACAAGTGCTGCATCACTGTGATGAATACGGCCAACATTCCTCTGCAGTATCCATGAGCTTTTTACATTAATTTTGTTTTTAATGTTTTTCCCTGCTTTCAGTGCTTGCTCACTGGGGATGTTCTGTCTCAGATTTCTAGAGGAAGCTACAATTTTTAAGCAAGTATCTCTGAGAAACTGAAAAAAAAAAAAAAGGAGAAAAAAGAAAAGATGGAGCTTGTAAATGTGAAATCTTTTCTGTAGTAGTGAAAAAGACGTGCAGTTTTCCCATTCAGCAATGATCATGGGGTGAAATGTGAAGGATTTGGCTGCAAGAATGGCATTTCCTTTGTTTAAACATGAATTTTAAAATACACTGCTGTTCTTCAGCAAAGTTTCGGTCAGTCTGAGGGTTACTGCTGTTCCTTCAGCAAAGTTTTGGTCAGTCTGAGGGTTGCTTTGCCACTTGTGCTGTTTGGTGGTCTCTGGCATGAGCATTGACTGCCAGGTGAGGCAACCCTTTTCATTACCCATTCAAAACCCAGCTATACACCAGCACTCCTATAGCATGACTGGTGTGGCACGATAAAGTCAGTCATGAGGATGCAACACGCATGGCCCTATGCTAGAAACCATTCAGACACAGGCTAAAGACTGTGAGCTAGGTAACAAGTCCTACTTTTCAGCCCTAAAGTAATATGTTTAAGCCGGGAAGTTGGAGGATGGGTGGAGCTGGCTTTAACCTTCCTCAGTGCAACACATGTTTACCTGATAAAAGCTTAACAATGCAATCTGAACTTCATGTTGCTAACATTACAGAGGTTCAGCTACACACTGTTGGATGAAGTGCAAAACAAGAATTATACACACACACACAAAATGCATGAAAGGCATATGTTTAGGGGAATCTAAATCTTAGGGGAATGAATGGGCTAAAATATGAAATTTGCCAGTCAAACATTCATCTATAAAGTATTTGCTTTTCTCTATTCATTGTTATAAAACATGTCCTAAATTAGTCCCAAAACACTTGCCTTTCAAGTCCATGTTGTCTTTTGGATTTGCAAACAGACTGAAAATGACCAGCTAGTTAGAGACAAATGAAGCACAGGATTATTATTTTTTTTTTCTATTAAGAAAAAGTGTAACCAAATTAAATGTTCAGATTACTGTGATCAGCTCCTGTATGCTTATTTGCATGACTTGCTAACACTTTTGCACATTTCAGGAAATTCAATTGCCTTTTTAAAATTGAGGCTGTAGTGTTCAAATGAAGTACCTACCCTTCAACTCAGTAGGTGCTTGATGGAGCTGAGCAGCTGCACAGGCTTGAAAAAAGTTGCTATTGTGCATTGCTCGTAATGGTCCTGAAAGCAAGAACTGACTGCTGCCAACCAGCACAGCTCTTCACATTTTCTGCTGGTGAGTACATGTCACTTAAAAGACTGATGCTGCTGGGTATTTTCCCCTGGGTTTCTTTCCCCCAGGCTGATATATCTCTTTGGACAAACCTTCTCTTCTGTGATTGTCATTCTGCAGACAGTAGAATTGTAAGGTGTTCTGTCGTGGGTGACAGAGATGGAAGACAAAATGCTGACTTCTGTTACTTCATCGCTACCTGTGCCCTTTCCCTGGCTGTAATCTCTTGATGACACCCCGGACTAGGTAGCATTAAATACTTGCTATTTAGTCCACCCTGCAGCTGGCTGAGGAAGTGAAAGACATTGTTTTCCATGTGCTGACTCATTCTGAGCACCCCGTGCAAAAGTGCTAACCACAAAGAATAACGTTACATTCAAGTGTACACCACGTATTCTCCCGATGTGCTCTTTGAAGGGTTGTATTGTAACTAGGCAGGAGGGTTGTACCCGATGACGACCAACTCTGGCTGCTTGCTCTGCTGGTTGGCAGGCGTGGGCAGCCCTGCAGAAGTGGCACAATCCGACCCTGTGGAGCAGAGCTCTTCACACCACTTGGTGGCAATCTCTCCAGCCAATTAAGGAGATATGTGGATGAAATCCAAGGGGAGTTGCAACCCGTTCACCTTGGCTGGGAGAATGAAGGCTTTGGTTTATATAGGCAGGGCTGCAAGCAGGGTGAAAAGGAAAGAGCTGTTTGCAAACAGTTCCCTTTTGGGAGAGAAACAAATGAACTGGACACTACTTTAACGTTAAAACAAAAGTGGTATTTCAGAAGGGACAGGGAGAATATTTTAATCCCTCATCTCTTGCTAGGCACTCGGAGCCGAGTACAGCACAGTATTTTTAAATGTTCATGCTCCCATTATGTTGTGTCAGTGAAACATCGCTGAGAATTCATGCACTATTTATTCACTCTTGCTTACAATGACATGGCTTTGATATTCAGATCACGAACAGTCTGGGACAAATGCAGCACCAAGGGGATCTGGCAAACAGTGAAATGGATGTCTTCAGTTGGAGTAGTTGAAGGAAGTAGAGGCAAACACTGAAATTCTGTAGAGCCTGCCTGCAATGCTTTCCACTGTCAGACAGGACAAAGTGAAACATTATTTAGTGATTTTAGAGGAGTGAATATTAGCTGGAAAAGCTGCCACTACAGTGACTGTCCCTAATGCCAAAGATTTATTATGTTTTTGTGGGTTTTGGAGGTAATATCCTCAAACCAAGTCTTCTGCTGTTCAGTGACAAAAGTGCAGAGCTGTGTTTCTCTGGTAAGATCTAGGACTGAGCTAGAAATCATTAGACAGAGGAGGAGGCCTATCCCTGACCAAAAACAGAATTCTGATCCTTTCTTCTCCTTTACAGAGCTTGGGTTAGTCAAATCAAGGAGACCATGTTACAGCACTGATCTGCGATGCAATCATTATAATTTCTTCATTTCATTAAAATCTGAGCTTCGATACTGTATACTCAGAGCAGCCTCATGGAAACAGGCCTGAACATGACCATTTTTGCGTAAACTGCATTTTTCTTTTTAAAATGCTACCAGTAGGGCTCAGTTGTTACGAGTCATTGGACCCACACACACTTTCCCTTATGCATAGCCCTGCCATCAAACCACCTTCTCTTCTAGCCAGCAAAAAAAATCAGTAGAAGAAAATAATCTGTCCATTCTTAAATGGTCCTTAATAAACGAGTTGTTCTGCTGCTCTGTTGAAACATTACTGTGTATCTGTGAATGAAGGAGTAAACGATATGAACTGTTAGTAGTTCTGTGGATGTATTACCAAAATAACTCTTTAACTCCTTCACTAAACAAATTTCTCTATTCATATTAAATTTTAAAGTATCTTGAAGAAAATAGCTTCTTAGAAACTTGGGGGCATAGAATATCCATTGAGCAGGGAAACATCTTTGCTAACAAATTTGTTAATTTTGCCTTCCCTACAAAGAGTGACCGCCAGTGATCTCCAACCATTTGACTGCTATGATGTGATCTCAGGAATCCTTTACTTTTCACAGTGAGGGGTGGTGGGATAAAAATGAAATTTTAAAGAGTAAATTTTTTTTTTTTTCAGATTTATAGAATGGTTGAAGTTTGAAGGGGCCTATGGTAGTCATCCACTTGGTGGCTCAACCACCCTGCTCAAGCAGGACAACCTGGAGCCAATTCCCCAGGATGATGTCTAGATGGCTTCTGGTGATCTACAAGGAGGGAGACTCCACAACCTCTTTGGATAACCTGTGCTAATAATCAGTCACCTGGACAGTAAAGTGTTTCCTGATGTTCAGAGGGAACCTCTGAACAGTGTGTGCACATTGCCTCTTGTCCTGTCACTGGGAACCACTGAAAAGAGGCTGGTTCCATTTGTGTGTGTGTGTGTGTGCGCCCTCCCTTCAGGTATTTATCACATTGATAAGATTCCCACCCCCAACCCTGAGCCTTCTCTTGTAGTCCAAACAGTACCAACTCAGTCAGCCTTTCCTCATAGGAGAGGCTCCAGTCCCTTCATCATCTTATTAGATTCATTAGATTCTTCATTAGACTCTATCTGTTAGCTCCATGTCCCTCTTGTCCTG
Source organism: Anser anser (assembly GCF_964211835.1). Classification (NCBI taxonomy): domain Eukaryota; kingdom Metazoa; phylum Chordata; class Aves; order Anseriformes; family Anatidae; genus Anser; species Anser anser. The sequence goes on from NC_139723.1 coordinate 54,039,671, forward strand.
CGAACCCCAGAAACGGACACAACACTCCAGATGTGGCCTCATCAGTGCTGAATAGAGAGAAAGGATCTCCTCTCTCAATCTGCTGGCAATGCTTTGCCTAAAGCAACCCAGGACACCAAACTTGCTGAGGGTGCAACCTGTCACATCATCCAGGTCATTAATTTTCTTGTATTGTTGCCTCAAGGCACTGGCAGAATTATTTCTCATGTTACGTTTCTGCAACAGCATCTTTTGGCTTCCAACAGAAGTACAGCTTCTGTGTTTGTACTTAAGAAAAAGGATGTCCTGATGCAGGACACCTAAAAACTTGCTGGGCTGCTGGAGGGTGTGCCTGTGCCCAGCAATACTGTATTGTGAATACCATGTGGACTCAGTTCCTCAATAACTGCTAACAGTTGGCTTTATATGCTGTTTGCTGCCCTCACACTCTGCACTTCCATCCCCACATATGAGATGACCAACAGAATTTTTTTGCCATTGTGGTGCAAATATTAATTACAGGATTATCCTGGCCTCTCCAGGACATGTAGGCAGCTGAGCTCACTTCACTGCATGGGTAATAAATACCATGCACATATCCTGTTTCCTGAGCTCACACTGAGTATTTATATGTATGTAGATTTGGTGGTTTATTTCAACATTTATCACTGTTTCCCAGCTCATTTCCGCCTTTCCTTCTCCCAAAAGCACAATCCTTCCTGAATTATATCAAAGTACATTTCTGGGTGGTGAACATTTGTTTCCGGACAGGTAACACCCAGCAGAAGCAGATAAGTCAGATAACTGATGTCTCAGCATGCATATATTTTTGAAGCCTACATATAGTTCAATATATATATATATATTGAACTAAATTCTAACACAGCTCCTGTATGTCCTACTAAAGTTGGCAAAAATATAACTCTGCCAGCTGGTGTGGATCAAACTTTTCCTCACTCTTCATTTTACTCTGAGCTATGTACGATACAGCAGTTGGTGGTGTGCCTGAATGTAAAGGAAGAAAAGAGCTGAAACAATTAAGTTACATCTAGTCCCTCATCTTTGCCTGTGCACTATATTTCCACTGCTTTGTCGAGTCTTATCTCACGCCTACCACATAGGTGATGGTTTATTTGCACATAAGATAATGCTTTTGTCATTACTATATGTAGAGAAACTTTATTTTATTGGCAAATTTATAGTTATGAGGTCTGCACATTAACTGCTGATTTGTTGTTTTCTTGTTTGGAATGTTTTTATAATTCAAGAGTGGGGATGCTCACTTTTTACCTTGTCCTAAGTAATTTCTTATGCTTAAAATATATTTAATCTTCAAAATAATCCCATGTTTCTGTTTAAAAATCTTAGTATTTGTACAAATGACGTTTTGATGCCACTACAAACTGAAGTCTTCTTTTTCCCCTGTAAACTCTTCTAGTATGGATGGGAACGAGATCTGCACAAATCCACTAGTCTGCATTGACCTATTCCTGGAGGGACAACTCTCAAACAGAACTCTTTCCTCTGTACATTTGTAGTTTGGACTCAGCTTGGAAATTCAACAGAGGTACCTTTTACAACAGTTTTTTCCTTATCTGGGAGAACTGAGAAAAGACCATTTCATAAAGGTCACGGATGCAACTTTTATTCAACACTGTATTCTGATATCAATAATTTCAATTGTTTCAATTTGAACAGTTTAGCTCCATATGAAGAATTTTTTAGTTGTCTCAGACCATTACAGTAACATTCATCCAACCTTTCTCATCACGCTCTTCATGCAAAAATCTTTTGTATTTATGTAACTCTTAATTTTTCTGCCTGCAAATGACAAAAGTAATATCGCTAGGTTTTAGTGGGAATTTTTCAAGGTGTGATGTTGGGGTTTTGCCTCAAGGTGTTTATTAAATTTCATCAGTCATATGAATACCCCTCACAAAATGAATTTAAAGTTTAGGGAACAGTCATTTAAAACCAACAGACATGCATCTGGAATAAAGAAAACTTAAAACCTAGTGGAGGGGGACCAGACTAGTGAATATTTAAGCATACTAGACATACAGAAGTATGGGACCTCACAGGGTGCACCCAGAGTTGCTGAGAGAGCTGCCACAAGTCACCATGACATCATTCTTGGTTATCTTTGCAAAGTCATGGCAATCAGGGAAGTTTCCTGAGGACTTGAAGACAGCAGAAGTTACTCCTTTCTTAAAGACAGGCAAGAAGGAGGCTCTAGGGAGCTCCGAGCTGGTCAGCCTTGCCTCAACCACTGGGAAGGTTGCAGAAGAAACAGTCATGACATATTTCCAAATGCTGAGGACAAGAATGTGTTTGGAAGTAGTCAGCACAGGTTTATGAAGAGGACATCATCCCTGACCACCCTCATAGTCTTATCTAGTGGGATGCTTGGCTTGCTGGATGAGGGGGAAAGCAGTGGATTTTGTCTATCTCGACTTCAGCAAGGATTTTGTCATTGTCTTCCATAGCATTGTCATAGACAAGCTGATGAGGTATGGGCTAGGTAAGTGGAAAGTGAGGTGAAATGAAAACTGTTTGAATGGCTGGGCTCCGAGGGTTGAAGCTTCTCCAATGAGAAGCAAAAAGTCCAGCTGGAGGCCAGTCATTACTGATATACCCCAGGGGTCAATACTGGGTCCGATCCTGTTTCTGTCTTCTTTAGTGACCTAGGTGTTGTGACATGTTGCACCCTCAGCAAGTTTGCAGATGATACAAAACCATGAGGAATGGCTGTTTCGTTGTCTGGCTGTGTTGTTTTTCAGAGGCACCTTGACAGGCTGGAGAAATGGGCTGACACAAACCTTGAAGTTCAGCAAAGGGAAATACAAAATCTTGTACCTAGTGAGGAGCAACTCCACGCACCAGCACAGGCTGGAGGCCAACTGGTGTGAAAGCAGCTATTCAGAAAAGACTCTGTGGGTCTTGGTGGACATCGAGTTGGTCATTAGACAGCAGCACACCCTACTGGCAAAGAAGAAAAATGGTGTCCTGGCCTTCTTTAGGCAAAGCGTTGCCAGCAGGTCGAGGGAGGTGATCCTTTCTCTCTGTTTGGCACTGGTGAAGCCACACCTGGAGTGCTGTGACCAATTCTGGGCTCCCCAGGACAAGAGAGACATGGATCCACCAAAGAGAGCCCATTGAAGGAGTAGACTATGATTTGGTGACTGAGACAATTAAATCAAATGAAAAAAATATGATCTATTCATGTTTCTAGTACTTAAACGAAAATTGAATTTCAGAGGTGGAGTAGGTGAGTAAAAATATATGTTATGCAATAGATGGCATTTATTTTCCTTTTTGGCAGTTGTTCCTTAACAGGTTAATTTCAGTGAGAGATAGGGGGAGTGAGTGAATTTTAAGATCGTCTCCAAAAGTTGGTAGCCTTTTACTGCATTCCATGAAGAGTACTTAAAGATGCTTCATTCCATGAAGAGTGCTTAAAGATCTGAAGTTCTTCATTTGAGACCAAAAGGCAAAACAGTACATGTAAAAAAAAAGATACTGCATGACTTCTTAGTCACTCTTCCCAAATGTTCAGTGAACATGTTTAAAAACTTGATTACATGATTCTGGTAGATTATACCTGGGTTAATGCCAGCAAGCTACACACTCCAAGAAAGGTGAAAATCTCCCCAAACTACAGTGAAATTAATGCTGCCAAAACTGAGTTGAATACTCTCCAAAAGTATTTCCAAATAAAACTCTGCCATTACTCAGCTGGGTGCCAATAAACAGGTCAATTTTAAAGCTTGGAACTTTAAATGCAATGAAAACCAAGAGCTCATTTGCTACACTTCCATGACAAGCAGGATTTTTTTTTTCTTTTAATTTGAACTATTAGAAGACACTTTCTATATTGAAAACAACAACAATAAAACAAACAAAAAAAGAACAAGTTGCCTCTCATGGCTTTACTTAAATATTGTGATCATCTTATAGTAAACAAAAGAACAAGAAGAGTTCTAAAATGAAATTCCTTCGCAATTAATTTGGTGAAAATATAGGATCTTCATTTTGGCTTATACCATTGTAACTGAGGAAATGATTCAGTTTTTATTTGGAAATTGGCTGTGAGTTCCTAGTAATTTACCTGCCCTTTTTTGCTTATTTGTTTATTTATTATGCTGAAAGTTGGTCTAATGATATTTTTTAGTTAACTAACTGATAATGCCTCTATCCAATCCAGCTGCCAGGCTCTGCATGTGCTATAAACATGTAATTGGAACATCCTGCTGAGTAAGTGTATAAATAAAATATAATAGTATAAACACAAATTAGATAATTACAAAAAAGTATCCAGCTATGCATGTGATTATTTTTATGTTTTTAACATTATACATTTAAATCTTTTATGTGTCCTTGATCTCTAACAGAATGTTATGAGCCAAATTTAGCTTTTTTGTTACTTCAGTGAACGTCATGCAGATATACCAGTAAATATATATCGTCCCCTATGCTGTTTTATCTTGTACCTTCTTTTCAAAGACCTTTTGAGGTATGTCTCCTACAAGCCATGCTAAGAGCAGGAATTTGACGTGTTGTCATTAACAGCTTGATTGGGCTTCCATGGAAATCTGCATAACTGAGTGCACTCCCAGGCTGAGTGACCAGAGCTGCCCATCGTGCAACTAAGTCACAGAGACTCTCTCATGCAACATGATGTTAATCATCTCTGCAGAAGAAAACCAAGGAAGATTTCTTATTAAATGATGGCCAGTGAAGAAAGGGAATACTCTTAATGTAATTCTGCAGAGCACCTTTCATTATAGGAGGGAAGTGGACACCTGAATTTGCTTTCCCTTCATTGCTTTAAATATTTTGGGGGTGGGGAGGGCAGTTGACTTTATAAAATCAGGCACAATTAGCTGTGAAATTTCCAGGTATGCAACACTATGGAACGTAATAAAATGTCACACATATGTGTACATGGTACTTATGGTTGTTGATGGTATCTGCTGCATACCAATGGGCTTCTTAGTGAGAGTTCTGTGTACAGGAATTGATTTTAATCTTCTATTTCAGTCTGTGTATAGGTATTGTTCTCAATAAACAGTGTCTAGCAAGGTGTTTAATGATAAAAAAAAAAAAGTAAGATTTCGAACACAAAAAAAAGTAGAAGACAGAAGACACTGAACTCATTTGCTTTCAAAAAATAGAACTGAAATGGTGACAAGACTTTCACAGAAAAAAAAAAAAACCTCTGCTAAGTCTCAAAACACTTCTTAGAAAAGACTGATGAAAGACTGAGAAGAAAAATGATTCACCACTATTTGGGAGGGGAAAAAAATGAAGTAGAATCAGAAAAACAAATATTTGGAACAGAAAAGATGAAGGAGAATGCTCTTAATAAAGTTAATTGTAAACTCAAATCAAATAAAAATTCAGACAAATAGCTAAAGGAAAGACAAAGGGAAAAAAAAACTATAAAATGAAGGAATAAGGTTATTATAGCATACGATATACATACAGTCTGCTATTGATTTACAAAATGACCACAGATAAAAAGCTCCTTTTTTTTTTTTTGCATTCCATCAGTTCAGTGAACCTGCTAGAGAGATCCGAGAACTGTCTCTGGTATATGTTATTAAACGCAGAAAAGCTTACAATTTTTTTCCTTGTACCTATTATTTTCTTATGATACCTTGAGGACAAAGTGGGATTTTAGATATACCAGTACAAAGGTAAAAAAAAGTCCTGATAAATCCCTGTGCTTTCTTGCCTCTTACCTGTACAATGGGTTAGTATAATTTTTTGAAGGGCAGTGATGGTATTGTGTGTGGGTGTGTGCTGACTCACTTTAACCATGCCATAAAAGAAAACTCTGTTTTTGAGATGGAGGCAGAAAAGGGCAAAAAGGTGAAAGTGTGAACAAACATACTTCTGCAGTGCTGTGCTAGAGGAGCTAGGGTCCGAAGCAGCAACAGCAAAGGGTATCCCCAGCAGTATCAGCCTCCTATACAGTTACCCATGCACGCTGCTGCTGCCCTAATTTTGCACTATGTCTGGCAGCTCTCCTTTTGGTTACCCTGGCTCTGACCCAGAAAACCCCATTCTGATAGCAGAAAAGGATCGATCTTCTCATCTACTGTGCTAGCACCCACCACTTGCCTTCCCCAAAACACATGCGGAAACCTGCCTGTCACAGCCAAACTAGACAGTATCAGAAGGATGTCAAGTTCCCAGCCTGCAGTAGAAAGTCTGCAAGCAACACTATAAAATAATCATGAATGCATCTGAAGAGTTAAGGAGCACTGCTGTATGAGAACAGGGTAGGGGAGTAGATGTGGGACAGTCATCATGGTCAGCCATGGGAGGAGAGCTAGAGAGAGGAATTGAGTAGGATCAGAGTACCTTGCAACACTTCCATTTGACACAAATGTTTTCATATATGTTTCTTGTGACAGTCTTTCCCCACATTTATATGTAAGTTTTGTTTACAGATGATGACATGTGCACCAGTATGCTAGGGGCCCTATGGCCTTACTCACTTATTTATAGCTGACAAAGGATTCAGCAGGTTTTGAAATAAAACATATATTTTTTTCAATGTATTAAAACTGTTGTCCAAATAATAGAGGTTGTTATTTCAAAATATACTACTGGATTAATTTAATCTTCATGTAAAGAATTTTCTGACTTTCCTTCTAATGATATTATCCCTGTTGGCTGTGTCTAAATGCCTACCCCATTCAGTGTTAATACTGTTGTATACTCATGCCTACGCAATACTATGGGACATGGAAGTAGTTTCTCATATCCTTCTATATCTTCCACACTGCCTTGTAAATTTTTCTTCGCAGCCCCAGGCCAAGAGTGGGAAAAAAAGTGTTTGTTCCCTGCATTGCTCATGGAAAAAAAACCCTCTGAAGTGAAGCAACTAATTTGAAATAAAATTATTTTTTATTATTAGTGCTCTCCCAAACAAGTTATAACTATAGTACAGCTTTAATGGAAAGATTATTCATCTATGCCATAAATTTCCACATACAAGCACTGAAAATGGAAAGCCAAGATATAAAAAGAGGAGTTATCCTTGCAAACCCTTTGTGTTGATCTAGCATCTGTCCTTGGCATACCAGCCAGCAGAGACCTCTAGAGGCCGCTCATGGCTTCATCCTCCTGCGCATTGGCATCCATCATACAGGAGATGCATCTAAACACTCCACCATCTGTGGGACAGCCATTTGCTCCCACGGCGTGTACATGAAAGTCCCACAGCTTTCCCATTTCTGGACCATATGCTGCTCTCATTTATATCCCATGGATTTGGAACTCAGGCATAATGTAAATGGGAAAGCCTAGTTATCAGGATCTGCTGTTTAATTTATGCAAAACTAGGGCACTGTCATTCTGCAAATCATATGGTGCACATTTTCAGAATTCATCATTTACATAAAGATGGGGGTGTCCTTAAAAGTGGTTGGGAATGTATGAAGGCACACATCTGAATCACAGAATTCACACCCAGATTTCTATTACTACCTCATCTCCGACTCTGTGATATTCTGATTTTCACATTTCAGTTAGATCATCAAAGACACAAAGCCAAAATTTGCATCTGCCTAGGTTTCCAAATGCCTTCGATATTTTCAATATTTAGTTGCATCTGCAGTTTCCAGTCAACCACAGTTTATTAGCAACAACAACAACAACAAACTCCTCTTCCTCAAAATTCTATGAAGACTCTTCTTGCTGTATTTTGAAAGTACACTTATGACCTGTTTATTCTACTAAAAATTAGGTCTCCTTTGAATGTTAGACATTGTTCTCTTCACTTGAGAATTAAAATATTGAGCTGGTTCTACCATGGATATAAACATGCACATGTAATCTGTGTTTCAAGTCAGATGTTATGGATTTTTAATTTTTTTTTTAATTTAAAAATAAATAAAAATCTTATGGGTCTGGTAAGCATCAACAGACAAACTTAGCGTTCTGCTTCAATCAATGTAGAGTCACAATTTCCTGGTGCACATTAACCTATTTGTGATTCCAGATATTTAGAAATGTTGTGAGCCTTTTGTTGATGCCAGGCTGTTGGACCCATGGCAGCACAATGCTGCAGATACCATCCAGTAATACAACAGCAAATTGGACTTTGACTAAGGTAATCTCTCCCACCCTTATGGAAGCCAATCTTGATTTGCTAGGCAGCTGGTACTGCCTAGAAAAAGGAGTGGAGAAGGCTGCAACAGGGCAGACTCCTCATTATATTTGCTGCCCTTGTTCTTTTCTCAGATGATGTTTTTTTCTGTTGCCCTGTCTGAAGGCCAAGTGCACAGTTCTCCGAGAGTTGCTGGCTAGGAGTTATTTGTTTAAATGCTTTGTGGATTTGACCTTCAATACCAGCCTCCTGGCACCATAAAGCTGTTGCCTCTGTGATAAGCCACCGTACCACTGAGGCAAACCACTGAAAAATCACTGGTGCCACCAGCAGACTTGTTTATTTCTGTTGCTTTGAAGAGCTTTATTAGGGCAGGCTGCTTTTTATGTCCCATTTGTGGGTATTTCTCTTAACTCACACCACTGAAGATGCCCTTCAGTGAAAAGGACTAGCAGTATTCCACAGGGAGGGGGAAAAAAAAAAAAAAGAAAGAAAGAAAGAGTGAAGAGGTTCTGCCTTTGTTACGCAGTTAATCCTTCCCTTTACTTTCTGCAACACCAGCACAGAGTATAGAGGTTAAAGAAACACACAGCTGCTCACTCCAGCTTAGCCTTCCAGTAAGCTAGTGGTGATATGTATCTCATCAAGTTGCATCCACTGTTCATTGTATAGTTATAGTAATTGGAGTCCAACAGCATCTCGATGTCTCATGCCAGAGCAGAATTAGTATGTTGGGGTACAACTGGTGCTTGCTGAATTTCTGGAAAGTAGGTAGGATGAAGCAGGGTTTAGCCAAGTTTCTTTTGTTGTTAAGTGATGCCACCATCTGGTGAGCTATCATTTTTCACAGCTGATTGTCAGGATACCCTCCACAAGCTGAACAGGGCTGTGGTTGGAGGTCAGCTCACCCATGCCTGGATAGATGCCCCTCTAGTGTCCAGGGTCAGGACAGCTGTTTAGGGTCTGCAGGGATGTGTGAAGGAAAGTAGGTACTTCTGAGGTGAACAGAGGAGCTGTGTGTCAGTTAGACCCTACCCAGGAACATTCTGTGTTTCTTTTGGACTTTATAATTTCCTTGCTGTGGTGAATTTTGTGACCTAGTGGTTAGGTCAAGTCACTTAAGAATTATTAAAGGCTTGAAAGCTCTTGCACATGGAACAGCATGAAGATCTTACTTGTATGGCAAAGACATGACAAAGGGAACACTCAGCCAGCAAATATTAACAAAGTCTGAATGATTATGCAGCCTAGCAATTCAAGATGGGCAGTCTTCTATCACTTTTTAGAGTCCAAGTCCTTCTATCACTTTTTGAAGTCCAAGTAAAATACAATAGCACTTAACTAAATACAACCCTCTCTCCCACAAAGTCTGTACTTGCTATGATATGTTGTGTGAAATGTATCTTCTGTATGGTGGTCAAAAATCTTTCTCTCTCCTTTTAGCAGGAGTTTGGTTACTGAAGGGACAAAGTTTTCCCTTGTATTTTGTCAAAATAAAAATGACTGCTTAGACATTTGATTCTTCAGAAAGGAACGAGTAGAAAGTTTGTCTCTCTTTCACAGAGAGAATCCCTTCTCATATAGTACCTATTGCTGTGTGATTGATCAAAGTACCCAAGAAACGGGCCAAAGCCTTTTGCAGCACTACATGCCACGTTCCATTTGCTTTCTGGTTTATGTTGATTTTAAGAGGCTTGTCCTTCCCTTAATACCAAATATCTATTCTTCTCCATCTTTGATCCTAACCACATTTCCCAGTCTGCATGTTAAGTGTGTTTTCCCAAAGGCCTGGTTTCATCTCTCTTCTTTTTGCTCACATAGCTGGTAAGAGAACTTAATGTCACTGAGGCATATTCATTCCAAGCTCTGTAATCATCCTCCTGTACTGGGTATTATGTACTTTATACATCTTAATGCCAGCTGTCTGGTAATGATCAGCAATGTGGGACTGATTATTGACTTTCTTGAGAACTGTTGAGATTGTAAATAATACATTCTGTTAAGTTTGATGAAGAAATGTTAAACTTGCTATGAGCCAAGAAGAATATTAGTCAAGAACAGACCTGTTGCTGATTACAGTGGCCTCTTTACAGCACAATGTTAATTTCTCAAATCATTCATCAAATCACCTTATTGTAGTAAAATGATACTTGTGCATAGCCAAGACAGATAGCAGAAGTCAGTGGGAGGAGACAGGACCTCATGCCTTGGTGAAATTCTTTAATTTCAGTGTGCTCCAAACCACATTCCACCTTGAGAACTTTCGTATGAGCTTTTAAGCCCTATGGAAGTAGAGCAATTTGCCCATAATGGCTTTATCTAGATAAAGATTTCTTTAAAAAGTATCATTTAATAGACATTTTTTTCTTCTTTCTGCTTTTGCTTCTTTGGTTTCAGTAGCCCATCTCAACTGATTTCACCCTACATGTCAAGGACTTTATTTCTTGGGGTGAGTTTTGCGTTTCTCTGTCAATAGTTAACGACATCACTAACACCTAAATCATCCTGAAGAATCTAACCTGCTCTGCTTTGGGTGTTAGGACTACCAGCATTTATTGCAGGAAACAATAAAGAATCACAGTCTTGGCATATGAAAATGTGCAATACAGAAGAATATAATCTATTTTACTTTTTAATGTGATCATAAATCTATCAGTTCAATATATCTGGTCCTGGTAACCTATCTGCCTATATATGTATTTTGTGTGTGTGTGTGTGTGTGTATGTGTGTGAAAAAAGAGAGACGTATGTATAGAAGTATAGCAGGAATATGAAAGGGGGGGGGGGGGGGAGGGTCAAACTAAAGCAAATTCTTTCTGCTTAGCATGGACCTCATCATTAGCATGAATTCCTCCCTATGAGAAAAAAGGGCTTAACTAAGCCTCCTGTAGCATTTGTTGTTTTTAGCTCCAGTTTGTAAAACACTTTGCTATCCTCAGATGGCAATGTATCAGGAGGGCAGACAGCTGTCAGAGCAGTTCAAATCCAGAAACAGAAGCCAGGAATTTGTATTTTCAATCTCACATCCTGTGGATCCATTTGTCGCCTATACAAGGATAGCTGAAAAATCAAGGAAAGTGTATTTGCAGGACTTGGAGGAACAGAGCAAGAAACCAATCACTGCCACACTTTAAGTGCAAGTACTCTTTTCAACAGCTGTCCCAAAATGTCCTGAAGCAAACACTCATCTTAATGATATAGAAGTCCCACATCAGGAAGTTACGAGCACATAAATCCAAACTAGCCAAACTAGTACAAGAAATCTGTTACAATGCTGATTGATTAATAATCAATGGAAGGGACAAAGGATGGCACCACATGGAATTGAGATCCTGTGCTGCCTCGTTGGCTTTCTTGTCCTCCTTAGGCTCAGTTCAGTCCAGGCATTAAGGCCTGACTCTGTCCAGGATGCCCAGGCACCCACCATGCTCTCTCCCACTCCCCCCAGCCCTTTCCTCCCTGTCTTCCATGGAAAGGAAATGTCAGCACAGAAAAGAAGCATAGCCAGTGACATCCATGCACCTGGAAGCCAGCTTAGCCACGATGTCCAATTCTTTAGGCTTATTTCTTTATTTCTGTGGAGTGTGGTGAGGATAAGCATGTGAAATACACAAATGTAACAGGCATGAATATAAGCTACAATTTGATACTGTGTAAATTAATATCTGTCTGTTTCTGATCAGTGATCTATTTGCCTAGGTGTCACTTGAAGGTCTTGGAAAACAATGGTTTGCTTGTGGCAGCTGAAACAGCTCACTGTGAAGGTCCACTTTATTTTAGGTCCACTTTATTTTAGTTTCTAAATTGCAGCAGGTGCTACTGGCCTTTTTTGGTCTGAGGTAAATGAAATCAATCTGTGATGATAAGGATTCAGTGTTCAGAGTATTACCATTTTGTAATGTTCATATCCAGGATCCAGCCTATTTTAAAAACCAGGGTCATGTATTCTCAAACATGCATGCATTGTATACCTAAGAAAAGATACTTGTGTGTGGTATGCTGTTGAAGCTATTAGGCTATCAGGTAGAAGTATAGCAGAATTGGTGGAATGAGTAGGGAATGTTGTACCAATTTATACCAATTTATTTTGGTGCTACTTGTGGTGTTAATTCTGCAGCTCTTTGGGATTCCTGGAGGATAGGGATTAGTTAAGATTTCAGCTCAAGAAGCATGAGGTTAAAAAGGGAATGAGAGGAGGTGAAATGTTGTGAGAATACTCTGGGAAAAAAAATCTTCCCAGACCAAAGCTGGTAATGAAGGTCTGCCATTCCCTCAAGGAAGGGACCTAGTGTAAAAACAGTCTAGTTCAGCACTTGTTAAGGCTATTATTGTGCCATTCCTACCTCCTCTTTAGGTTGAGGGTGACCAATTCCAGGGTCTCTACTCATTGACAACTTCAAGCTTTATTTCAACTTTTCCATTCCCTTGAAAGTCAAGGAAAATTTTGTAATACAGGTTTAATGGAACACAAGTTATTGTCCTCTCAAGTCTGGACTTGTGTTGCAATGGTCAAAGAAAACTACAGTTATCAGTGATGATGTGTAGTCATGCCTCTGGCTGGATTTCTAATGCCAAATTTTGGCCCAAAACCGTTTCTTTAAATGCTATGAATTCATTATTATGCATACAAATGATTTGAGAAAGAAAATAGAAAATTATAGTTGTTGTTCGAGTAAAGAAGATGACTGAAAAATACCTTAGAAATTGTTTAACACTGAAAATCTCTTCAAACTCTTGATGCTATAAATCAATCTAATTAAAAAAGTACAGATTCACCTTTTTTCAAAAGTGCAGGACTAACTATTTCATGATATACTAATTTTCATCAGTATAGATTCATTTGGCTGTAGCACTGAACATGAAGAATACACTCTACTATCTTGTACTTGAGTTCAATGATTGTACTGACATCTACTGGTATAAAAATATTTTAAATTATTTTGTGTTGTATTTGAGGTAAAAAACGACAAGCTTGTTAGCTGTGTTATAGAAACTTTCACTCCCTGCAACTCCTCTCCTCTCCTCTCCTCTCCTCTCCTCTCCTCTCCTCTCCTCTCCTCTCCTCTCCTCTCCTCTCCTCTCCTCTCCTCTCCTCTCCTCTCCTCTCCTCTCCTCTCCTCTCCTCTCCTCTCCTCTCCTCTCCTCTCCTCTCCTCTCCTCTCCTCTCCTCTCCTCTCCTCTCCTCTCCTCTCCTCTCCTCTCCTCTCCTCTCCTCTCCTCTCCTCTCCTCTCCCCTCCCCTACCCTCCCCTACCCTCCCCTACCCTCCCCGCCTCGCCTCGCCTCTTTTTTCTCTTTACAAAACCAACTGTGCTATTGTACTGACATCCTGCTCATAATAGGATATATTTTCAGGAACTGCATTTTCATTTCAACCTATCAACAGGTTACAGTTTGGTTATTTTGGTTGACATTTTTGGTATACCAACAAATTTGGGTTGGTATTTCAGTACCCCTTAGTCATACATTGAAAGAGACCGGTGATGATGCAGGATAACACGCTACTAAACACAAATAATTGCAATGACAAAAAGGTTAGACCACAAAATTAATGGTAGGCAGAAATTTTCTGAATCAGGGTTTAAAATAGCCCCACTATTACATGAGAAATGCTGCGTTATCACTCTGACAGCACAGACATCCTGCAACACAGCATCTACAGAAGGACAGAAAAACAACCATCTCTGTCCTGCAATCACCTCTGTCTAAAGCTATTTTGACACTTCTTGGAGGAGTTTTTAATTTATAGCTGGCCGAACACATCATGAAATTAAATGGAATCCCATTAGAAATGAACATGCTGATGGGCAGGGAACAGTATGCATGAATTACTGCTCTTCACAAACCATGTGTTTAAAACAGAAAAAAAAAAAAAAAAAAAAAAAAGATAAAAAAGCCAGAACTTTTAAATGTAATAAAATTTCCAATGAAATGTATTGTCAGACATTTAACACACGAAGGAGTTTATGACAGTCTTTTTTAAACATGTCTGTAATTTTCTAATAGATTAAGTTTCTAATCTGAGGAAGGAAAAGTATGCCAAGGTACCAGCTTTAAATAATGCTTCATTTCTGGATTTCAAGTTACACTGCAGAAAAAAAAATAAAATCCAATGCTAGAAATGTTCTGTCTAAATTTGATTAAGAGTCCCCTGACTGCAGAATAACATTTCTCATCTTGACCAGAGAAGAGAGACACAATGGTCATTGTGCCAGGAATGGAGAAAAAAAAGACAAAGAAACTAGGTCCTCTAAGATTTAGCAAGAAATTTGTATGCTCTTTCTTTCAAAGGATTTTTGATGTGGTCTGTTGAAAAGTCCACTTGAAAATGAAAGGTGTAAGGTATTTAGCAGCTGTTGCTTGATTTTTAGCTATGATCATCATTGAATTGACCTCATTAATAGAATGTACAAAACATTAACATAACACATTTTAGTGTGTTAGACTTAATAGGGTAACCCTTGGAAATGGTTGATTTATGTTTCACCTGCAGTCAGATTGGAAGTAGTACAGTGTTATATGTTTCTTAAATTTGATTGTGTTTTTTATCTCAGGTTTAGGACTTTATCAAAACAGTAAGAAATTTTGAAGTTTGAGGTGAAGGAGCATCATTCTTGACAAGTGATTAAAAATGTAATTTAGGATTTGATAATACTGATAGATATCTTGATTACCAGTAGCTTTGGACAGGAACATATATTGTATGTGAGCAGATTTCAGATTCTTTGTAAATTAAATATCATAATAACATTACATTTACCCTTTTATGCTTCCGTTATTATAAGGATACATGACTCACCATTGTTTGCTACGAGAAACTGCTGAATGACTAAGTTAAATGCTTTCCCTTTACTGTTGTGATATAAGCTTTTTAAAACTACAGAAAAATCACAAGAACTTGACCCAGTCTAATCATCTTGACATGGCATGTTCTCAGTGTGGCATTAGATCAATGCATTAAGAATATAAACTCATTTATAATAAATGGTTATTATTTTTAAAATATTTTAAAGAGTGTTTTTTTATAGACTGATTTATATTTACTATAGATAGTAACAATATGAAAAGTAGCTTTTAGTTGGAGCCGTCCAACCAAGTACTTCACAAATTCTAGTTTTAAAACATAGCTCTTTTGCAGTGTTAATTTACAGGAAATACATTCTTTCTGCATTTTTCAGTACAAAATAAATCTTGTATATCATTCAATAAACCCTAAGGTTGTGGTAATGGAAAACTAAACTGACATCCAGGGCTGCAAATAATGACTTTATTTAAGTTATTATGGAAATGCTGCTGTAACTAGAAAAACTAAATATTTGAAATGAGAACTTAATACCCCTAAAACAGCTTAATTTAACTTTTCAACCCTAAACAGCTTAATTAAACCTTTCATTTTCAAACTGTGAGAATTCTGCAATAGAGCTTGCTCTTTGCAGAAGGAGACAAAGGTGAGCACACTACTAACTTGTTACAGATATTTTCAGAAACTTTGCTTATAACTAGATATCACACTTTTATACCTATATGACTAATTTTTCCAGCTTAAACCTTAAATATTGTGAAATTTTGCCACCTATACCATCTTGTCAAACCTACCACATTCTTCATGGTGGTAGACTTGGCATCTACCTTTGAAATACTGTTCTTAAACAAAACGTGTTCCAGAATAAGCTTGTCAATTCACTGATATTGTGATCATGAAAGAAACTTCAGTCAAGCCAGTCTAACTTACTCTGGAGTATGGGGAATCAGATTTTACCTAGGGTCTTCTTTTGCCAAGATCACTGGAATCTATTTTAATAGATTGTACTTTCTAGTTAGCTACTACACTTCTTCCAGGAAGGCACTCAGGCACTATCTGACTGATACTAATGAAGAGTTTGAGAAAATTATGATTTTAAATGTAATCAATATTTTCTGTCTTATGGCTTTTCATGTCTTCATATTTAACTTTTGAATAGGTTTTTATCCATTTTTTTTTTCTAATCATTCCCTGAAAACTTCTTTACTGTGGCAGGGAGTTCTGCAAATTGCACAATGATTTACATACTTCTAATTAGTACCTTCTGGTTTAATTTGAGGTCTCCTAGTGCTTGTACTGGACAAGGCAGTGGACTACTGTTTTCCATTTTCCTTCCTTGTACCATTTTCTGCTCTAGAGTTTCCATCAATCAGGTGGACTTCCTATAAGCAAAGATTGTACCAGGTATTATGGTGTCTACTGGCAACTGAAGTCGCACCAGTGGGCTAATTTGTATACCTTTAATTTCAATCTTTTAAAATTCCTTGCTTACCTTTTACTGTATTGTAAGATAGTTGTAGTATGTTAATTGCCTGCACGCACTATATATTTTTATTCCCTGTAATGTATGTTTGGTACTTCTGTGTGTCATGATAGAGCCACATGGGTGTCAGAAGGAAGCAGTATGGTCATATTAAGACAGTGTCCACCTGGGCTAATACGCTCTGCTGCCCACAGCAAATAAGCAGTGTCAGAGTATTGCACTAATGTGGATCTAGTGTTTCAGGTGCCCCAAACATCTCTGAGTGCCTGAAGGTAGGCTGCCTATCTCTGCACAGCAGGGCATAATGACACATAGGTATATTCGAGGTAGCAACAGCACCACTGACAAGAAGTCAGGACTGGTCCCACAGGTCACTTTGGAGACCAATTCTGCAGAGAAACTGCTGGGGACTGGCTGCCTTTCTTGCTGTATGAACTTATAATAAGTTCCACAAGTTGCAGTTGAGATATGCTCCGTTATACTTAATGTCTCTCCTCATCCGACACTTGATAAAAGTAGTCCTTAAGCTTCTCTTGGTTTCTTTTGGGTGTTCACCTGATTTATTTACAATTTTGAAGAGAAATTATGAAACCCTTTTCTGAGCCATATGCCAAATTAATTTGAAGTGTAAATCTCTTTTGTTGATTCTCTCCAAACTTCTACAATGAAAGTCCATTGGATTTATTATTTCACTCACTGGAGAAACACTTCCTGAGTTTTAACAGATGTTCAAGTTCCTTAATTTCTGGAGTTTGCAATTCCCCTTGGTCTTAATGAGTATCTTCAGTACCTATGGTTTACAAAAAGTTTATGTTCTCACATTCTGCCGCACTTGAAAGGAAAATACCCTTGTAAGAAATGCATGACTGTTACTGCTGCTGTATTTGGTACATGCTCCCTTCTCTGACTGCTGATGCTTATGGCCTAGTGGAAGCTTGAGGCAGCTGGGAGTCTGAAGGCAATACTGGTAAGTGTATTTTTATCTATTTATTTTCCACAACTATTTATAGCTGGGTATGGGCACAAACTTGCTGTCCGTCAACAAAATTGTGAAGTAAGTCCTATTACACTGTTCTGAGGATAAATTTGCTCGTTTGAAGTACTTTGAACTTTTCCCTTACTTACAGAAGGATTAAAGTCAAGATGCTCCCAAAGTTTGGGAGGTTATATTAATGAGAAACCTATCTGGACCCTTTCCCGAGATTAATAAATAAATAAATAAATAAATAAATAATAATTAAAAAAAAAACAGCTGGTAAGGAGTCTGGACCTGGATCCAAAGAAAATGTGATTAGTCCAGCATGCCTAGTCCCTTTCATAGCTTTTAGGGCTTTGCTGAAAGCACTGAGACATGGGCAGAAAGCATATGGTGTCTTACTAAAGGACGCTAGGACAAGAGTTGCCTTAGCTATGAAGAATATAGACACAGGTATTCAAATCTTTCTCTCCTGTGGCACTGAGGCACTTCTTGTCATATATGATTTACAAATAATGAAGTTCTTTGAGTAGCTGATACCTGAAATAAAAGCTTGCTCTGATCCATGTGTAGTTGAGATGTCCCCTTACACACAGAATAATTAAGTGGACGGGCTCTGTGTCTATTGTATAGGGGGCCTTAATTCAATTTTCATTCCTCCCTCTGTTTGGACTGAGAGCTTTCTTGATCAAGGACACTGATGTGACGTTTGTGTAGTAAGCTAGGTTAAAGACTTCTGCTTTTAAATGTAATGTACGTGGTGCTGTGTATACAGTCTGCAAATTGGAACACTCAGTGTCAAATGTAGGAACTGTGCCTGAATCAGAGTAACAGTAGTTAGGATAGTCCAGGTTACTTTTGCAAGAAACGTGAGCTTAAATCCCTTCCAAGAGGGTTTTGATCTTGATTGTCTAATTTGTCTTGATTTGTCTAATTGCCTGATTCTTGCTTTAAAACAGTGAAGGAGAAGCATAGTATACTTTGGTCATTATAGTACCTGGTTAGGAAGGTATCTTCTAATGGAAGAGCCTGGATTCAGACCTCAAAACGAGATAGAAGTATGTTTGGAATTCCAGCAGGCCTTACCAGAAGGTAGACCACAAGTGTATCAGGAAACAGTCAACCAGGTAGATGAAATGTCACAAACAATGTTAATAGATCTCAAGGAGCGAGGTCTCAGGTAGAAGACTTTGGACAGACTGAGTGTGGGGTGTAAAATTACCAGTACCCCTTTTTAGGTGCTTACATATATCCAGAGAAAGACTTTTTGATCTCTCCAACTCCAATAAATTCTTTAGAAACTGATTCTTTCTATTTTTTTTTTCTGAGGATATTTCAACATCTAAGTCTAACATTTAATTCATAACATAAGAATGGAGAGTGGCGTTATTAGAAAAAGCATCAACAAAAGACTTCTGCAGTGAGGGTGACCTTGTAGGCAGAGCTGTCTGAAGGCACCAGCAATGTTCTTGCGGTCCACGCCAGTTGTCATGCATTAGGTCCCAGAAAGGAAGACACAAATACAGTAACCTGGAGGAGGGAGGACAAAAGGCTTCTCTAAGCCTCTTAAACTGGATGAAGGGCTCTATATTTTGTGGTGGTGGCGAGGGGCTCCATGCTAGTGGTCTACGGAATCCCAGCTGGTTTATGCACAGGTGTCCTAAAAACTACAAGAGCTGTTCTTCTACCAGCTTCCCTCAAGTTTTTCCTATTGAAAAAAAACATTAAAGGGGGAGAGGGAAGTGTAGAAATATCTCTCATTGTCTGCAGTAGCTCCCTTCTGCTGTTTGAATAGCTTTTTACAAAGCAGATGTGCATTTTGGACCTTCAAGAATGTCTATGTAAGTTAAGGTAATATAGGGATGAAAGATACAAAAGGTTCATTGTTTTTGCACCCTTTACCTCCCCTTGTTTCTGGTGTTGCCTGGGCATTTAGATTCAAAGCTCAAGTTATCAAATGATATGGACGTGAGAGGAACATGGGAGGGAAAGGCTGATTTTTTTAATTATTATTATTATTTTTTTCTGAAATGACATTGTTATTCTTCATTCCTCCTGCATACAAATTAGATTGAGAGTTCAAATATTAGTAACAGCAGCTTTAAAATTCATCACTTTGCAGTTGTTAAATCCATTTCCTCTCAGTTTGTCCCCTTGGCAACAAAAATAAAAAGGCAAACATACAGTGAAAAAAAATTGCATCTCATCTGAGCCTGTCTTTGCATAACACATTCTGAGACTCTGTCTGGTTGCTAACTTGATGTTGGCTCAAGACAGAAAATTGGAGGAGGGAAGTTTATGAGTGCTTTGAGATCTTGCCCTGTGCTCTGCATACCGTATTAATTCTTAAAGGCTGGGGAAAAAAAAAAAGAAAAAAAAAAGAGAGAGACAGCTAATGACAGTGGCAACACAATCTAGTTAGAAAATAAACAATTTTCAGCAAACAAAATTGAAAGTATAGGAGAGCATTTTACTGCTGAAATTGAGGAGATCAGCTTACTATAGTTGTGTGTTTTTATATAGAATATTCATTCTTATTTTTAAATATGATGTAAGTCTGGCATTTACAGAACAGCTAATGGCAAATTTTCACATGTTGCATATCAAGTTCTTTAACAGCTCCTCATAGCCATACCACTGTGAGAAGCAACCCTTATATATGAGAAACAGATGACCTAACCGAAGAGGTGTACTTTAACAGAAAAAAGGGATTTACTGCATCAGCTTTGCAGGGTAACATAGCTCTTTTAATGCTAGTGAGAGTCCTGTTGGACTAAATTCATATCCGCTTCATTTGCTAAAGTGATTTTCGCTTAATACTAAATTCCTATTTAAGAATGGTGCAAAATTGACCTTACAGTTGTCAGGTACTTGTAAAAGTGGGCTTATTACAGAAATGCCACCCTTTTCAGGTTTTTCAGTTAGTTCAAACCTCTTTCCAAGTGGTATTCTTTTTCATTTTTTTCTTATTATGTTCTTGGTGCTGTGCAGAAACCATGAATGCCTCTGCATTGGCTGAACATGTACAGGGGAAGGCAAGTCTGGTACCAATCAAAGAAAATAGTAAGGATTTTTGCATCAGTGAACCTGCCTAAGATCTTAAAAACTTGGCCAGTAATAGGCATGCTCATTCACATCTGGGCCAAGAGTCTGCAGCACAGAGCACCAGAAGTTTCATCCTTTCATCCCACTCACAGAACAGGAGATGTTCTCAATATGGGAAAGGTTCCCTGCTCTGCCTGTCTTTACAGGTGCTGATTTTGCTAGACAGAATATCACTGGTGTGGCATGACATGGTTAAGTGCCGATTATAACTATTTCCTTTGGATGTGTCAGCTGTCATCCTTAAATGACTGTGCTGGTGTGAATGAGCAATACGTAGTTTTCAAGTTCCTAGGCAAGGGGATGTGAACTTGGCATTGTTTGTATTTTAGACTCTCAAAATCTGCACACCAACACCAGCAATGAGCTGGTAATTCCTAGCCTGTACTAATCAGACATTCTACCCACCTATGTATTAATGGTATTAGCTGCGTTTAATAAATCTAGTAATACTATTTTTAGTCTAAATCCAATGTGCAGCTACATCATAAACAAAGTGAAAGAAGGACACAGATATACCTTTTGGCTTAGTCTCTACATGTAACCTAAAATTGAAAGAATCATGTGGAAGCATCCTCATCAGAAAAGCACCTTCTGGAAGGTCATGGACAGAATTGTTTGCCGAGTTCCTCCATACACAAAACTACTTGGCAAAACTGTCTGTAAATTCTGTGGTCATTCACTGCCCTCTTGAACAGACAACAGCTCTGATGCTGGTTCATGTCTGGAACTGGAAGATACCGTTTTGATAGTCCAATAGGTAGGGAGCTGTTTATCCCAAATAGGTAATATTTTCACTGTTCCTGGGAACCCAAGGCTCAAGACTGTAAATGCCAGCCTTTAACTTTCCCTGTGCCTTTAACTTTGAAAACCACTGAAGTAAATCTGAACAGAAACACCTCTCTAATTTCACAGTTTGGATCAGAAGCAAATCAGAAAAAGACCAGGACAGAATCTCAAACATGCTGATTAACTCAGTAGTGTATATGGAGGAAAATACAAGCTATTTGGGCAGTACCACAAACAGGATGGTACTTTTGTGTGATGAACTGCAGAGCCATATGACAAATTGATCTATGCATAGTGGTCTGCTTTAGTTTAGTTCCATCAATTTGTATTCAAGAGGATTTATTCTGAAAATAAATCAACCTGCCAGAGAAATATTTCCTTTTCTTCCTGTAAACATGGCTCCCTCCTATCTAGCATGCTGTAGTTTAGCTGTCTGTAAAACTAACTGGTTGATCATGTCGCATTTTCTCAAATAAATTTATATCATTGTTTAATGTCTCAACACTTAGGGAAGAGGTGCTATCACATTCAATACATAACAGCAACATGATTAACTGCATACTCCTAAACTGGTCAGGTCAGTTCTTCCCATTCTGATTTTAAGGCTCATAGTACTCTCATGTGAGAATTATCTATTTTTCTAACACAGAATTTATTAAAGACATTTCATCTTTTCTTTTTTTTTTTTTTTTTTCAAATACCGGAACAACTGTTGCATTGGTGCGTACCCCTGGTTACATGGTGCTCTGGACTGTATCCCTTGAAGCATTTCAGAAAAAAAAAAAAATTAAATTAGATTTTCTGAGAGTGAGGTCTGCCAAATATGTGGTTACCTTCAGCAAGACACAATATTAAAAAAAAAAAAAAAAAAAAAAGCCTTAATCTGAACAAACCAGACTCTCCTCATAGGTATTTTGTGTCTGAGAAATCTATGATAATGTTAATATGCTTTGTCACTTACTTGGCTTCACTCCTCTGCTATGGGCAAGGCCTGTGGTTTTAAACAATCCTGTTTGTGCGTAAATAAACGCCCTTTTAGTTTGCCCTAATTTCAAGTATTTTGTTTTGTAGTCATAAATAATTAACATACCTTTTATGATTTTTTTTGCTCTGGTCTACCTTAAGGGGCATACTTTCTCTTCTACGCACATGTGTAACCTCCAATAGCAATAATAACAGTTATGAAGTATGGCCCCAGGGGAGACAATTTCCCTAAAAACCTTTAAAATGTAAATCTACGCACCATTCGTGCCAGCACGTATGCTCCAGTAAGTGAAACTAATATTCTGTACCTACCAGCACAATAATCCAAAAATTGAATAAATTTCAAGTGCTAATCTTAAGAGAAAGTTCCTAATTTTAACTTTGCATAACAACATGCATGGTGTTACCTCCTACTGCATACTTACTTGTTGCTGTCTGACTTTTGAAGTGTTACTTTTATGTAGAGGTAATAGAGGAGGAAGATGTTATGCTTAATTTGATTGTGTGCTTCTTCTAGTATAATTTCTTGAAAATGTAGTAAAGAAGTATTGTATTCTAATCAGTTCCATGAAAAATAAGAGGAAAGATGCTGATCCAGCTTTATTTGGACAGACAAAGTTAGAATGCATAACCACATACTTAACATAAAACTTTACATAGTAAAACTTTAGTCTAGCAGTTATAGCAATTAGGATCACAGTTGCCTTTGATCTCAGATTGTTTTTTCTACAGTTTAATTCTGCTTAATGCAATGAATTACTTTTGGGGTACACATCTGGAAAAAGATTTTATATATAGGAATAATTAGCATTTTCTGACAAGGAAGGTTATTAGTGGTGTTTAACCTAAATTTTGAATAAATGCTCTGAAGTGTATTATTGTATATATGTATGCATAAGTACATGTGCATAAACATTAATAGAATTATATAAGTACTGTATGTACTGAATAGTAAGGTTATAAAAGCAGAAATATATTCAATTGTTATTTAAGTTAGTGCTTATAAAAAGGTTTATTGTACTACTTTTTTATATATTAAGTTCAGAGATGGGATTTTTCAAGCCTAAACATAACATATATAAACATTTCAGAGTCCTTCCTCTCACATTTCCTCTATGTATCTAAAATACATATTCTATCCATCCTGTAGCTGGACATCCAATAGCAATGTTCTTACAAAAATACCATTTAATAAAAACAAAAACGAACAAACAAAAAACAAAACAAAACAAACAAAATGTTTTGATACACAATCCAGTGTGATAAAAGCAGACAATTGCTTTTGTGAATGTATTTTTAATTTTATTTTATTGTGTTAGGAAATACAGTGACTTGTGACTTAATGGACACATAGCCTTGTTTTTTGTAAAGACATTTTTCTGAGTTCACTTATCCTTCATGTCTTCTAATCTAAGCAGTGCCTTGCTAATATTAACCTCTGCTATTTTACCAGCAAGATGTGACTAGTGACTACAGAAATAAGTCAAGAAGTTATCTCACCCAATATTCATACTTCCACCATGAGTATGTCTTAAATTGGCCTGAGAAATGAAATATTACTGGAGATTAATATAAGAGAACAATATAAGAGAATGTTTTTTTAGGTCCCATTCATCTTCTCCTTAAGAGATCTTTCTGACAGAATATAATGTTATGGATTTTGTTGTAATGGTATTTTGAAGAAAGTTTGTTTTAAAAAGCTGTTTGCAGTTTTACTTTAAAATCACATGGATATATGTATGTAGATATATCTTTGTTTGTGTATTTGCTTTAAAAAATTTGTGAACCCATTTAGGCTTGAAATACAAAGCAGATTCTCTTCCCTCACATATTGAGGACAGCATCCCCCAAAACTGCACAATAATGGCTGCTCTACTTATGCTAATGCAGGTACAACATAAATTTAATTTTGTGTGTTAGGTGTACATCACCTAGCCTACCTTGGAGAATCTTTAATAGTTTTAGACTTTTTTTTTTTTCCTGGGGAAGGACTGGAGAGGTAAAATGGTTTCCTTATTGTGGGATCAGTAAAATTACTTTTTGCCATACTTTGTAACACTTCTGGTAAAAAAGAAGAAACAAGTAAATAAAAATAATTGTTTCTGTCTGTCTAGTTATTTTTCTAAACCTATTAGTAGGTATATCCTCCAGACTTGTAGTGTACTCTAACCCAAAATGGTTTTCTTTGCTATTTGCTAGATCTGTATCTGCATGATTCTTCAGAAGTGTCAACTATTGTAAATGAGAGCTCATTATTTTACTGTGATGGTTATTTACAGTACAGATGTGTTGTATGTTTACAGAGAAGGCTAGCTTTGCAGGTACGGTTATGTTAGTATAATTAAGCCCATGAAAATACTTTTAGAACAGGCAAGGCCTAAGGTAGCATGATGTTTTGAACATCAGTAGGTATAACCTACTTATCAGATACTTCAAGGGATTTGACAAGATCTGAATGTAATTGAAATTCTACTTGAGAACAGCACATTGCATGTTAAAAAACTATCTGGAAGGTATATCCCATACAACACAGGTTGTGCTGTGAGGAAAGATTACATAGCTGATGTTATATGCATCAGGAGTAAAATACCACTGCACCTAATTCTGATCTTTTTAGCTCCAGATAAACTTACGGACTTCACTGTATTTTATTTCATTGGGATGCCATGGTTAAAGCCGGAGCAACAGAATAAATAATAGCTGTCTGGTTTTGCATTTACCTATTCGACTGTGGATTATTTGTTAAACAATGATACATGCAAATTGTGCCTTATACATAAGATTTCACTCTAGAGTCAATAAAGGCGAATGTGACATGAAAAGCGGGTGGGGCAGTTTATAGAGCATTCACTGTTATAGCAATAGCAAACAGAGCCCCAATATTTGATTTGATGGGCAATATGCTCACCAGCACACAATGGATTGAGCAGTATAACCTGTGAATTAAATATTGAAAATGATTAATTTTTTCATAGTCAAGAAGTGGAAGAATGATTGTTAAACATATAATTACACGCAGATCTGAATATATATCAGAGAAACAGGTAGCTAATCATTTGGAGTCCTTCAATCTGCCAGCTGTAATAAATCACATTGTCTTGAGGGTCAACTTTTTTCAGAAGTTAATTTGTCAAATAATAACAACAATAATAAAAACATTACATGTACAAAGAGTGGTGTTCCTTTAAATTTACATGAGAAATGTTCTGCTTTTGAAAGTGCCAATACCGGTATCGCATTCATCAATCCTCTCTCAGATAAATAGGGTGGTATTCTACTTTATCTCCAAAACAATGATATTCTTTAATTGTTTTTGGTACAAAACAACAACAAAAACTATTGCTTGAATATGGTAACACACTCAAATCCGTTTGCGGGAAGAACCAAGTCAAAGCGAGAAGGCAGGCGGGAGAGCCAGGCGCCAAGCAGCTGCAGACCCAGGGCTCTTTTCACCACAAAGAGTCTCATTGGAGCAGAGCCGCCATCTGCATTTGCAACATGGCATTATCTCTTGGCAAGGAGCAGTGGAGCCCAC
Organism: Anser anser; assembly: GCF_964211835.1. NCBI lineage: Eukaryota > Metazoa > Chordata > Aves > Anseriformes > Anatidae > Anser > Anser anser. The sequence goes on from NC_139723.1 coordinate 54,065,442, forward strand.
AGTCTTGATGATGTGATGTCCAAGCATGCAAACTTAAGAAATCAAGTGAAATAATTGCACTTTGTTTTGAGAAATAATTTTTACTGTCATACCAACCGTTCCTGCATTACGTGCTTTGCTCTCACGGTGTTTATACTTATGTGAAAGGTACACAGCACCTTCTTTTAGTTGCTGAAAAAGAAGGAAAATCACATTTTCGTTAGCCTTATGACCTCATTCACCATTTTGGCTATTTTCATGCGTTATTTCCAAGCGTTTCCCATTTCCCTCCATTCAACCCCAGGCTCATCTTGCTGACCCAGCGGGGATGCCGGTGGCTTTTGGGGTGCAAGTAGCGGTAGGTAGCTCCGTGCCCTTCTGCGCCCGCATGAGGCTGGGCCCGGCTGACCTGCAGCAGGAGGCACGGCGCACCCCACAACCCCGCTTTTACAGACACCGAAAATAAAAAGGGACAAGAGGGGACGACGAACCCAGCCGCTCGGTCCCATCCTGGCGAAGGGCGTGCGCTGAGGCACCCGGCCCGGTTTGGAGCCTCGCGTACCGCCGGGAAACCGCTGGCAGGGCCCCGGGCAGGGCACCCCGGCCCCCCGGCTCCCCCCGAGCCGTGCCGAGCCGTGCCGAGCCGCGGGGGCGGCGGTCAGGATTAGGTTTCAGGCCGCCGGGGCGTGCCTCAGCAGCTGCCCCGCGGCGCAGCGCGGCCGGCGCCGTTACTCGGGGGCGGGCAGGGCGAAGGCGGAGAGCGGCGCCGGGAGGGTAAGCGGGGCGCCGGGCCGGGCCGGGCCGGGCCGCCTGCCTTTGTGGGGACCTGTGGTGGCTCCGGGGCTGTGAGGGACCCCGTGAAACGTATTTATTTCCCGAAGCGTGACCGCAGGGCTTTCGGCTCGCCGGGTTGGGGGGGGGGGGCGGTCGGGAGGAGGAGAGAGGCCGCGGGGCTGTGCCGGGCTGAGCCTGTTGCTCTCCGCGGTCCCCGGCCGTGCCGTGCCGGCCTGGCGGCCAGTCCTCATGTAAACAACAGCCGCGTCGCCCCCGGCGGCTGCGGGAAGGTCCGCCTGCCGCCTCCTTTCTTCTCCCACATCTCTTTTTTTCTTTATTATTTTGTATTTTCCCCTGCCTTGGGGCGCTGGGGGTCAAAGCCGGGTCTCGGGGGGGCCCTGGCTGCTCTCTGGAAGCGAAAACGGGGTCGAGCGGCCGGCTTTCCCCGAGCCAGAGCCCCCGGGGCTTGGACGGAGGGGGCCTTTATCTGTTGCTGCGTTGGTTCGCAGTGCTGGAGCCCGCTGGAGCTTTCTGAGGCCCCGCCGGGTCTGCACGAAACACGGCCCTTTCCGTAGGGTGGGGTGAGAGGTGCAAGGCTGAGAGTCAGTTTTTTGCCTCTTGGTAGGTCTGGTCGTGTGAAGAGAAGGGTTTGCTTTGTGGGACGGTTTGTTTCTTGTGTGGTTCCCCTCCCCTGCATCCTGTGCATTCCTGGGTTATTGGGAAGAATAATAGACAAGACAAACGCTCTCAAAGCTGATCCTTTGAACTCCTTGTACCACATTTAATGGATTTGATTTATAACTTGGCTGAGCAGTGTTATTTTCTCCTTTTCCCTTTCACTGTTCTTTCAGCTTTAAAAACAGTGCCTCATCCCTGTATATTTTTGCTCATTTTCACACACAGGAGACTTTGTTAGCGTAACCTGTTGAACAGAAAATATCATTACTGGCTATAGTACTGGAAAGGATAGCGGGAGTCCTTTGCCCAAGCAGAGCTGTGTCTTGATCAAATTAAAGGGCCTGGCTTCAGCTGTTGTGGAAGTCTGTTGTGTAATGCCTTGTGGTTTCCATATCAGCAGTGCATTTTCCAAGATAACAACTTGTTGGGAGGGAATAGTCCAAACTAGTAAAAGGGAAAGTAGTAAAATATTTTTGGGAAATGTTATATGATGCTCATATGGAAATGGAAAATAATGTAACAGAAGAAAAAGAATGCAGAATTAAAATATCTACGGGCATATCAGCATAGACATTAACAAGCAATGTTTTAGTGGCAGAGAACATCATCTTATTTTTCAAAGTTGTTATCCATTTTTAGGATACGTATATTTTTTATTTCCCTATTGCATTAACAGAGCATGCATGCAACATTTACTGATTATGGCTAGTGTTTCTAATTTCCTTTGTGCTACCAAGAATTTTTTCTTCCGGAACAGGATATGTTCTCCCCTCTTGTCACGTAAAAGTGTGTTAGGGAAGCTAGATTGTTACCGGCACTATGGAAAAAAGAGCTGCACTACTTACATACTAATAGATGATCTTTATTTTCCAGCTGGCACTGTGTCTGTGAATTTTATGGAGATTAATGTCATACAACTTTGCAGGTACTCAGATCACTGTAAATGGTTTTAATTGATAACATTTTAATCAGTGCCTTGAAAACCAAAATAGAGACCTTTGAAATTGTCTGGTCCATGTTTCCTGTATGAAAATTTAAAATTCTGTAGATGGTATGAAGTAAGTTTTTAAATGTGCTTTCTATTGAAGTATCCTGCTGAAGCAGTTTAAGCCAGAACAATCCTATGCTGACAGTAGGGTGTATCATCATTGGTAAAGACAGTTTTGTTTTGCCATTGACATACACAGCAAGTCAATACATAACTGTGCCATTAAGTGTTTAGAGCCCTCTTCTCACACAGAAATTGCTTTGGAGTACTGTTGCTGCTGCTTATGAAATAATTGGCCTAGACAGATTGGAGTATTTGTTTTAATAGGGTTTTCAGACCAAGTCCTTACATCTGAACCACCTTGTACAGTAGACTGGTTACATGATGTAATGACTTCCTGCATTACTCTCCCTAATTTTCACAAAATATAATAGAAGTTTTATAGTGTCTTCAGCTTTAAAGGAAGATGACAACTCTTCATTGAAGATTAGTGGCAATTTATTAATGATGCTTCTTGTTTATTCATTTATGAGTACTTTTTTCACCTCTGTGAAAAGTCCAGTATATATTAAGAAATGCAGCTGTTGTAGGAGCTGCATTTAATTAAGCCTAACTGAATTTAATGAATATGTTAATCAAATCCGTATACTAGAGAAGTAAATAGGCAATAGTAATCATGCCTGGATTTTATACTCTGACTCAGGATATGTAATGTCACATATATTCTGTGTATGCTACAAAGTTGCTTTTCAGTTTCAGAAGCTATTCCTATACTTCTGGTGTTTGAAGCAAGTGTTTTCAATTAATGCCAATTTAAACGGTTCACTGAAATAAATATATATATATTTGTAAACAGATTATCTATTTGTTACTTTACTTACCAGAAAAAAGTTCCCCTGCTATGTTGCTTTTTATAGTACTCTTTACTGAATATTTCTGAATATCCTGCATCGCATATGTTTAAGCAGAAGGTAAAAGCAGAAAGTGTAGTTTAGGCCCAGTTCCAGGTTGTAATAGTAACTTGTGCATCAACTAACATGAATATTACATTCGTGTAGAGTTTCTTACTGTGTTACAGAACATTCTTAATTCAACAGAAAGGAAAAGATTGTGCATTTATCTGAAAGCACTGTAAGTTTCCTTAAAACATTAGTGTGATGTGTACGGAAGGTTAAAATCAGTTGAGTGTTCAAAATTTAATTTTCATATTTGGTTCAAAATACGTTATGTTCTTTAGCTCTATCAAAGGACTTTCCTCTGACATATAGAGCTACTACTATCACCCTTCTATGTGTTTTTGAAGCTAGCAGTGTCACTTTTCAAACCAAACTGCTTATAGTCTTAATATAGGCTATCTGTTTGTGAACTAGCTTTTTTTTTTTCTGCTTTGAATGTCTCAGAACAATTTTTGCATTAATAAAGCTTTTAAATGTAAATTTCATGTTTCTCTTGTTACATTCCTCTTAGTCAGTGGAAATTTGCTTTGTTCCTTTTGCAACAGAGCACGTTAATTTCACCTGTATTAAGTCCTTACAAATTGCTTTTTCTTTTATTGAATCAGTTCCCTCTTCTGTCATACAGAAGCATACAGTCTGAGCGTGCAGTTCCTTGACTTGTGAAACAGGTGGTTGTTGTTACCTGCATGTCGGTGACCTGTCACTGAAGCACTGGGCTAGCCTTTTTTTCACATCTTTATTCATTTCCTCTTTTTGTTTCTTTTTCCCCTCTTTCCCTGTTTGTCACTGCTCTCCTGCATTTATTTCCACACCCATTCTGTCCATGCTCAGGTATGTACATCACTTTTCATTATGAGTAATGAAAGCTATACCTGTCAAGCTGCAGTGGGCAGTCCTGTCTGATGTTGTTTGTAGTCCTTGAAAGTGAACTCCCTTCATGACAGTGGAAGAATGAATAGAAAGTGTGAGACCTTTCAGTTTACCTTGAATGGTTTCAGCTGCCTTTATATTGACAAGTCCTGTCTTCCAGGAGTCCAGGTATCACCTTAATTTTCTCCACAGGGGTAGTAGCCAGTGTGACAGAGGTAGCTGGGTGAAAGAGAAGAGCTCCTTTAAAACTGCTGGCAATACGGAAGGTTTAGTGGTAATTAGTATCTTCCATTTCCTGTGTGGTTTGGTTTTCATTCTTGTGCCAAGCAGGGCTAACACAGCATGCCTGCCTGAGTGACAGACAGAGAGCAGGGAAAACGAAAGACAGAGGATAACAATCAAATACAAAAGGATATCCATACCTCAGCCAAATTCAGGCCCAGGTGTTGAAATTCAGATTAGGAGTTTTGAAATGCTCTTTTTAGCAGCTACAGAATATAGGTGGTGATTACCATGTTGTTTAATTGAATCAGATTTGGTTTTTAATCTCATGCAGCTCCTAGGCAAAGTTTGTGCCTAGAGATCGCCCTCAAGATAGGCGTTTCCTTTGTATCCTGAGAGCACTTAAAGTAATGCAAGAGCTATAAGGCAAAGCCTATTACTGTGTTTTCTATCTTTGTCATTGCATGTTTGGTAATCTAGTGCTATGAGTGTTAGTTTTCAAGGTATTTTCTGAAATGGTTTATGAAATTGTAGATGGAGTACCCATCAATGAAAAAGAGTAAGTTTCCAGGCTGAAATTTCACAATCAGATGTGAAAGAGTAATAAATAAAAGTGGCTAATCTTTTTTTTGTGAATCTTCTTCTGTCTGTTTTGCTAAATAGTTTGCATGGTGGCAGTGAAAAGGAGGTGGTAAATATGAATTTAATGTCTTTTTTTTTTTTTAATTCTTATACCTATGGATTTTAGTGTTTTAGGAGTGTGCTCTAAGAAATCAGGATTGCAGCATGTCACCTGTCTGTCTGGCAACAGAAAACATACCTTACAGAAGAAGGGCAGCTGCAAGAGTGGAGAGATGCATAACACACATTTTTGTGTGTTAGTGTGGGGAGAGTCAAATTTTAGAAGGGCAAGTGTATTAATGAGTATATGAAAGGGATCATTTTTTATCTTCTGTGCATGCTTAGTAGAAGGTTACATATTTCTCATCATGTACCCGGCTAAAATTGTGTGTGCTTTTTACTTTCTTAAAAAACATGAGGAAAGAGAGAAGGTGCTTTTTTTTTTTTTAAAGCCAGATCTGTCAGATACCTGTGCCTTTAAAAACACTGAAGTGAGATTAGCTTGCTATTTATTTAGCAGTACTTCTTCAAGTAGCCAATAAAAAAGTGCAGTTCATTCATTGTTCTTATTCCTGTGAAGAGATTAATGAACTTTTGCTCTGAAACACATAAATAGTTAAAGCTACTTTGAACTAAGCTACTAAGCTCTTTGAGTCACGAATAATATTTGTGTCATTTATAGGAGGGTAGGTTTTGGCTTCAGACTCCTCTGCAGACAGCCAGGAGAATGGAAAGTAAGAAAGGGAAGTGGTTGAGTCACCATCCCTGGAGGTCTTTAAAAGACGTTTAGATGTTGAACTTAGTGATATGGTTTAGTGGAGGACTTGTTAGTGTTAGGTCAGAGGTTGGACTAGGTGATCTTGGAGGTCTCTTCCAACCTAGACGATTCTGTGATTCTGTGAAGATGATCAGAAATAAATATCTCATTTGTGTCTCTAGAATTTGTCATTGTATTATAAAAAACTCTCACTGTAGCAAATGATAGATATACTTCTTTCAACAAATAAAAGTGTGCGTGCCTCCCTCCACACTTCTCCCTGGACAAGATTTGTTCCAGTGTATTTTTACTGAAATACCTAGAAACAAGCTGCTGTAAAGGCCAGGAGTTGCTGCTGCAATGGGTGGTGGTTGGTGATTATGGGTGTCTGTGCGGAGCTTGCTTCCCTTGTACTTGGGCTTCGTTGATGTGCCACTAAGCTGGTGCTGACAGATCCCGCTTGCTAGTGTGGATGGGACACAGCAGGAGCACGGTCACGTGGCTTTTCGCCATTTACAAGTGTGCACAGAGCAAAGAAGGGTCATCTTGGACTGTGAGACACAGAAATACTGGTGCGCCTCAATGCCTCGCTTCTGCGTCAGAGGAAGTGTCCTGAAGGAAAACATCCTGACGGCAGTTTCAGCCTTGATCCCTCTTGGTGCTGCAGTCAACAAAGGCATTAAGTGGGTCAGCTGAGGAGGCAATCTCTGCCAACGTAAACACACAATAAAGAGAATTAAAGAGAAATAGAATGAAGTGTGAGTTAAAAAGAATGATTGGCTGACACTGAGGTAGCTCTGGAGCAGTATTCCTACTTCTAGTACATGAGGTAAATAAAAAGTATATCATGAGTGCCTTAGCAGAGCTAAGCACTTTTTTTCATTGCAGATTAAATAGGATCATCTCTATCTCTAGAGTCTGTTTAGTGACTTCTGTTACGAAGTGTCTATTTTGAGAAAGCTTCCATTACAAATCATCAGAGATCATTATTCTAGGATTGCACAAACACAGTGGTGACCTTGTCCATTCTGTCGCTTGTAAAACATGCTTTTCACAGCACACCAAGAATGATATTTTAGGCAAGTTGAAACATAATGTACAGCAAGATCCTGCAGCCTCAAAAAATGTTTGCTCTTTACAGCTGCTTCTCTTCCTGAGACTCTCAGGGACCTAAAGCAGAACAGTAAGCTTGTATTTTTCATGATTAGTTCATCAAAAGGTGAAAGTTAAAGGTATGATGGCAATGTGTATGTGCATGCAATAGCATGATAAAAGGATCATGGGACAGATGTGACAGAGAAGTAATTTTTTTTTTTGATGCAGTTCTCTGTTTGCATCCACAACACAGCTGCATGAGCAGTTGTACAGAAAGAGCTGGAATGGTGAAACAGGGAAAAGCTGCTTTAGTTGGCATTGCCAGTGAGAAAAGGACGTGAAGAGGGCATAAATGGCTCTGTTTGTAAATACGGGCTCTGAATAGAGGATGTGATAGTTTGTTTTTTTTTTTTTTTTTTTAATCTCAAAGTAAAAGCTATCAGTGATTAAGGTTTGGGGAATCCAGCTTCTTTCTTGATTTTTAAATAACCTCATCCAACCCTTTCCCATGTGAAATAGACATTTTGTTTGTCTTGATTTTGAAGGGTTACAAGGTGAAAACATAAGATATTCTTTGGTTTTGTTTTCAGATCTGTTAGTCATGTGCTGGGATTACCTTGCTGTGTGAGAAAACAAATTCACAAAAGCTTGTTTTTATTATTGATGTGCCTGATTGTGTAATTTGGAACATGGAATAAGGTTACTTCAATAAATTTGGATTGAAAGAATTTGAATTTCATGCCTCTCTCTAAGTAGTATATTGTCCTAAAAATGATGATCGGTGTTTCTCTGGCAATGTATTGGTAAATTCAGACACAATTAAATAAACTGATATGAATCTTCAGTCATATTGAAACTAGGGAAGTCTTGGCAAGGGAACTTGAAATGATTCTAAGCCCACTTGAATTGAGTTTTCTATACGAACTGCAAAAGATACGTGATTGTCAAAATATTCGTCTTGGTTTGTGGTCCTTCTAACTGAATCTGTGTTGAAAACTTTTTTCTCACTTTTATTGTGAGGATTGATTCACGCTTATCCTGCTCAGCTTCTACAAGTTCTACTTCTACTCTTTTGAATTTTAGTTAGGCTCTCACCCCCAGAGATCTGTCAGTATCATCCTTTCCTGATTTTTCCTTTTTAGGTATGAAGAAAGAGTCACTTTTCCTGAGTGTTTACTGATCACTGTTCTCCGTGTGGTGATTTGCTCACCAGACTGAAATTGGGGTGTTGTCTTAAACTGCTTTCCTATTCTCAAGAAAACAAAGCTACTGTTTTGGAGGATAACATGAAGAAAGGCACAACTCATTTCATATATCTGCAATGATGTTTGAACTCCTCACTTCCCTTTAGTTAGCCATCTCCATCACTCTTGTGCATGGATGGAAGGACTCTACCACTAATCCAACATTACAAACTTCTGAACAACATCAGACATGCTATTAAAAAACAAAACAAAGCAAAAACCCTAACAAAAACCATAACAAAAACCCACCAACCCCCCAAAAACAAACCAGTTTCAGAAATTTATTCTTCCCAGGATAGAGTTTCCTGCCTGGAAACTTATGTTTGCAAAAATCGTCCGTCATTCCTATATGACTCTTAATACCAGTGTATGTTAATAGTGGAGGTTGTAGTGTGACAGGTCTGGATAGCATTAACACGTTGTGGCTTATATGACTTTTCTTTTTAAAAGGTGACTTTAAAAGGTAAGCTACAGCTCATGCACCTGAAATTGTCAACATAGGGCTTGAAAACTGAACCCAAGGCTAATGCTTTTGTGAATCACTGGAAAGGAAAGCAATGAAATGCTGTAAAGTGCCGGTGTCAGCTATGATTCATAGCTTCTGATTAGAGCAATTCAGGAGATGTTGTGTAGCAGTATACAGACAGAGCCTTTGATATGGAAATGTAAAAATATTACAAAGTATATTCCTAAAAGCAATTTTCAGGAAGGTTTTAAGCTCTAAAGTGACTTAGAATATGGTCACCTATGAGGTTATTCTGATTATCCAAGGAGATGTAGTTTTTGTGGGTTGTTATTTTGGGAGGTTGTATATTGCTTTCAGAAGTCAAACTTCTTTCTTCTCCTTCAGAACTCAGTACTTAATAGTCTATAAATGTGACTGTTTTCCTTGTCTGATGTTTTGCAGGAAAATACTGTGTTTGCTACCACTTAACCATATTGGAGTAGAAGCTGAGAAGCTGAAAAAATGTTGGAAACAATTGGTAATCTTTTTCTTTTTATTTGTATCAATGTATTTTTTTTAGCTAAGTTAAGTGTGCTTAATAGATGTAGGACATTGGTATATACTCTATATATTCTATACAGCTGAGGTAGGTTTTGTAAAAAATACCTGCCTATATATATATATATATTTTTTTTTTCCCATAGGAAAACACATCATTTGTTTAGTGTATTCATCTTTTTCCGCTTGTCTTGTTTTAGTCTTTAGTAGAATTTTAAAAGTTCGTATGGAAAAGGCAAATGTTTCCTTTTAGAGATTTGTGTCACTTCTTATTTACAGTTGCCTGTACAGTTATGTACACTTATGTACAGTTGTCACAGTTCTTGTAAATGAATTTTAATGAAGGCTCTTTCACTTTTGCAACACAGTTTTAGTGGAAAGAAATGTAATTTTCTTTGCTCTCTGTTTTGTGCTCTGCCTCTGACTTCCTAATTCATTAAGACGTGTTTGGGCTGGGATTTTTGTTCAGAACTGAACCACTGAAGTCCTCTGTAGTTTGAACAGAAGAGAGGGATTTATTAAAATCTGTTGCCTACTTCCTATGTCTCTGTTTCTAAACTGCTGCTGACTTGGAGTGAATATCTCTACAGATACGCATCGGGCTCTCCAGGCCGTAGAGCGCTTACAGGCAAAGCTTCGCGATCGAGGTGACGTTGCAAATGAGGAAAAACTGAGCTTATTAAAATCAGTGCTGCAGAGTCCTCTTTTTAACCAAATTCTCAACCTTCAGACTTCTGTTCAACAACTGAGAGATCAGGTAGGAAAAGCAGCCACACAGACACAAGAGAAAAATTGAAGGTGCAAAAATATGTGTATCTCTTTGCATGTTGTGTAGTGAAATCAAATAGCCTAAATTAAAGCTTCAGAGAATGGAGGAGGATATACCCAGTGACTTTCCTGGGTTTTATCATGGCCCGTATTGTATGCACACACTTTTTAAGTACATACTTGTAAGATACGATGTGCACTGTAGGGAAATGGTGGTACTGGGTAGTAAGTTAATGTACAGCTTTCTGTCTGTCCTTCGAAATGAAGCAGTGTGTTTTGTTTGTGGTCTCGCTTTTATTTTTTTCTTTCCTATGAGCCTTTTATTGATTCCTTATATCTTAACCTGCTAAAATGAGAATATATGAGGGAAGCTGTGGAAATGTTGGCTTCATAAAGAGATTAAGATATATTTTTCTTGATATAGGAATAAGAGATTAAGGAGAAGTGAGAATTTCTGCCTCCTTTCTCCTTGCTCAGGAGTTTAAGTAAAAGTATTACTTTTCTGCCTTCCTTTGGTGAGGATGAGAAAAGGGCCATCTTATTTTTATTGACTTAATTATTTATTATTTTCATTTTACTCTGATGACAAGGAAATAAAAACTTAAATATAAAATGTAGTTTAGTAACTAAACTACATATCTGGTTCTGCAAATAGTTTTTCCTGTTGAATCATGCAAGACGGGCGACTGTGTGACTGGTATGCAGAAATGCTGAAGTGGGAGGAACAGCCCCTACGTTTTGACCATATCATCAGTATGGAGCTGCATCTGGTCTCTGGCCAGGCTGTAGCTGGTGAGGAGTCCTTGTCTTCCGGAGGCTAATACAACTGCATGGTAGAAGAGAGCACAGCCTGGCCCTTTGCTGTTTCCCGTAGATCATCTTGATGCTATTTTATACCATCAAGAAATACATTAGAGTGGTGCCTACGGTGACATGTGTGACAGTGTTTTTTGAAATTTTGCATTTTTGGTACGTGCTGATTTGCTAGTATTGGAGTGATTTAAAAAAATCTAGGAGAAAAGCTGCTCTGAGGGTTTGTTCACCCTGTTATTTGGAAACTGACATGCAAAAATACACAGATACTTTTGTGGTGATGACTGTGGGAACATACAATCCAAAAACAAGGTATGCCTGAAACATTAGAGGGAATTTGCTGAAAAGGCAGATTAAATTTTCACTTCTAGTCATTAGGTTTGAAGTTGAAGGTTGCTCTGTTTCTAAATAGTCATCTAAATGAGATGCAACTGATAGTCCATAGGTTATTTCAGATGAGCATTTTTTTTAAAAATCAAGTAATAGTTTCACCAGCAGCCCCAACCTCTCAGGTCTATCTGTGTAGTAGCTTCAGTGGTCTGTGCATGTTGCATGATACGTACGTAGAACCCAATCTAGCTGACAGGGGAACTACTTGTATGTGAATTTTTTTAATATGCACTCATATGAAAAACCTTCACATGCAAATGTAAGTTTCCATTCTTAGATTTGGGTCACCTCTTAGAAAGTATCCTATATTTTCTCTATGGAATTGTTTCTTCCCTGCAGTATAACGTGAGATAGTTTGTTTCTTCTTTGCTTTATTTAAATGTTTATAAAGAATATTGAAACAAGGGGAAGAATAAGTGTAATAGGCAGTCAAGTTAGAAAATTAGTTTTTTTGGCATTTTCAAAGCCTCAAATTTGTTCAAGGCCACTCTGTAGGTTTTTATTTTGTTTGCTTTTTGTTTTGTCTTAATGGCTGGAAAGGCACTGTGGTCTTGGAACTCTTAAATTACTGGTTGGTGAAAACTGCAAGGCATGTGAGTATTGACCAGGCTTTCTGGCTGAGCACTGCCGGACAGAGGATGGAGACACGTTGTTTCCCAAGCACTTGCGGTCAGAGCTATCTTTGAGACTTGTCAAGTGGTGCTGAGCAGTGCAGTGGCTAGTTGTAGCAGTCTACCCACTGCAGCTTAAGATGGTTAAATTCTCTTGATCCTGCACGATAAGCTATCCTGAAGTTGAAACGTGGTCTCTTTCTTCTCAAGGTAAAATGTGACAGTCTGTTAAATTGTTAATGTGTTTTTAATTAGTTGATGAGTTTTTGAAGAACTACAAGACTATTGCAAAATTCTCGGGAGAAGGCCATCTGTCAATGAAGTATTGGTTTGGAGGAGAGGGTGGGAGCAGAGGAGCAATGATGGCAATTTACTTTCTAAGTTAAACTGATTTGTTGCAAGAATCCCAGTAGAAGTAGATCACTAAGTGAGACCTACTTGTAGGCCTGTAGTGGTCTCATAAACATTTTTGAGGGTAGGATATATTTCTGTCTTGAGGCACTGTATCTGGAAGGTGCAGGGATGATTGTGAGACCATCTTCTGTTTGTGTAGTGAGTCTGGAAAATGTCCTGGCAAATCTTGTAAACATCAGTCATATTCTATCAAGATTTAGGATGTAAATACACAGTTTTAGCATACAAGTACTTTTTGCATTCCTGTGAGTGTTGTCACCATTTTGTGGTCTAAAATACTAGGCTTCCTGTTTTTTTATTTTTTTTTTTTATTTTTGGACAGAAAAGTGATCTCTTAAGCACCCAGAGATCTGAAAAAGCATGTCTCCATGCAAGCAGGTGTTTCAGATTTTCTGTTCCATTTCCTCAAAGCTTCTGCATGTTAATTGGAAACTGATCCCCTTCTATTGTTGTTGTATGCTTAACAAGAACCTTTTGAGTTTGCATTTGTGTTCAGTGGAGTGGTGTGGAATGAACAGTATGTTGCTTCAGATGGATATTGATGAGGCACAGTCCCGAAGTCAGCAAATCCGATGCTTTTGTTCCTATTGATAGGTGCTCTAAAGATTGTGTTTTTTTTTCTTAGATAAGCAAACAGTTTTTGTTTACACTGCAGATCTGTCATTGCAGAGTTAAGAACTGGAGTGGAAAAGTCTAGGAACACTGAAGGAATGTTTTGTTGAGAATAGTTATTCTTACTTCACCAGTCCCTTGAGTTGAGGAGTGCTGCAGCAAACACTTGTTTTCTCCCTCTTAGTATCCTTATTCCTTGGTGAATGCTTGCTTTCTGATTGTGAAGAGCAATCTTGTTCTTTGCAGATAAAGGAGTGACAGAAAAGAAAAACAGAGACTGTGATGTTTTGAACTTTCCAGGTCTCTCAAGAATATTTTCTTTTGCATATAAGATGTATTAAAGAGAACACCCGGACAGCACTGGCAGCCGTTCTCTGGCACCTCTAACTCTCTTCTATTCCTTTCTGCCTCTCACTTACCTACTCACTGCCTCTCTTCCACCTCCCTCCTTCACTCAGCTCAGGGTTTTACCAGAACAAAAAAATCCTTTCCTTGGCTGGGCTACATTCCTCAGATTTTTTTTTCCTTGTGAGCTCAGTCATAGTTTTTTATACACAATGCAGTAAAGGAAAAATTCTGCCTGCAGTGCAGGCACCTACTAATTTGCATGTGATAGCTGGGTGCCCAGGACCGCGAGACAAATTTAGGGAAGGAGCAAGATGGAGAACCTGCATCTTTCATAGTGCCTGTGAATGGTCGCTTAGCATTGTGATTTGCACAGCAGACAAGGACCTTTAGTTATTATTCTGAGCTCCTTCCTACAACTGCGCCATTTGTTCTGTTATTTGAAACAAAGTAGTTCATACTCTCATATGAAAAGCTAATTTGGTATCTGCTCCATACCTCCCGAGGACAGAGCCCTTTCTCATGGAGGTGAAGGAGCGTTTACCAGTATCGCTTTGAATCATTACTGGGGAGCGTGGTGCCTCATGAATAGCTGTAGGTTGTTCCAGAGGAGACTTGGAGGAGATTTCGATGCTGCCCTAGCAGTGTTTTTCTGTGTGCTGCCTTCTCCTTTGGAGAGGAATTTGGGGCAGGCGGGGCGGCTCCTTTGGGGAGCCTGGCAGCGGATCCTCGCCTGCGACCTCCCACGCAGGGCTTCTGTGCAGCTGACTTGTGATTCACCACTTCTGTTACCACTCTTGCTCCTACTGACCCTTTAGCTACACAGGACACTCACATACTGGATGAGATACTGCCTCATGTTGCATGTGGTCTGTGAGGGTGGGGACTTTAAAAAGTAGAAACACCAGGAATTTGTTCTTTTGACAGCTGAGACCTAGCTGTGAGTATTACATTGCTTTAAATGCTGATAAGCTTACAGACATGACTGATTTTTTTTATTAAAGACATTTTGAACAACCAAATGTAAGTGCTGTTTGACTGCATTTAGCATCTATCTGTGCAATTGTAGTGTAGGTTTTGTCATGCTCAATGGTATCTGTGAATTTTCTTTCCCTCTAACGCCAAATTATGTCCATATATTGTTGATGTTATGTAAAGTAAGGAAGAGGCCAATCAAGGACAATTACCATAAGCCAAATTATAAAACAAAGCAAAATCCTTTCATACAGTACTTAAATAATTGCATTGCTGTAAAGGAACTTCTCAATACAATTATAGTGATTTTATTATTGCAAAGTACTACAAGCCATATGCTATGGAAAGTATTTCTTGAAACCACAAGAGCATCATCTTCTTAAGACTTCTACTTGTGACTTACTGCACCACTAGAAATGACATATACTTCTGTGATTAACAATGACATACACCAGTTCTCCTGAATTTTTACATGCTGTAAGCCTGTATTTGAAGGAAGAAAGGAAAACCAAGGAATCATGATGTTTCTGTTCTTAGTTTGTCTGGGGATTCTAATATTCTACCTTTAGGGTCGTTACAAATGTCATTTTCAAATGGAAATGACTTTAAAGCATGTGTGGGTGTGTTTCAGGAGAGAAAGGAAGACGAATTCTTAAATACCAGTTTTTTTACACACACATGTATGCAGAACTTCATTCTGTTAACAGTTCGGTAGATTTTCTTAGACTTCTCATCACAAGCCAGAAGCAGAAGCCACCTTATGTGAGGTAGGTTTCCCATGTTAAGCACATCGTCTATTGAACCTGTGACTGTTTCTTTAAAAAGAAAAAAAGCCTGATGAAAATGAATTGTTGCTATCAATTGTTAGAGAAGAGGTAGTGTTTGATACTGCATTGTAGCTATTCTTTAGTCATAGTTTTACTGAAGGTTTTGAGATGAACTTTTTCAAAGCTTTATTTAAACTGATATTAATTGGAGGTGCTTTTTAACTTTCCATGCTTTATATAGTGTGCAGCTCTTCTTTTCAGTGATATGTTAACCGTCATGCAAATAAAGACTATCCGGTGTCTTTAGAGTAATGGAGTTAATAAGTAGTTATGGAAAAATATCTTAGAAAATCCTGAACAATTTCCATCTCAGCACTAGTTTGGAAGGCAGAAGGAATACAGGGGTTCGGTCAGTTCCCACACCTTTGCAGCAGTGTACCAGCTAGCTCAGAGAAATGTACAGAAAGGACAAAGTGCCAGACTGACAAGGTGGGTGCTGTATTTTCAGTTTGAACAGGATTTGGTCTGTGAAAACATACAATGTGATGCTGAAATATGAATCTGTGGCCTGTTGCTACTTTTATTCTAGCAAGTAGATGTGAGAGTTTTCTACCAGAGAGGAAAAAATAAATTCCAAAGGAAAATACCATGTTTTAATGAACAACGCGCATTAAGAACTTCAAACTTATCTAGAGAAGGAAATGGTGATACTAGTAATATGGTCAGGTGGAAGTTAATGTGTCCATCGTGGTCTGTTGTTTGAGCATTGCCAACAGTGAAATGACCTTAAAGCAATACCTTGCTAAGCAGATTTAGGAGAACATTCACAGATCTTTCTGCGGGATGTGCGCAGAGCTCGTCTATGTACTGATGACTGTGCTGTACTGGATGCTCAATGGATGAGAAGAACTCTAGATTTGGACAAAACATATAATACAATTCATAGTAAGGGGAGTGTGTTGTACTCAATAGCCTTTTATTTTTGAGATATAGCTCCATTTTTCTCTTTGCTGTTTTTGCATACAGAAAAGTAAGTGCTTTATTCTGTGTTTGAGCAAGACAATACAATGATATAAACACTATTTACATTACTCATACCATTGTAAAAGTGCCATGCCTTAGGACTGCTGTGCTTTGCTTGATCTATTTTTTTTGTGCACGGCATGATTTTCCTAGAGTTGTGTATTGCTCCCTTTATGTGTGTGAAGGAGTGTTCCTGATACAGGGAGGACATTGCTGTTCTATATGGTGAGAGGTTTCACAGGCTGGGATTGTCTTGATGTTAGTAATCCACATATCATGTGGTAATATGGAAAAATTCAGAGTGAATTTAACGAAGAAAGCTAGAGTTTCAGACAGTGAGGTGGGCACAGCAGCAATTCCTCAGCTTCAGCAAGCTTCTATGCCTTAATATTCTATTTCTTACCCTTTTTGTGTGTTTGCCTGATGCCTGCATGATTCTTCCCTTTCTAAAGCAGAGGGGTTCTAGCTTTATTTATAGTCTCAAATTTTTCTCCTAGCATAATTATAATTTTATTTCTTTTTGTTCTTTTGGCTTATGACTATGCACATCATTCAAAGGCAGTTTTCACACACACTTGGGTTTCTAAGGACTAATGATAATGCCAGTGTCCCTTTCCCTTCCTGCCATCTTGACTGATGAAACTTAAGTTCATGCCATATTAAAAGGGTCCCAAGATGGAGTAGTGTTGTATTGAGAAAGGTGCTAAATGAAATTTAAGGCATTTAGTATATTTTTTTCTCGAAGTTTAATCACATTGGCTGGAGTCATTACCACTCACAGCTGCTGAGCCTTGCCTACCTAGTTTGAGGTTACCACTCCAAAGGTTGCATCAAAGAGGTTTTATGAACTCTCACCACTGTATGGGGCAGAATCAGTTGGTTTTGGACATACTGTGCTGTTCCTTGTTTAGGCTAACATTGCTGGCATTGCCGGGGCAGGTGGTAAGTTCTTTCGTGGCTCCTTTCACCAAGAAAGCTCTGAGCATTATAACCTTCAGCAGGAAAGGCAGTTAAGTGCTATTTTGTGCCATGAGCACAGTGATTTAGAAAATGAACACGTATCCATGACTGATTAATGTTTCTGATATCAGATCCATTTGCAATGGCCTTTGAGTTTACAAGAAACAGATTGTGTTTGTGTCCCATTTACTCTTAAGGCTGCTTTATCTTGCTGTGGAAATGCAAAAATGTTTTTAAATAGAAGTAATGAGAGACCTGCTAATTACGATGGTGTATTTTTTTAATAAAAAATTGACCCATGAGAATTTTATGGGAGCAAATATGACAGGAGGATATGTTAGTAGATTTGAAGGTGGAGGAGAGCAAAAAATGAAGCATGTTAATTGACAAAGTTCAGCAATATGCTTGTGTATATTGAAATGGATGACATTGGGAAGGTGGAAGTGTATTAATCTATTGTGTGGGCTCATGTAGATAAGAAAACAGTATGGCATAGATTTTAATAGTTTTAAATTCACACATACAATATAAGGGGAAATCTTGTGTTCATGAAAGGAAGGGTAGAATGGGGTTGTCTCTGAATCGTTACATGCAGTGAGCTCTGAAACAAAGCTTATCTGCCTGCTCCTTACAGGTTTGCTGAAATGACTGTATCTGGTTAAAGAAAATGCACATTTTAGGCATTATAGTTTGTCTGAAACATAACCCAAGTGGTTCCTGACAAACTTGGACAACAGAACATGATCACTGTGTTAGAAATCACTGAGTTCAAAACATCCTGTTTTTCTTCTTTCCCATTTTGTTATGGCAGAGCGGGCTAAGTGTTACTGAGGGCTTTTCTTTCTAGTGCTGCCTTGTATTAATTCTTCTGTAACTTGTTGAACTTTCCATGCAGATAGGGTATTCAACGAATGACATTTGTTCTATTATATTTTCCTAAAGCACCTGGTTGAGAAGGAATTGTGTGATGGGGAACGATACTGACTTTTTTTTTGGTGTGTCTGGGCTATTAGGAGAATGATATGATAAATTTAAAGGTGGTAGTCTGTTTAAACAGTTGAGACTGGCTGGCACAGTAGCCATTTTAGAGTACATTCCTGGATTAAGAAAATATTGTTGATGTTTGATATGTAGGAATAAGGCTTTGAAGAAGGGGAATTAATATCTGTTGTGGTAGAGACTGCTGCAATTTTTTGCACCGTGAAACTACTAACAGTATTTGAGGACAGGGTATTGTGGTCCTGAATAAAGGTCAGCGTGCCAGGCAAGTGTGACACAGATGGGTCTGGAGTAAAACAGTTCTTGCTGATGGACAGCCATCAGGCGAGTGGGATAAGAGGCAGCTGAGGGCTGCTTCTCCTGAGCACTGTACAGTTATTTGTGTGAAGTGATGTCTCCATTCTCCCACCCCCAGCCACGCATTAGATTGGTCAGCCGAGACCTGCTTGAAAGTAGGTAATTTACTCTGTATGGGCAAGATGGGGACTTCTCTTATTTTCTTTTCTTCTCTAAGAGAAAGGTATTGTCA
This sequence comes from Anser anser, assembly GCF_964211835.1. NCBI lineage: Eukaryota > Metazoa > Chordata > Aves > Anseriformes > Anatidae > Anser > Anser anser. The sequence continues at coordinate 54,083,835 of NC_139723.1, forward strand.
CAGCTGTCTGTGTAAAGGTACAACTGCGGCTTTCAGATCAGCCTGGTGATTTTAGAGTTGCTCAGTAATTTTGTATATAATTGTAGCTCATGTAGGGTGTCACAGTGGCAGCCTTAGTGTATAGTGGTGCAGAAAACCTGACTGGCAGAAATTTTATTCGGACCATTGTTTCTTGCATAGTAGGTGAGGTTTTTCTTTTTTTCATCAGAATGCACATACTTTTTTTTTCCTTGTAAAATACTTGAACAATTTTTTTTTTTAAAACCTGGCAGCGTAGAAAAAGCTTGTTCAGACTTGTTTACCACTACAATGGTTAGAGTTATTCAAGCTGCTGTGCTGATGTGAACAAAAGAATTTTAGGGAGAGTGTGCAAAATAATTTTAGAATATTTTCATAAATTTCTTTCATGTTTTAGCTGATAATTCACAACTTGTCAACTATAAATACTAAGGATAATTTCTCTTTTTAAATTGTTGTTCTAAAATTGCAAATTGGGATTTTAAATATTTTTAACAAGCTAGCAGCTATTCATCGTGCTTTGTGGTAAGCAGGAGTATCTCTGGTATGCCAATAAATCTGTGTTATCAATCTTTTTCAGGTAAATATCACTCCTTCCATACATTCCACTGGTGAGTTCCCCCAGCTTCTCCACCATGGTGTGAACGTTGGTTCCTTACCACATAATGAGTCATATTTGTTGGCTCAGCAGAATGGCAGCCCAGCTAATGTGCTAGAAGCATCGATGAGATCCATCACTCCTCAGATTAATGGGAAATCCTCTAGTGATGACTTTGAGCAGCTGATCAGAAGTATGTCCCAGGTAACCATGTCTTCTGCTGACCCTGAAATGTGGCAAACAATAGCATACTTGATGTAAAAACCTAAGATAATCTCTTCATGTGAGGAACAACTGGTAATGAGAAAGCAGGATTGGAAAAGTAGCCTTGGTGTTGTTGCTGCTGATACTGTCTTTCGTTGGGCAGTGTGACACTCACAGATCTGCATGCCATTATCTTTCTGGGCTTGTTGCAGGACTGATATGTGCATGCAGGAGATGCTTTGTCAAAGCATGTTTTTGTCTACATCGTTTATGAAGCCTAGTTGTGCTGCTTCATTGGAAATAAGACGAAAACTTCCTTTTTGGGCTTACTGTGCATTGTTTTGTAATCTTTCTACTTTTCTGTGGTAGACAAAATCAGTGTTTGAGTCTCTTCAGTGGCTGGAGCTGAGAATGGACAGGCATATATTTTAGCATTTTTCTAATTAACCCTTAATAGAGCTTGCTCTGGGAAGTCCTCTGCTGTTCTTCTGGAAACACTTTTGCACAGTTCTACTTTTTCCTCTCTTCTTGAAATTCATCCTCTTATTTCTTGTTTGGCATCAAAGTTGGCCTATACCCTCTGAAATTTTGTAGACTTCTGTATCTTAGTCTTGTCACTACTGATCCTGCACTCATTTAGCTGATTTTTTTCTGGTTTTCCTTTTCTAATCCAAAGAAGCCTTTCTAAAGAAACCTTTATCTCTCAAATCTTTTGTAATTGCTACCTTTCTATATGATAGCTAGAAATGAGCACTGAAGAACTGTATTTCAGTTATCAGCTTGTGTAGCCTTGTCCAGCTCTAGAAATAAAATTGAAAACTCATTTACCAAGTTGTTTAACACATTGATTAATGCTGCTTTTTGGCATTTTTAATATTCATCCACTTTTCTTCTGCCAAACAGGGTCGTCTTGTTGAGACAATTGAGCTAGTTAAACCTCTAAGTGGTGGTCTGGGCTTCAGTGTTGTGGGACTCAAGAGTGAAAACAGGGGAGAACTGGGAATATTTGTGCAAGAAATCCAGGAGGGAAGTGTGGCACATCGGTAAGAACACTACTGGAATATTTTTCTGTACCAAACGTTAACGTGACACTGTGATTTAGTGGTGTTATTGCTATTGTATTTGTGGTACAAGAGTGTTTTTTGCTTGTATTATAAGCCATGCATCCTACCAGGTTTAAAATAATTCACCACAACAGCTTTTATAATTTTGGAATAGAGCACTGTATGATTTGTGCTTGAAATTTACTCAGAAGTAATTTCTTTGTGGTTTGCTTGTATTATCTCTTTCAACAGGGAAAAAAGAGAGGCTACAGTTCTGTCATGGCTTTAAAAACTAAAATACAGGTGTTGGCATCCTTGATTACACTGAAAAATAACTTGGTCCTAAGAAATCCATTGCAATTAGAAGGATTGGTTGTGGAGTAGGGCCCTGTTATACAAGTGTAAGAAATCCATCTTTTAAGTCAAGCGAGGCTTGACCTGAAGTCTTTGGAGTCTTAAAAAGAAGTACTCTGTGTTATCAGAAACTCAGCCTGTGAAAGTATGTTTTAGACTTTAGTCCTGATTCCACAAGCTGTGTTGAAAGAAAAGGATTTCTGCTGTAACAACAGCCCTAGTGAGCAAACTCATTGGTGAATGGCAGCAATACTGGTTCATGGCAGACCCAGGCATTGTTCTGCAGTGGGGCATATCACTCAGTTCTGATTTGCTGATTGGGATCCTGGTTGGAGGTGCTTCATGGTGCAGTCTGCATGTCGTGGGGGATGGCTGGATCATTTTGGTGCTGTATGTCATTACAGGATTTTTTAATCTGCCTAAATCCCCCTTTTTCCTTCTCCTCATTTCCCCTTAGCCCCCTACTCCCTTCCAAGTGGCTTTTGCTTTTGCTCCTCATATTCCAAGGAGTTGAGACCTATCTTCAGTGAATCAAGTGCCGCCTGACTTGCTGGCAAGAAGAGAACTATTCAACAACTGTTACAGGACTCATATATCAGAAAGGCCCCAGCAATAATAAATCTTCCAAAGCACTCTGAAAAACGGTTCAAGTTCACAAGTAAAATATTATGGTTTAAGGCAAAATAGTGTTTTTCCTGAACGATGCTGAGTACCTTGGCTTCTGTGCTACAGGTGTAGAAGTTCGTGTAATAAGGAGCCTTATTTTTGTTGGCTGATGTTTGTTTTGTAAAGCATTGCCACTTCGGGATACTAAAGGCATGACTCCAGAGTTCTTGCTGGTTTGTTGTGAAAGTAACAGAAGGGGTGGAAGAGGTAGAGGATAACTTGTCTGTAGGCTTCATACAGTTCCTTTGAAGTAGGTCTGGGGAAAGGCTCAGTATGTAATTCTACAGCAGTGTTTCCTTTGTCAGAAAGTGAAGTATTATTCTATAATTTATTCAAGCCTTATTTTTTTTTTCTCATTTAAAAGGGATCTTTTGTATCATTTTCTTTCTGTTTCTCTCTCAGCTTCCGCCACCCTCCCCCCTTTTGGGGAGGGGGTGGTTGTGCAAAGCAAAATTAGTTTCCATAACATCTCGATGGAAATGTGTTCCATTCTTCAGTTTGATAAATATTCAGAATGGGCGCACTGAACAAAATAAAGCACTTGGTCTGTTAAGCAAGAGACTCAAAGTTGAGAATAAACATAAGTTCCCAGGCTATGGTTGGGAATGACTGAGACCTAATGTGCTTAGTCTCAGATGGGGGTACAGGGAGAAGAAAGCTAGCTAGGGGGTAGCAGCCAGGGGAGAGAGGCAGTAGGATTAGCTTCAAAGGAAGCAATCATAAGGGTGCCGCATCAGCTCCTTTCAGCAAAACTGCAGGGAAAGATTAAAAAGTGGGTGAAATACAGAACAGGATATTAAAAGTACTGGAAAATTGTCAAAATACTGTAATTTCTCTGGCAACACTTTTGATTTTTTTGTTTGTTTTGTCATCCCCCTTCCCTCTTTTTACATATGTGACAGAGATGGAAAGCTGAAGGAAGCAGATCAAATCCTTGCTATTAATGGACAAGCCCTTGATCAGACAATTACACATCAACAGGCTATCAGCATCCTACAGAAAGCAAAAGATAACGTCCAGCTAGTTGTGGCCAGAGGCAGTTTCCCTCAGCTCGTAAGTCCTGTAGTTTCCCGGTCTCCTTCTGCTGCTAGCACAGTTTCAGCCCATTCCAACCCGGTGAGTATACCCCAAACATATGTTTATTCAGTTTTGGGCATGTATGTGCTTTTCTGTATTGAGACACTTTTTGTAACTTGTATGTATATTTCCTTCACAGTTCTAGAGATTTTTCTTCCATGTATATTTGTTTCACTTTGTCCCATACAAAGAGTAGAAAATATGTAGCCTTGCCGGGTGGATCTTGATGTTGGCCATATTCCTTCTTCCCATCTGCCAAACTATGTCCACCAGTGCATATAGAACCTATTTGTCTTACATTGTAAAGCTCAATTTTGAGTTAGTAGTAAACAGGATCTTTTTGTCTCTTCTGCTTGGGTATACAGACATTTTTGAGGAATTACAGTCTGATTTGCACTACCAGCTGAATGGCTGCTTCTCTATTTATTCCTCCGTCGTCTTTTTAGCAGTTACTCTCACATAAAGCAACAGAGAGCCATCAAAATGCCATGTGTGGGTACATACTTTAGGACCCATAGAAAGCAGTTGTGCTACATTTTCTTTCTTTTGAAAGCTTTTGTGCAACTAGTTGAAGAGACGTTAGCTCAGAAGCGTGGTGATACTAAGCACACTTTTCTCTTCCTGGTGTCTTCCTCATGTAATGGCTGATACATTTTTGCTTGCCCTGGGGTTATACAACCTGTCTTTGGTTCCTGTATGTTTCATTGTTCAGTTATCTATGTCTTTTCTTTACATTAGGGTGGTCTAAAATTGGAGGTATATGGAATGATCAGCCTGGAAAAAAGAAGCCATTTTAGTGTTCATTTTATCCATTATCATAAAACATTTGGTGACATAATGTCAGAATTACTGTTTTATTAGGTGTACGGAGATGTTGCTGATGAGTTTAACCTTTCCTGTCAGCATACAGGAAAGGCCTATATTCTTGCAATATTCCTGTTACATACTTATTTTCTTTATGTGACTACCTCTGTATTTTCTGAACAGCATCTGCCTCTTGAAAAAATGCTACTTTTAAACCTGTCCCTGATCCTTCAGTTTTTAATTATGCATATCTTTTCTAGTTGTCTTGTTCCTTTAGCTTTCAGTTGCTGCTGGAAAGCAGCTTATCTTGAGGCATTCTTTTTCCTTAGGGCATTGCTTTATTGTCTTAGGTTTATGTTAAGACTGTGGATACCCAAACAAATACTACAGGGCTTTAAATTTGCAGCACCTTGATTTATTCCAAACTAGCGACTTATTTTTGAGGTCCTGCCTGGTGGAGTACCAACTGCGGTTTTAAATTTTAGATGAGTTTATGATGTGATTTGTTCTTATACTAAACAATATCATGAAAACTCTAGTCATCTGTTCAGTACGGTACCATGTGAAATACTATTTGTCTTTCTTTCAGAGCATTTATATGTCTGCCACAAAAATGAAGCCTATAGTCAAAGTTATTTCATTCCAATGCTGTTGACATCAGACAACCCAGAAATTGTTGTTCACTACACAGGAGGCACTTCTGCTAATGTGTAGCTCACAATGTCTAGTGCTGCTTTCAGTCTCAACCTCTGAATGGGGTTTATGCTTTCTGCTGTGCTTTGTTACAATTGCCAGTGTGAACATGTACACATCTGAAGATTTTATTTTACAGTTCTGCAAAATTTCCTAGAAGTGTTATTTTTCTTACTGACTGCAATGAGGCATGGAGGTGGACAATCATAGGTCATTGCATAAATTCTTTCAGCAGTCAGGTTCTTGAAAGGCTAGACACACTTAACTGGTGTCAGAGTATGTGGGAATGGCACAGAGCTGCTCCAGGGGAGTTTCAGACTGGACATTACGAAGAAATTCTTTACTATGAGGGTGATCAAACACTGGAATAGGCTTCATCAGAAGATGGTTGATGCCCCAAGCCTGTCATTGTTCACGAGGCATTTGGAAAATACCCTCATTAATGTGTTTTAAATTCTGGTTGGCCCTGAAGTGGTCTGGCAGTTGGACTAGGTGATCTTTGAACGTCTCTTCCAACTGTTCTGTTTTGTTCTATTCTGTTCCATTCTCTACACACATCTGATTCTTTCAAGAGGAGGTACAGCTGTTAGAGATGAGCACTTTATTACTAAATATTACGTAATCTTATATATAATAATAGTTGAAAAGGTCCCACATACCTACTTTTATTCTACCTTCCTTCATTCAAAAACTCACCCAAGAAATAAGAGAAAATACTCTGCAAATTTTAATACATATGTCCTTATTTTAATCACATGCAAACGTAATGTTTATTCCTTTGAGGTTCACTGGCAGCACGTGGAGACCATAGAGTTGGTGAATGATGGCTCAGGTTTGGGATTTGGGATAGTTGGAGGAAAATCAACTGGAGTGATTGTTAAAACCATCCTCCCAGGAGGGGTAGCTGATCAGGTAAATTCAACTTAACCTTCTGTTTACCATTCTATGTAGTGTGAAGTTAAGCTGTACTTTTATATTCATGCTAAGTAATGCTAGCTTTTTTCCTCTAAATATAAAAATGAGAGAGCAAGTGATGAAACTTATCGTCAGTAATGTAGTGTTTAGTGTAGGGATCTGTGCATTTTATCGTACCAGCTGGGTTAGGCTCCAAATCACTTTTTCCAAACTGTTACGTTGTATCTGTGTGGTGCTGATGCCTTTAGACTCCTAATTCCTTCATGAATTTACTGGTTGTAATCTAAGGAGGGACCAGTCTGTTTACCTCCTCTGCCCATACAGTTATAAAGAATGATGCATCAGCTTCTCTCTGTTGGGCTTACTTGAGGTTGGAACAGGCATCTGGGATCATGTGTCTGCTTCTTGACACGGGCTGTGTGACTGCCTTTGTTCATGCCTGAAGGGCTCAGAAGAAGTGAAATTGGTCTTCACAGCCTGTTTCAAACTTGTCCATGAGCAGATAGATTAATTTTCCAGACTTTAATGCTTTTCCCGTGGGCTAAATTCCTATAAAGCTTTTCTATTGGTTAATTAAATAGAAGAGTAACCCTAAATAGCTATGAGTGTAAGGCGATATAACTACCCGAATCATGCTAAGAGAGAAATGTATTTTGTTTTGAAGTTATGGTTAATCCTGAGGGCCATTTTTTAAACAAGCATAAAGCTGAGTGTACATTTTTAAGCTGTGTTTGGAAATGAAGCCTGAAATTCTCTAAACTACATGCGGCTGTTACATATTAGTAGGTAGTAACCATAACTATGTGTATTTTTTTCACGCCCCAGTGACTGTTTTCTTGAAAAAAGGATGTCCTGGATATTTCTGGGGAAATTTCTAGTAAAAGTAATATGCTCTTAGGCAACATACTTGTCTTCTCCATGCTGTCAGGGTATTGATGTGGCATTCAAAAAAAGTCACCTACTTCATATATATTAAAAGTAACTAAAGCCATGCAGTCATTTTCTATTTGTATGATTTGTGGGAGAAGTTGCAGGATGTTATTGATTTTTTTTTTTTCATTGTTACTCTTCTTCCAGCATGGGAGACTGTGTAGTGGAGACCACATCTTGAAAATTGGTGATACTGACTTGGCTGGAATGAGCAGTGAGCAGGTGGCGCAAGTTCTAAGGCAGTGTGGAAATCGAGTGAAACTGGTAATTGCAAGAGGTCCTATTGAGGAGCCACCTCCACCAGCAGTCCCACCAGGTACTCCAGTACCCATCTCGACACCAGAGAAACAGGTAAGCAATAATAAATATACTTAACTTGTGCCAAGCTTTTACTTCAGACTTCATTTTCTTTTTACATCTGTTTGAATGTCTTTCATGCTTATGTTCTCAGAAGTCAACATTTTCATATCCAGTAGTGGTGTTTTTATCTTATGCTCTGGGAGGCTGTCAGTCCACAGTGCAATGAACTACATGCTTGAAGTCTTCTGGGATCCGGGCTTGGGATTAGAAGTTATTCAGGTCATACGTCTGGGTTGATTAACCCTTTGACTTGTTTATAATTATGCAGTGATACTTCAGGAATAGCAGAGTCCACATAATGTTTTCTTGAGACAGAACATGGTGGTTCTTTAGCATTTCTCTGTCCACTTATCCTTTTACTCCCCAGGAGCACTTATTTCTGTATCATTGCAGCCATCCATCAGACAGTTCTTCTCTGTGCCAGCCACCACACAGAGGCTGCCTCTTTCCTGCATCACCTGACATTGCTCATTTACTAGTCATTTTCCAAAGAAAACCAGCTGCTACCCTTATTCCCTTGCTGATGATTATACTCTGTACTGTTGCTGCTCAGACTAGCCATGACTCCTTTACAACTCTCAGCTACAGCTCTCAGCATTAGCCTTGTCAGCTCAAAACCTCAATGATATAGGTCATTCCCACATTTGCTGCAAAGCCTGTTTTCAGGGAAGTAAGGAACAGTAGTATTGTGTTCTATGTAGTTATAAGCAGGTATATTTAAATATGAATACGTTTAAGTAAGTGAATGAAACAAGAAAAAGGTGGTTGCGTTGGAGCCTACAAGTAGATAAAATTTATGCAATGCAAAGAATTTTTCATTTTCTTTTTCCTGTTGTTTTTCTAGACATATTCTACAAATTGCATTTCAGATATATCACTAAAAAAAAGCCTTCTTTAACAATTCCTGGCACGATTACCAGTGTTTTGCCTTTGTCCCTTGTAATGGTATCTGTGGGAAAGAAACAGATAACGTTCATCCCATCTGTTGTGTTTATAAGGCTAACTAAGAAAGTTAATCGTAACATGCACACTGAGTCTTTTCTGAGTATCTGAGAGGAGAGCGTGTTGGTTTTGTGTCTCTACAGTACTGAGGCATGAGACCCTGGCTATATTTCAGGTAAAAGGATCAGCGTGTGGCCTGAGTATTACTTATCTGTGATGTAGCAGTTTCAGAAGGGAATCTGAACATGATAATTTGTCTGTGCGTATTTCTTAATTGTTTGCCTTTCTGAGGTTACGTGATGAGATGTTAAGGGCCAGTTGCAGGATTGTGGAATTTCTAGTAACAAGAAAAAATTCCAAAGCCCTCAAAGAAGCAAAAAGTGACTTTTTTTTGCCACCTTCATTTTCATTTCTGTTATTTTTAATACCTTGTCCCTGGTATGTCACTTCTGGCAGAAGGCACACTGTTTTTAAACTGCCTTTGCCTGCACAAAGTCTCGTTCATGGGGTGAACGTTCAGTTAATGGTACTGCAACCTCTGTAATTTGGATTTGTGTGTTAAACATGAACTGAGTGAAGATTATGACTGATGCAGCTTTGTTTGTCTGCTTCTTCCTCGAAAATACATGGTGGCTGAAGACTACGTGAGGCTCTTGACACTCAGTGAGAGCAGAATGCTTCTCCAAAATTGACATTTCTCATCCTGTTCAATGTAGATATATTTCGTGTAACAAGTGATGGTATTACAGAAATTGGAACAGATTTTTAGCATCATAGTTCTCTTGAAGTATCCTTTACCCCTCCCCCCCCCCTTTTTTTTTGTTGTTTTTGAGCACGTACATACTCAAATAGTCAATGTGGGTTTAGATGATATCTGCCTGGTTTCAATATTGGCACTTTACAGATATTAGCTGTTGTTTGTCATGCAGAAGAAGCAGAAAAAAAATCAGAGTATAGCAGGTTCATCATAGATTCATACTATATTTATAAATGCCCATTTCAAATACACATGTAAGTACTGATGCCCATATAAATATAATGAAATTGGAGCTTTTTATGTTCCAATCTAAATGATTCTATGGTTCTATGTGAAATCATATATATATCCATAGTAGCTATGGAATTGGCTAGTAAGTACACATTTCAGACAGCTGAAAGATGAAAATTTCTTGGAAAAATAAGTTTTTAATGTTGATTTTTTCCTGTTAATACAAAAGCAATATTGTTGAAATGGGAATTTAATATGTATCCTCCTGTAATAGATATTTTCATTAACAATAAGTAAATGAATTCTTTTCCCTAAAATTCTTTGTTATGGAAATTCAGAGTGCTGTAGTAGGTGTTATTGAAGGTTGTCATTGTTTAGCTAGCTGGAAGTATAATTGCTACTTGCTAAAAAAGAAATTTTAAGTCTTTCAAAGACAAGAAAAATAATTTCCACAGTAGAAACAGCTTTTGTTAAGTTTTAAGCTTGGTATGCATAGGAAAAAATAGCTATAGTTATTCAACAAGAATTTAAACAAATAGAATACAGAATATAATTTGATTATTATAATTTTTTTAAGAACACAAGTCTAAAATTGATCCTTAGGAAGTACCAGAAGGGCAGTAAGGTATGTATAATAGTATTTAAGCAGGATTTGTATAACTTGCTGTACAAGATGTTTACTGTTCAATTTGTTCAACTTCCACCAGTCATTTCTCTCATCACATGACTTTATAGGCTGGAGAGTAGTATCCCAGGGGCACTGGGGTGGAGAAGGCATGGTCTGCATTACTTTACAGTGAGCAATGTTATCTATGTGTAGTTTCTCTGCTGAATACCAAATAAGAGCAGAAGCGAAGTTGGTACTTTTTTTTTTTTTTAAATTTATGTCAAACTTTACAGATCAATGTTAATGACATGAAAGAGTGTGGTGGACCTTTTTTAAAAAACAACACACTTTCTTTCTAACTATACTTTTCTTATTAGGCAGAGGCTTCTGTTGATAGTTGTGAAGATGGGGAGAAATTTAATGTGGAACTCACTAAAAACATCCAGGGATTAGGAATAACTATTGCTGGTTACGTTGGAGACAAAACATCAGGTAATGATAGACTCCTGTGATCTACTAAACAATTTATTGTGTAGCATGGTGTAGTTGCTTTAAATTTGAATGCATGTAATTTAGTTTTGGTATAGCATCTGTTAAAAACCCTTGACCATCTTAAAAAAAAAATGGAATTGGTTTCTTTTTGGAGGAGATTCAGATTATAAGCAATCAGTTTATATTATCTCACCTTAGTATTTTTGATCAGTTTTTAAAATTCACTCTTGTGCTTGTGCTTATATCTTTTTGAAAAACATTGCTAAAATAGATTGAGCCATTTTTATAAGAACTGGCTGATCTTTTTAAATCACAGTTTCATTTTTAAAAGGCCCTTACAAGATAATATATTAGTATTCTGATGATTTTTAACAAGTATTACTAGTAATGCTTTTTAAAACTAAGTGTATAGTACTGCTGACAGATCAAGAATTCTTCTCAGTGAACTCTGGTTATACTCAGTGTTGTGTTTTTTTTATCTTGGGCTGTTGCAGATTTAGATTAATTTATTCATTGACTTCCAAATACACTACTGTAAACAACCAAACAACAAAAAAAAAAAACAAACAAAAAAAACATATCAGTGTACATATACAATTGCGTATTTTTTACTTTGTAATTTCAACTACAAGTTGCAGAAAAATGATCCAGAACTCTGCGAGGCCTCCATAGAGGGGTTTGGCAAGTGAAATACTGTTGTGAAGGGCCAGTTGTCAGATGCATCATCAAACTTCTCAAAGAGCTGTTGTTTTGACTCTTACCCATGTACGTATTGTTAGGAAAATGTATCAATAGATACATTGGAGTTTATAGACATAATTAATTGGCTTTTAGAAGGTGAATTAAATTTTAACAATCTATTCTGTAGCATAGGATGGTTACAGCTTATTTAAGTACTCTCTTTAGCATCTTTCAGTAAAATCTTTAAAAGGCAAATTAAGTTCTAGAACGTGGTAGATCTGGTAGTGTATTTTGACTGATGCAGTGTTGGAGTATCAGCAGTTTTAGATCTTAAATTATTGTGCTGCATGTAACTGCAGTAGAAAATCTTTGTGCCTTCAGCACTAATTAAGTACCTCACATTACGTAATCATTAAGTCAAAATTAAAAACAATTTTGCTGTGACAGAAGCAGCAATGAAACTGCTGGACAATGAGAACTGTAGTCGAATCTTTCTTCACACTGGCAAGTAACAGCTTGTCATCTTACCATACAGCTGTTGCAGGATATGAAAATGCTTGGAAACTAGGAAGACGAGGCATTTAATTATTTACAAAACTTGGGAAAACAACAAATTAAGAAAAAAGGGAAAATTGTCAATCTCATGACTTAAATATACTCGTTGTCTTATTCTTCCTACGTTGAATACAGTCATTAGAGCAAAACAGGGATGTATTATTCCTTTGTGCTAAGATTTGTCATATCGAGGCCAAGTAAAAAATGAGTCTTCATGTCTGTGTAGACACTGACGTATCTTGACAGCTCTTAGAACCCATTTTGTCATGCCTTATCTTCCCATTGGAAGTACTCCGAGTGCAACGTCCTGCATCTGGGCTGAGGCAATGCCAAGCACAAATACAGGCTGGGTGGAAAGTGGATTGAGAGCAGCCCTGAGGAGAAAGACCTGGGGGTGTTGTTGTTGAGAAACTCAGCATGAGCTGGCAGTGTGCGCTTGCATCCCACAAAGCCAACCGTATGCTGGGCTGCATCAAAAGCAGCATGGCCAGCAGGGTGAGGGAGGGGATTCTCCCCATCTGCTCTACTCTTGTGAGACCTCACCTGGAGCCTTGCATTCAGCACTGTGGCCCCCAGCACAAGAAGGACATGGACCTGTTGCAGCAAGACCACGAGGATGGCCACGGGGATGGTCAGAGGTCTAGAACACCTTTTGTGTGAAGACCGGCTGAGGGAGTTGGGGTTATTCAGCCCGGCGAAGAGAAGGCTCTGGTGAGACCTTATAGAGGCCTTCCATTACCTAAAGGGGGCTTACAGGAAAGCTGGGGAGGGACTCTTTGTCAGGGGGTGTAATAATAGGACAAGGAGGAGAGGTTTCAAAACTAAAAAAGGTTATTTTAGACTTTAGGAAGAAGTCCTTCACTCAGAGGGTGGTGAGGCACTGGCACAGGTTGCCCAGAGAAGCTGTGGATGCCCCATCCCTGGAGGTGTTCAAGACCGGGCTGGATGGGGCTTTGGGCAACCTGGTCTGGTGGGAGGTGTCCCTGCCCATGGCAGGGGGGTGGAACTGGGTTGTCTTTAAGGTCCTTCCAGCCCAAACCATTCTCTGGTTCTACTTGTTAGTCAGAGCTAGAACATTGGTTGAGAGGAATGGAATTCTGTTAAGATTTCTGAAACAAACATAACAGGCCTGTGACCATCAGACCTGATTTCATGGCAGTTCATGCTAATATTTTTCTTTATGTTATGTATAATAATGTGAATAATGATGTTGAAAGTCCAGATATGTTCCCTTTCCGTAGCTGAAGTTACTTCAAATTGCACTGTGATTTTTCTCAAATTGATTTTTTTCTATAGATGTTTTTTATGTGACTTTTACCTTCAGATTTAAAATCAGTAGTTGTCTAAAATACATGGCTTTTTGGTTGTTCATTTTTCTTTTGCTTTGGTGCCTGTTTTACTATTGGATGAAATAGACTTAAAGCTGTCGTTCAGAGCTGGTTCAAACAAACATTGTAGTCCTGCCTGTTTATAATTTTCTGCATTTGTTTATCCAAGCATACAGTTTCTTAAGCAGTTACTAAGTACATAGAAAATACAGAATTTACTAGGTTAGTACACTCAACCTGAACTTTCTGCCCTGTAATTCTAAATCTAACCAAGTGTAAGAGAGACTTTTTTTTGTCAATGTTGTTTTTAACATTTAGATTAGATTGTTAGAATATTTTTTGTTCTTTTGCAGTAAACCGTGTAAATTTGGAGTAGAAAGATTTTGAGTAAAATCAGGTGTATTGCAAGCTGACATTAATCAGACTTACCCTTTAGGAATGTTTTACTTAAAGCATGTACTTTCATGGTGATTCTTCCCTTGTCTTACCTCAAGATTGGGTTTTCTTTCTTTTTCTTCCTTTGGCTGGTGACATTAGTAGGTGATTGTTGCATTATTTAAAATGTTCCCTTAATAAATTTGTTTATTTGCTCTGCTTTTTCATCCCAGAACCTTCTGGTATCTTTGTGAAAAGCATTACAAAAGGCAGTGCTGTTGAACATGATGGCAGAATCCACGTGGGAGATCAAATTATAGTTGTAAGTAAACAAAGAAATGAAAATACTTGTCTGCCAAGCTCTGTACTTATACAAGTTGTGAAGGAGCGCTCACGTAATACTTAAAACATTTAAGATTGGCATTGAAATGGTGAGTTGTCTTTTGACTGAGTATTCAATTAGATTATGTTTCTGATTTTGCTACCTTTATGTAACTATTTTTTTAAGGAAACTTTCAAGTATGTGTGTATCTTACAAGTTTAGGAGCTTTGAAACTGATAAGGCAGAGTTTCAAAGTTTAATACAAGTTAAGCAACTGTTTTCAAAATCATTTCTAAAGTTATTAAAATTTTAGATGGTCGGAGAAAGAAGAAAATATTTTCATACATAAAATGTTGCTTTTTTGGTGAAAATTTGGGTCATAAATGAAGGAACCATGCTTTTGTGTCTGTCTTAGATGTACTTGCATTTGTGTGAAGGCAGCACTAACAAATTGTGATCTGTCTCCTAGTATAAATATGCCTTCATGTTTGTCTGTGAAAGTATGTATGGTTTTTATAATGATTTAAATGCTGAGTTCAAATGGCTGAAACAAATCGATGCGAAATTTGATTTCTTTTGCTACTGCAGATGCAGAGGGAGAAAAAGATTTTAGATGACTGTAGGCAAAAAGATAATAAATGTTTTAAAAATGTTTTACTTAATTGTGGCAGAAAAAAATAAATAGTCCCAGCTCATTTTAATTACTTTTTATTTAGAAGGGCACCGGAGTTGGAAGTAGTTCAAAGAAGGACAAGAAAATGACTAAGGATGTAAGAGGAGTCATTCTTCATGCAAGAAGAATTAAAATAATGGGATGTGTGCTATATACATAGACCTAAACTTTAATGGGCCAAGGGGATGTAACATTGCTTCGAAGTTTTTCAAAAATTACAGATTCCAAGGCGTGAGATGTAGAAAGAGTAGGGTAATATGGAGCTTGCAGAAAGGAGAATGAAAAGTTATATGTACTAGGGACAATGGGATGAAAATGAGCAACTCCAAAACATTTCTTGAGTTTCAGAAAGCGAGATTGAGTTAATGAGCTAGTGAGATAACTTCAAGCAGAAGAGGCCATATTTATATTCCCTAAAGCATTAAAATACTGGACCGTAAATAACATCTGGACAGCTGATAGAGTGATAAGGTAATTGGGCTTCATAGTGTTCAGTAGTAGACTTCCCTGCGTCTGAGATTACCTGACTCCAGAATTGCTATGCTCTGTAGTTCTCCCTATGACAGTGAATGAATGTGTCCCTCCTTATGCCCCTCTCACAAGCTGTCCCAGCCATGGCTGTGTTTCATTTGCCATGTGTTTTCTGTTTGGAGGTGGAGATGTTTGGATCAGGCAGGCAGGCTGCACAGAGCACCTCACACAGCACTTGCTTGTGCCCTTTTCCACCTCACAGAGTTTATCTGCATAGCCCCATCATGGCAGGCATGCACTTTGCTGTCGTACAGGTTGGTAGCTAGCTTTTGGGTATTGTAGTGAAAATGCCTGGTGTGCCGAACATCACGTTTTTGTTCTTGTCCTTCCACTTGCTTTTTGCTCTTACAGATGCTGTACTATCATGACATTACTTTGCCCTGGACATTAATTTTTTTACTTTTCTGGTTGTTGTCTTGCTGGCTAATAAGGTACTTAATCCTGCAGGTGGATGGAACGAATCTTCAGGGTTTTACTAACCAGCAAGCAGTTGATGTTTTGCGACATACAGGACAAACAGTTCGGCTCACTTTGATCAGAAGAGGGCTTAAGCAGGAAAATCATACTCAGCCCCAGGAGGAGTTCAGTGCTGCTGTTGAAAGGGACTTACTGTTACAAGCAATGGATAGTGGCACAGTCAAAGGTAATTAAATCTGGCTTTGCTTTAAATTTGACTTGAAATATTTTTCTTTTTAATGACAAACTAGAAATAAAATTGGTCAGTTTCATTCTGGATAGTTATTCCTGATGGCAGAGCTGCTGTACATGAGGGGAGAATTTGGTCTACTATGGTTTGATTAATCTTTTAGAAACAGTAGTATTATTTTCTACATTTTCAAAGTAAACCTTGAAAGCTCTGCACTGCACTCTTGGCTGAATTCCTTCAAGACTTTGATCCTGCAGGTCTTTGAATGGTAAGCAGGCAGTGAGTATTTTATTAGTGCTGAAGGGCGATAGTGGCATTGAAGAGCAGGCAAAGAGATATCCTCCATGTTGGGAAAAGCAAGTCTCAGTTCCTTTTACTCTTACATGTCTGTGTCACGAGGTGGCGGTGTGAGAGGAATGGGTTATATGTAGAGGTTATTAATAATCTGATGGGGTATTTATTACATTTGTGTACAAAGTTCAGAAGCCATGGTGAATATTAGTTTTGCTGCTGATGAGATCCAATTAGTGAAGCTTAATCTTAACTGTGCACATCTTGAAGTATACGTGCCAGATCTTGAAAGAATATCTACATGGAGGCTGGATGATACACAGACCTATTCAGCTACTTATGTCTGCTGATACCAGTCCATAACATATATTACAGCTCATAGATTAAGGCATAATCCTTAATTTGCATAAGATTTTGAAAGATGTACTAACGTGTTCCCTGTATGACATTGTCTCAGTGCTCTGAGACATGCCTGTGAAGTTGGTGAAAATGGCAATGCATAAAATAGCTGAAAGTTCTTTTTTCTTCTTTTTCCAGATAACAGTGAAACAGAACAGGGATCTCCATCATTGCCATGTAGTCCCAGTGCAGTAAACATTGGAGAGGACATTAAACAACAAGAAACAGGTTCACAGTGTTTAATATTTTATTCTGTGAAAATGCACTTTGCTGTGCTTACGCAAAGGTCAATTGTTTTGTGTGCCTTTCTGTCATCTGTGTGCTATGCAACTGAAGATCTACAACTAGAAAGTGGAAGTAATCATACATGAAAGTGTGTACTGTGTGTGTACTCCTGAGTGCTGTAAGTCAAATACTGTCTTTCACTACTACTGTGTATGTCTGAAAACAATTGCATTTATTTGTCAAAAGATGTCACATAAAGCATTCTGCTTTCTACATGCTCATGTTTCTTTTTATTGTAGTTGTGTATTTCCACTTGAACTTTTTCATTAAACCTTTTGGCCTCCTTATTCCCCTATATGCCTTCTCTTTCTAACTCAACATGCCCTATCTTTCCAATTCCTTGCAGCTATCTAGCTAAAGTTTGAGGACTTTTATCTTTTGTGATAAGTTTCTCTCTCACAAATTCCCTAGCTTGCATTCATTTCAGTCTGTGTTTTCTGTTAGCGTTTGAAATTCAGACAATTCTGGAGCACTGACACGCTCTGACTTTCCCATGTCTTTTATGGAAGTTATTATTTTGTAATGGGTATTTCCTTTTCCCCTTGAGATGTTAGGGCATTTTGCCTCATTTCAAATGTCCAATGTGGACGTATATTTTCCACATTGAGACAGCATGTGATGTGTTTTCTAATATCTCCTTGCTTCCATAGCTAGAGAAGCTGAAAAGCATCTGTGTGATCTAATAGGTATCTTTTTGGTGTATCTTTTCATAAATACTGCTTTCCATTATTCTAGATAGCTGAAAACTTTGTTTTTAATACCTTCC
The DNA here is from genome assembly GCF_964211835.1 of Anser anser. NCBI lineage: Eukaryota > Metazoa > Chordata > Aves > Anseriformes > Anatidae > Anser > Anser anser. The sequence goes on from NC_139723.1 coordinate 54,101,378, forward strand.
CTTCAGATACTTCAGGGTCTCTGCTTTTGAGGAAGTACTGTCATATTTGAATGCTGCACAGCACCTAAGCAGCTGGCTTTATTTTTAATGTTTCTGAGCGATGTCTGGATTTATGACACTGTCTGAGGCTGTTAGTCACCTTAAATTCTTACAGAAAATCAGTGGGAGTTCAGAACTTAATCTTTGAATAAAGATTTTAGTCTTTGTCTATGATTAGCATTTAGATACAAAGAGTTTATTTTGATACTTGCTGTATGCACAGCATGGACTGCAGACCTTAAATATACAGGGTTCCAGTAAATTTGCTGTGCTGTTTTATCTAAATACTGTTCCTTCCGTTTGTTTGTTTCCTGCCTTAAAATATAAACAGTTTGAATGAGGGAAAAGTGAGCAGGAGAAAATCATTTCTCTGTTTTATTCAGATTGCAGATAAACATTCAATCAAGTTAAGAGCTGCTGAAGTTTGCTGCCTAGCTTGTCACTGTATTTTTCACAGCATCATGACTTTTCTCCCCTCCTTCCATTCCAACAGGAATTTCATTGCAGCTCTTCAGCTGCTAGTTATTTCTCATTATATGCGTGCATCTATCTGAACCTAATTTTTTGGATTTTTTTTTTTAAAAAGGAGCTACAGCTTATGTTCTTCCACTGCCCTCTAGGGCCTACAGGTTTAAAAGATCTTTTATGGTCATACTCTGAGTTTTGAAAATATAAAATCTCCACATTTTGTTTAGAAACTTACTCCATTTTGGATACTCTTTGTAAAATGTAGGTTCTGTCCAAAAGCAGCAGGATTCAGTATTGCATCTGTAAATATTTCAGCCGTCCCACTGAATCAGTCTGATCAGCCCACCAGTCTAATTTAACAAATGTGAGGGGCATCTATGTAATTTCTTTATTTCATGCCCACTTCAATCCTTTCTCATGTAAGGTTGCATTAACGTCACTCAACACTGAGGATGGTTTAAATCTGTCCTTTCTTCCCAGTCCTTTAAGACACACTTCTTGACTGAACTTCATTTCTTTCAAAATACAGTTAGCTTCGGGGGCTGAGATCTAATACGATTTTGCAGGTTTTTCTACTGGTAAGCCTAAACCCAGTGAGAAAGAATATGTCAAATTTTTAGTCATATATAGGAGTGTTAGCATCATGGAGTGATTGTGTAATCTTGTGTGGTGCTTAAACTTTACCAGAGATAGGGTTAGACAGAACATTTTATTTTTTGTCATAGTAATCTCAGACATAACTTCTAGATTTTCAGCTAACTACTACAGAAGAAGCGGCTACAAAGGCAAAGTGGCAGAGGATTATGGGTTCAAATTATGAAATAGTGGTAAGTAAACTGTGATTATTATCAAGTGTCCTTTAATTGGTCCACGTATTATGTTGCTAGCATACAGATAAAAATATGTGTATATTATATTTGTTTATTTATTTATAAAGATAATATATATACTCCTTAATCTGTTGGGAGGCTTTTACATTATACCCATATGCAAAATTTATCATGTTTTTCTGTAGTGATTCTGGTAAAATAATCACAACTGTCTTAGGTTACGGCGTCTTTGGATATCATTTTACAGATTTCCTGCCTTCATGGGGATAAGTGTGTATTAGAGAAAAAGTAATATTTAAGGTAAACTTCAAAGCTCCCTTGATTAGCCAGAATTTCAAGCTAGTGCCTTAAATCTCTTACCCATTCTGCATACTGAATGAATTGTTTGATACAGCAATAGAAATAGTACATGGGACATTTTCTGTAGATACAGCTGTAAAGCAGTATCTGAGTTTAGGACTTTATTTCAAAATTATATGCCAAAGTATTAGTCTGTGCAAAAGTATGTACAATTAGATATTATTGTCGCATACACTTCACACTTGAATATGTAAATATCTATAAGTGATTAAAGTTTCAGTTTTTACCTCACTCTACCCTGATCCAGACATTTGTCCTGTTTTTACAAAAATGCAAATTTGAGCATGCAGAGCCTCTTCCATGTTTGGCATGGATCATATTTTATTGGGTGTGTTTCAATTTATGTACTTAAAAGGTTTTTCTAGTTGTTCTTGCCCCAGAATCTGAATTGTAGAATCATAGAATCATTAAGGTTGTAAAAGCCCTGTAAGATCAGCTGGTCCAACCATCACCCTGCTACCACTGTCACCCACTAAACCATGTCCCTAAGCACCAGGTCCAACCTCTCCTTGAACACCCCCAGGGACGGTGACTCCAGTACCTCCCTGGGCAACCCGTTCCAATGCCTGACTGCGCTTTCTGGGAACAAATGTCTCCTAATTTCCATCCTAAACCTCCTCTGGCACAAATTGAGGCCATTCCCTCTAGTCCTATCACTAGTTACCTGTGAGAAGAGGCTGACGTCCAGTTCCCAACACTTTACTTTCAGATGTAGAGAACAAAAAGGTTTCCCCTGAGCCTCCTCTTCTCCAGACTAAACAACCCTAGTTCTCTCAGCCGCTCCTCATAGGACTTGTGTTCCAGGCCCTTCACCAGCTCCATAGCCCTTCTCTGGACACGCTCCAGCACCTCGATGTCCTCCTAGTAGTGAGGGGCCCAAAACTGAACACAGTACTCGAGGTGCGGCCTCACTCAGAGATAAGTACAGGGGGACGATCACCTCCCTGGTCCTGCTAGTTACGCTATTCCTGACACAAGCCAGGATGCCGTTGGCCTTCTTGGCCAAAATCCACACTGCTGGCTCATGTGCAGGCAAGCATCGACCAACACCCCCAGATCCTTTTCCTCTGCACAGCTTTCCAGCCACTCTGCCCCAAGCCTGTAGCACTGCATGGGGTTGTTGTGGCCAAAGTGCAGGACCTGGCACTTAGCCATGTTGAACCTCATCCAATTGGCCTCTGCCTATTGACCTTGTACTGGGTCTGGCTGGGATGGAGTTAACCTTCCCTGCAGCAGCCCATACAGTGCTGTGCTCTGCACTTGGAGCTAGAACAGCACTGGGATCGCACCAGTATTGTGTCTACTGCTGAGCAATACTAGCACCGCATCAGGATTCCCCCAACCCTCCCCAGAGCCAGCAGGATGGGTGTGGGCAAGAGGTGAGGAAGGAACATCACCAGGGCAGCTGACCTAAACCAAGCAAAGGGACATTGCATACCATATGATGTCACACTCCACAATAAATGTGGAAAAAGGAAAAAGAAGGCAGGGGTGGGCTCTCGTTGTGAAAAATCTGTCCTCCCAAACAACAGCTATGTGCGTTGAGGCCCTGCTTCAAGGATGTGGTCAAGCATCGCTTGTTGTGGGAAGTAGAGAGTAATTTCTTTCCTCTGCACTTCCACATAGCCTTTGCTTGTTGTTTTTTTCGTCTCTTCCTTTTTCCCTTTAGTTAAATAATTTAATAATATTTTTCCTTATTAATTATATTTTCTTTTAATTAAATTATCCTTATCTCAGCCTGTGAATTGTTTCTTTCCTTTTCTTCTTCCCCTCCTCTTCTGAAGAGGGGGAGTGAGAGAGGGGTTGTGGTAGAGTTCAGCTGCCTAGCAGGGTAAAACCACCACCAACCCATCCTGTCCAGGTCCCTCTGCAGAGCCTTCCTACCTTCCAGCAAATTGATATTTCCCCCCAAAGTTGGTGTCATCTGCTAACTCACGGAGGGTGCACTCAGTTCTCTCATCCAAGTCATCAATAAAAATGTTAAAGAGGATGGGCCCCAACACTGACCCCTGGGGAACACCACTGGTGATTGGTCACCAGCTGTATTTCACTCCATTCACCGCCCCTCTCTGGGCCCAGCCCTCCAGCCAGTTTTTAACCCAGCAAAGAGTGTCTCTGTCCAAGCCATGGGCTGCCAGCTTGTCCAGGAGAATACTGTGGGAGACCGTGTCAAAGGCCTTGCTGAAGTCTAGGTACATCAACAGCCTTTCCCTCATCCACCAGGTGGGTGACCTAGTCATAGAAGGAGATGAGGTTGGTCAGGCAGGACTTGCCTTTCATGAACCCATGCTGTCTGGGCCTGAGCCTTCAGTGGTCCCTCATACACTGCGTGATTGCATACAAGATGACCTGTTTCATCACCTTTCCTGGCACCGAGGTCAGGCTGATAGGCCTGTAGTTCCCCAGGTCCTCCTTCTGACCCTTCTAATAGATGGGCATCACGTTAGCAAGTCTCTAGTGACTTCCCTGAATGACTGTGACTGCTGATGGATGATGGAAAGTGGCCCAGCAATCACATCTACTAGCTCCCTCAGCACCCTCAGGTGGATCCCATCTGGCTCCATGGACTTGTGACAGTCCAGGTGGAGCAGCAGGTCTCTGTTTCCACCTGAACTGTGGGGGTTTCTTCTGCTCCCCATCCCAGACTTACAGGTCAGGAGGCTGAGTATTCCAAGGATAAGTGGTCTGGCTAGTAAAGACAGATGCAAAGAAGGCGTTAAGAACCTCAGCCTTTTCCTTATCCTCAGTAGTCATGTTCCCCCCTGCGTCCAGTAAAGAATGGAGATCCTCTTTGGCCCTCCTCTTGTCATTAATATATTTATAAAAACATTTTCTGTTATCGCTGACCGTAGTGGCCAGGTTGAGCTCATACTGGGCTTTGGCCATCCTCATGGATGCTGGCTTGGATGGATGCATGGATGCATGGATCCTCTGGCTTAGCAGAAAAAAGAGGGTTTATAATCTTTGGAAAAAAGGGCGGGCCACTGAGGAGGACTACAAGGATGTAGCAAGGCTGTGCAGGGAGAAAATTAGAAAGGCCAAAGCTCATCTGGAGCTCAATCTGGCTACTGCCGTTAAAGACAACAAAAAATCCTTTTACAAATACATCAACGCGAAACGGAGGACTAGGGAGAATCTCCATCCTTTACTGGATGCGAGGGGAAACCTAGTTACTAAGGATGAGGAAAAGGCTGAGGTGCTTAATGCCGCCTTTGCCTCAGTCTTTAGCGGCAATACCGGTTGTTCTCCGGACACCCAGTGCCCTGAGCTGGTGGAAGGGGATGGGGAGCAGGATGTGGCCTTCGCTATCCATGAGGAAATGGTTGGCGACCTACTACGGAGCTTGGATGTGCGCAAGTCGATGGGGCCGGATGGGATCCACCCAAGGGTACTGAGAGAACTGGCAGAGGAGCTGGCCGAGCCGCTTTCCATCATTTATCGGCAGTCCTGGCTATCGGGGGAGGTCCCGGTTGACTGGTGGCTAGCCAATGTGACGCCCATCTATAAGAAGGGCCGGAGGGCAGACCCGGGGAACTATAGGCCTGTCAGTTTGACCTCAGTGCCGGGGAAGCTCATGGAGCAGATTATCTTGAGGGTCATCACGCGGCACTTGCAGGGCAAGCAGGCGATCAGGCCCAGTCAGCATGGGTTTATGAAAGGCAGGTCCTGCTTGACGAACCTGATCTCCTTCTATGACCAAGTGACGCGCTTGGTGGATGAGGGAAAGGCTGTGGACGTGGTCTACCTTGACTTCAGTAAGGCTTTTGACACCGTTCCCCACAACATTCTCCTCAAGAAACTGGCTGCTCGGGGCTTGGACTGGCGTACGCTTCGCTGGGTTAGAAACTGGCTGGATGGCCGGGCCCAGAGAGTTGTGGTGAATGGAGTCAAATCTGGTTGGAGGCCGGTCACTAGTGGAGTCCCCCAGGGCTCGGTACTGGGGCCGGTCCTCTTTAATATCTTTATTGATGATCTGGATGAGGGCGTCCAGTGCACCCTCAGTAAGTTTGCAGATGACACCAAGCTAAGTGCGTGTGTCGATCTGCTCGAGGGCAGGAAGGCTCTGCAGGAGGATCTGGATAGGCTGGAGCGATGGGCTGAGGTCAACTGCATGAAGTTCAACAAGGCCAAGAGCCGGGTCCTGCACCTGGGCTGCAACAACCCCAAGCAGAGCTACAGGCTGGGAGATGAGTGGCTGGAAAGCTGCCTGGCCGAGAAGGACCTGGGAGTATTGGTGGATAGTCGGCTGAATATGAGCCAGCAGTGTGCTCAGGTGGCCAAGAAGGCCAACGGCATCCTGGCCTGTATAAGAAACAGTGTGGCCAGCAGGTCGAGGGAAGTGATTGTGCCCCTGTACTCGGCTCTGGTGAGGCCGCACCTCGAGTACTGTGTTCAGTTTTGGGCCCCTCGCTACAGGAAGGACATGGACGTGCTCGAGCGAGTCCAGAGAAGAGCGACCAAGCTGGTGAGGGGTCTGGAGAACAAGTCTTACGAGGAGCGGCTGAGGGAGCTGGGCTTGTTCAGCCTGGAGAAGAGGAGGCTCAGGGGCGACCTCATCGCTCTCTACAGTTACCTGAAAGGAGGCTGTAGAGAGGTGGGGGTTGGTCTATTCTCCCACGTGCCTAGTGACAGGACGAGGGGGAATGGGCTAAAGTTGCGACAGGGGAGTTTTAGGTTGGATGTTAGGAAGTACTTCTTTACCGAAAGGGTTATTAAGCATTGGAACGGGCTGCCCAGGGAGGTGGTGGAGTCACCATCCCTGGAGGTCTTTAAAAGACGTTTAGATGTAGAGCTTAGGGATATGGTTTAGTGGAGTACTTAGTGTTAGGTCGGAGGTTGGACTCGATGATCTTGAGGTCTCTTCCAACCTAGAGAAATCTGTGAATCTGTGAATCATTTTTTCTCTGCATATGCTGGCAGCTTCCTTGTACTCTCCTGGACTTGCCTGTCCCTTTTTCCACTGGACAAAAACTCTCTTTTTCTCGTGGACACTCAGCAAAAGTTCCCTGTTCAGCCATGCCGGTCTTCTTCCCCACTGGCACATCTTATGGCACATGGGAACAGCCTGCTCCTGTGCCTGTAAGACTTCCTTCTTGAGGAGCGTCCAGCCTTCCTGGACCCCTCTGCCCTTCAGGACTGATTCCCAAGGGACCCTCCCTACCAGTGTTCTGAACAATTCAAAGTCTGCCCTCTGGAAGTCCAAGGTACTGACCCCCCTCTCCTGACTTCATCAAGAATAGAGAACTCTATCATGGAATGGTCACTCTGCCCAAGAAGGCTCCCGACCACCACTGATGGAGATGGATTTCAGTTGCACAATTGCCCTCACCCCCAACCCAGACTGCTCCCCCAGGCTCATCTCTATCGAGTCTTATTTCCCCCTGAGCCCCCCTTTGTACCTAGTTTAAAGCCCTCTTGATGAGTGCTGCCAGCTCCCAGGCTAGAGTCAGTTTCTCCCTGTGAGACAGGTAGGACACATCGGCAGCTGTCCGGCCAAGTGCCAAGTAAACCTCCCCATGATTAAAAAAAACAAAACAAAACACAAAATTCCTGCGACTGCACTAGCCTCTCAGCCACATATTGATCAGCTGGGCCTTCCAGGTGTGCTCAGTATCCCTCCCCACCACTGAAGGGATAGAGGAAAACACCACCTGCACATTCGCTCTGTCCAGTAACTGCCCCAATCCCCTGAAGTTCCTTTTGATATCTTTCTTTATCCACACACGGGGCAACATAGTCATGTTATTTCACATATGGTTTTTTTGTTGTCTGTCATGGTTCCTGGAGGACACTATGTGAATCCACAGTGATAGTTTCCTTTCCAGGATAGTCTTAATAACTAGTGATTGTGTAGGTTACACTGAACGTGGCCTGTAGATTTTAGTTTTTATCTGCTATTTATTTTATCCTCTCAGTGCTTGTCATCCTGTTGGGAAGTTGGATTCTTTCTTTTAAGCTGCTGCTGTTATTTTACTGTGTTACCGAAAAACTGAAATTAGTAACTTGACACGTTTGTTTGCAGTTTTAAGTCTGCATTACACGTCAGTATTTCTAGTTTCTCCCTACAGGAATTATCGCCTCACTGTATGTAAATTGAATCTGGAGGTAGCAGATATGGCTTTCAATATGTCAAAAGTAACTTTGTTTTTAAATCTGTTTTAGGTGGCTGTAGTTAGCAAATTCAGCGAAAGCAGCGGACTAGGGATAAGCCTTGAAGCTACAGTGGGGCATCATTTTATCAGATCTATCCTACCAGAAGGGCCAGTTGGACGAAGTGGCAAGCTGTTTAGTGGAGATGAGCTTCTGGAAGTAAGAAAAAGTTCAGCTCTATTTTAGTCTGCTTTCAGTAGAATTCTTGAGAAGTGACTTGCGTCTCACAGGTTACAACTTTGGGAATGTAGGATATCTTAACAGCATACCACTCATTACTGGAAGTGTTTGTGCATGCTGTTCATGTGTGCTTACACATATTTATGTGACTGCATCTGCACAGATGCATTTCTCAGCTCATAGCTGATATTTCAGATACAATTGAAAGTCACGATAAAAGAATACCCTGCAAAAGCATCTAGAAATACCCCTATACAGTGAAGGGAATAAACACCTGGTTACTTTTCTAAATTGTTTTCTTAGAATTAGGATGTGAGTTTCGTTCACATGAATGCAAGAAATCTACATGTTTTATCTGTTTTCATGCTTAATATGCCAGTTCCTATGCAAATCTGCTAGTGTTGTTTGTTTTCATATTTGTATATTCTGAATTTTACACTGGGTTTCTAAGGTGTTTAGTAAGATGGCATCGTGTAATTTATGAGACTCTCCATTCAGCTCAAAACATATCCTTGTGCTGATTCTGAGCACCAAATTGAGTAGAAGCGGAGGGCTGAAAATCTATTAATGTTTTCATAAAAATCAGACAATTAGTGGTTTTTTTGTTTCTTTTTTCATTTTTGTTCATTCTTCTTATAAACACTGTGCATTCTTTCATTCTTGAGGTGAACGAGATCTCTTTGCTTGGAGAAAACCACAAGGATGTGGTGAATATCTTGAAAGAACTGCCAATTAAGGTGACAATGGTATGCTGTCGTCCAGTGGCTCCCCCTATCAGTCACCCAGAAGTACTGGATGGTCTAAGTCTATCTGAGGTTCAGCTCACAGAAAAGGTATATGTATGTATATATGTATTTTTTAATAAAAATTACTAAGAAAATGACTGTTTCCTTGAGGAAAAACATGTAAAGATCTTGTACAAGATTAGAAGTCTCTTTTAATATTTTAGGACTTGGAACCAAATAAGTAGGAAAAGACAAATTGTATTCATCAACTGTACTTTAGGCCAACCAGAAGATAAACATACTGGTAGGGAAAAATTGGAGACACGGTACCCAAATACCTGATTTTTGTTCTGCATGTGGGCTGTGGGGGTATAGCAAATTGAACTGCATTGTCTTTAGAATCTTTATATTTCATCTACGTTTGAAGCTAGGTTTCTGGGTTTGAGTTGAGCAAGCCTGAGCATGCACTCCCTGACAGACAAACTTCTGTCACTCCCAAGTTCGAAGCTCTGGGCTGTCTGATGTGATAAACATGTAGAAATGGCCTACAGTGTAAGAAAAAAATAGCATTTGTATGAAAATAAGCTCAGTTCTGACTTCTGGGCAAGACACAGAATTGAGTTTACTGTTGCTAAGCTTTGCTATGAAACTAAGGGAAGAGAAAAAAACACGTACACTTGTGTGTATGTACATACGTCTATATGTGTCTGTGTCCTCCTTTTTCAAACATTCTGACTCCTGTCAGTGCTACTATATTTAGATCAAGGCATTTTTAGACATACCATTTAATAACAGATATTTCCTTTATATTTTGATACATACACTAATGAGGCTTTCTGAACTTTTTAGTTTGATGGAAGTTCTGCTTTGTAAATACTGTCTCCAAGGAGTGTTTTCATATACTTGCATCATAGATATTTTGTTACAAGAATATGTGAATTCTGTGCTAGACTTAACATAATTTTGTTAACTGTTTGCACTTTTTTCATATTTAGAGAAACACCACTTAGTTTTTATCTTTCTTTTTGTGAACAGAATTTAGTCTCTACAAATTCACAAACATTTACATTCTATGGAGTTGGTGAACATACACTGTTTTTTCCCAGGCTCATGTCGAACTTGGTTTCATTGGCTCCTCAGACACAGAGGGAACAACTCTGGAAATGGCTGATGAATCTCAGAGTGTGGAAGAGGTGCAGAGCTCTTCTTTGGCAATGTGGGAAACAGAAGTACAGCACATTGACCTGGAGAAGGGGAGTATGGGTCTTGGATTTAGCATACTGGACTACCAGGTAACTTCTGTACTCCTTTCTTTGAGTAGGAAACTCAATACTTTGTATTGTTTAGATCTTGCAATATGATCTAAGTAAGTATTTTAGTGGTAAATGTTAGTGGAAACCAGGCAATGTAGTAAAGCTGAATGGATGTCGCTACTGGCAGGCATCCCGCTAGCTACATTACTTATTTCTCTTACTGTGTTAAGAATAATGATGGGATTCGTGTGGCCAAGTCTGGCAAAAGGGTCTTTCCCAACAAGCTGTCCAGACTTTGAGGGCAGCTTTAAACTAGACAAAGAGGGAAAGGGATTCGGTTTCGAGTAATAAAGAAGAACCAGGAGTTGCTCATGCATTAGAAACCAACAGGAAAACGTTTGAAATGCCTCAAAGGAATTAAGGTGTATTCATCTTAAAAGATTGCACAGCCAATAGCCCAACTGAAGCGCCTCTATACCAGTGCACACAGTGTGGGTGAAAAACAGGAGGAGCTGGAAGCCACCATGCAGTTAGAAAGCTTTGATCACTTATAATCACTGTGACTTGAACTTGGTGGGATGAATCATGTCATAGGAATGCTGTGGTTGATGGCTATAAACTGCTCAGAAGGGACTGGCAAGGGGGGGGGGGGTGCCCTCTGTGGCTTTTTGTTTGTTTGGTTGGTTTGGTTTGGTTAAAAAAAAAAAGGATTGACTGCACAGAGCTGACTTTGAAAAACAGTGATGAGCAATTTGAGAGGTTATGGGTAAAAATTAGAGGGAAAGCCAACAAAAGAAGCCTCGTGTTTGGAGTTTGCTGCAAGCCACCTTAACAAGGGTAACCTGTTGAAGAAGCATGCTTGCTTCAACTACAGGAAGTGTTGTGCTTGCAGGCTATAATCCTGCTGGAGTACTTTGGTCACCCTGACATCTACTAGAAAAGCAACACAGCAAGCTGTAAGCAGTTCAGGAGACTTTTGGATAAATTCTTAATGCAGGAGGTAGATAGCCTAATCAGAGGAGTAGCATTAAGAGACCTGTTGCTTACCAATGCAAATAAACTAATTAGAGAGATCAAGGTAGCCTGGGGTGCGGTGACCATGCCCTGGTGGAATTCATGATCCTGAGGGATGTGGGCCAGGTGAAGAGTAAAATCAAGACCCTGAATTTTAGGAGAGTGAACTTCGAGTTGTTTGAGGAATTAGTGGATGGGACTCCATGGTGAGGAAACTGCCCTCAAGGATTGAGGTGGAGAACAGGGCTGGCAGTTCTCTAAGGACAAGAGGTCTTGATTCTTATGTGTAAGAAATCAGGCAAGGAGGGCAGGAGACCAGTATGGCTGAGTAAAGACCGTCCTGGTCAAATGAAAGTGAAAGAAATAAATGCATAGGCAGTGGAGCCAGAGGCCTGTATCCTGGGAAGAATACTGGGACACTGCCTGGATATGTAGGAATAGGATCGGGAAAACTAATGCAGAGTTGGAGTTGAATTTGGCAAGGAGTGTGAAGTATGATAAGAAAGGCTTCTACAGCTACATTAGCCAGAAAAAGGTAATTATAGAGAATTTGCCCCCTGTACAGATGGGAGAATTAGTGACAACTAACATGAAGAAGACTGAGGTGCTTAACATTTTTTTTTTCCTCATTTTCTCTGGTAAATCACTCCTTCCACATCTCTCAAGTCCCCGAACCTCAAGGCAAGGACTTGGGGGAGGGGGGCGGAGAGGGGCAGGGAGACCTAGCTATTGTAAGAGATCAGGTTTGAGACTACCTGAGGAACCTGAACATACGCAAGACCACAGGACCTGATCAGTTGCATCCCAGGTTCTAAAAAGAACTGAAAGAGGGTAGATTTAGACTGGATATAAGGAAGAGATTTTTCCATGATGGTGGTGAGACAGGTTGCCCAAAGAAGCTGTGGATACCTCATTATTGTAAGTGTACAATGTTGGGTTGGATGGGGCTTTGGGAAATTTGTTCTAGCGAAAGAAGTCCCTGCCCGTGGCAGGGGGGTTGGAACTAAATGATCTTTAAAGGTCCCTTTCAACCAAAACCATTCTATGATTCTGTGATTTTACAGGTTCTCATGGTAATGATTTTACTTGTCCAGAAAAATAAGTAATCAGTAAAACACTAGTCTCTTGGGAAAGCTGAACCTCTAGTGCCTCAGTTATAATGAATGATGTATGCATCTTAGAATGTTCAGGCATCTTGCCATGTATTTTGCACCTGCAGTGAGGGTGCCCTTGCTAAGAGAAAGATCCAATAAAGGACTTACATTCTTAAAGCAGGATTTATCAAAATCCAGAACTGTAATTCTGAAATCCCTTGCTTAGCTGCTACCTAGGACGTGCCTAGACATTCTCATTCATTTTGTGTTTGACTTGAAAATTCCCGGACATCTCAAGGTGTCATTCATGTTGTGTCCCTGTGTCAGAGCAGCTGAGTGCCTGTCTCCTGCCTCCACTCGGTCAGGATACAACAAATGTTCCTCCTGTGTTTCCAGTTGTCACAGTGGATATTTTTTAATCTCTGATCAAAGTCAGGTAACTTTCCCTCCGGTCAGCACAAGTTTTTGCCTGAGTGTTTGGTGGTCTAGCAGGTCTTTGCTGGATCATTTCCCTAAGGGGTATACACATTGTACTTTGCATCTGGAGGTCTCTTGCAGGTGGAAGTTATTCCCATGGTGCGTTGCTTAGAAATAATCTATGCCCCAGAGGTATTTTTTGCATTTGCACGCTGATAACTGTGAAGAGCAGAGTAGTTTAGTAATCACAGAATCACAGAATTGTAGGGGTTGGAAGGGACCTGGAGAGATCATCGTGTCCAACCCCCCTCCCAAAGCAGTTTCCCTAGAGCAGGTTGCCCAGGTAGGTGTCCAAACAGGCCTTAATCTGAAGGATATAGGTATAGTCAAGTACTCATTTTATGAAACAGCAGTTATGATTTAATGTGTTACTCTTAATGCTCTTAAATGAGACACTATAGCTGAGCCTGAGTATTTGGAGTCCATATCAGCACAAACTAAAGCATATTTTTGCTTTACCTTTTTCTGAAGTGTAGACACAAAATGTGGTTGTGTATGTGGTTATTTAAAACATTTTGTTTATTAAGAGTTGTTGGAAATACCTTAAATTGTTGTGTATGTTTTACAACTGTGAGTTTGGTTATATCCTACAGGCCTACAGGAAGCGTTCAGAAACTTACTTATCCTTTTTGTGGGGGGGATATTGTAATGTTTGTGTCCTGTGTTCTCACCTTTGAGATGGGGTTAAAACATTTCAGTTTGTTTCTAAAAGTTCTATTTTCATCTAAGACTGTGAACAATAAACGAAGTTTACAGTAAGATTTATGCTTGTGTTTTGCTTTTTCCATCCAATTTTTAATTAATTTTCCATGGACAGTGACTAAAGTGAAGGTTAATTTTGTATTTCTGATGTTTTATACAATGGCAGGCCTGTGGTAAGAGTACATTATTCCTTACCCCAGGGAAGACTCTGGGGGACATAAGAATCACATACACTAGAAAGGTGATTTTTTTCAAAAAATATGTCATGCAGTATCATCTCAAATAGCAGTAAAAATACTTGTTAAAATAGTGAGGAAAGTATTCAGGTCCAAGCACAATGTCCAGCAATGCTAGCTATATTTCAACTTGTAAAGTTTTGTTTCCTCATGGCATTCTCTTTATTGCATTAATTGCCCTGATGTGTTAAGGGTCTTCTCTCCCCCACTCCCTCTCTCAGCCCCTCTCTCTCACATTACCTTTCAGCGGTCTCTAATTCCTGCGATTTTGGTTGCTGCCTTTATGATATGCATCCTTTCAGATGTACATTTTGGCATGGCAAATTGTTACAGTTGCTTTCCAGTTTGTAGATGTTTGCTTTTCTCTTTCCTTTGCTGTCAGTAAAGCTGATACATTATTATGTATGTCTCATATTTTTCTGTGCATGCACGCAAGTGAATTGCCATGTGTTGAAAGCATTAACATCTAATGATCTTCCTTGTGAATGTAATTTCTATAAGAGTTATGCAAGTTGGTGTATCTGTTATGATTGTTACAAAAGAATTATACTTTCCTGTTCATAGAGCTTGATGTTAGCTTATTTATAAAAATATCAGTGCATTACAGGATGCAGATTTGAAAATGGTTTTCTTTTTGAAAGGAAAATGACTTTGTTGTGCCTTGTTGCTCTGTTGGTATGTTCCTGTCTTGTAAAGCATTTGATTAGGCACACACAAGAACTTTACTCTTTAAATGTGCTTTCCCAGCTGAGCAAGATCTGGTGCCATGAAGTACATGGTAATTCTTGAAATAAGCTGTTTGTTCCACTAGAGATTGTTTCTTTCCCCTGTCTGAACTGTCCATGTCTATTCACAAAGAGCTAAGTGTAAGAGAGGATGAGGTCTGCACAGTGTCATAGCAGTAGGAAGTATTTACATTTTTGGTGTGGTTACTCATTACAGTACATACTGCACTCAGCAATTTAACAGTGTTTTATGCTGGAGATTTGTGATGGAACATCACCTAGAAAAGATTTTCACATTTAGGAATGGAAAACAGAAGGAAGCATAAATGTACAGCTGTATGGACAGGGTTATGCGTTCCTGCTGAGGGTTCATCTGGAGCAGGGCTGTGTTGTGAGTCATTAAAAGTAGATGCATAAAATAAGCCTACCAAGATAGAGTAAATAAAATGAAATGTCTCTCTTCCTTTTACTCAATTAGGATCCTGTCGACCCAGCAAACACTGTAATTGTAATTCGCTCATTAGTTCCCGGTGGTGTGGCTGAGCAAGATGGCAGACTTCTTCCTGGAGATCGGCTTATGTTTGTCAATGATATCAACCTGGAAAATGGCAGCCTGGAGGAAGCAGTGCAAGCACTGAAAGGAGCCCCAACAGGAACAGTTAAAATAGGAGTTGCCAAACCACTGCCTGTAAGGATCTGGGAGCGCTGTGGATAATTTTCATGTCATTTAAGCTGATACATAATGATCCTGACTTCTGTGTACACTTTCTGTGCTTTGGAATACAGTCAGGTGACACACGAAATCCAGAAGACTATATGTATGAGATTCCTTGCATGCAGGAATGGCCTGCGTAGTGTGTGACAGGTGTGGTGATTTCAGTACCTAGCACGCTGGTCTCCTAGCAGAGAAACAGCGAAGCATCTTACAACCAGCACAGACTTTCAGGGCTGCAAGGTGCTAGACATAATTTTGTACATGTTACAAGATTTTCTGAATGTGCAAGGTGGTGACATAAAGACAGTTTTATGTTTTGGAATTTGCCTACTGCACTACTTCATAAGATCTGGTCTGCTATAGGTATAGCACGTATGCAGTCTTAATATACAGACTACGTACTTAATTTAAAGAATGGTAAATAGTCTCAAGGTATCTCAGCACCTGCTGGTTATTTTGGTACAGCCATAAATAATTCTGGGCTTGATTTTAGAAAGGAGTCTCTAGCAATTAGAAGAATGAGGTTGAATAACTGCGTTTCTTTAGCCATTCTGGGGCAAAAATACCTAATAAATTTTAAGAGGGAGATTATTAACCTTAAGATTTGGATTGTATGTTGTCTTTTTCAGTGGTAACAAAGAACTCCAGATATAGAAGACCTAGGGTTATGGAGATATTGTGTCAGTATGGATGCTGTGCAGTTCTGCATCCGTATGGTTATATTTTAATAATGTACTCTGCATTCTGAGGGCTGGTAAGAGCGCTTATTTGCACAACGTCTGTTCCACATTTCTTTCTCTTGCATCTGGAAGTGTCATGATTTACAAATAAAGGAGAATATAGGGGATTGGCCAGGACAATAAACATCAATTTCAAGATTATGTAAGGATACAACTAATGAAAGATTCCTGTGATTTCTAAACTCTGTATACTTCCTTAGTGACATCTCAGGTCAGTGAATTTTAAAAAAATCTACCTCACAGCTACCACTGAGAGTATCTTCCTGAATTATCCCTAGCAAAGTGGGAGCATGGACTAGTGTCCCTGTTGTCTATAAATTCAAATCAGTAGAATGCCATCGAGATTATATGTAGAAAGATCAGTCTCGCTGTATTTGTAAGGCCAAGTGATTTTTTTCAGTTCATTTTTGCTTTTTACACAATGACAATCTTGTAATCCTTGTGGATGCAGATACCAAATTTTCATTTTCAGTGCATGTGAAGTGGGTAGGAGGGAATGGCTAATGTTTAAGTTCATAGAAACTTTCCTTCTCATAGTAAAGAGGTACTTTTTAAACTTTCTTTGTGAGATTTATTTTTATAGGGGGGACTGTGTGTCACACACTAAAATGTCTTGCAAATCAACATTGTCTTACTTAAAAAGGCATTCTGAAAGAGAACGTTCATGGTTGTTCTGTCTCTGTTCCTGGAATTTTGTAAACATTCTGTATTTCTACTTTAATATGGCACGTATGATTTTACCAGTTAAGTAAGCATTTTGAGTAATCACTGGCTTCTTTGCAATACTGGCTGAGTGAACCTAACATCAAATTATGTTGGAAAAAGGTGCTGATTTGCAGTGAGGATTGTGTTTTGTCCTCTTGAGGCTGTTAGACCTGGCAGACACCACCTTAAAATACAGGCAGTGGATTCAGTGTTCCTTTGAACAAGAATATTCTGCAGCCTGGGAGGTTGTGTAGGCCTGCACTGTTAGGCTCTGTCTCCTCATAGCAGCTCTGGCAGTTCTAATAAATGCTTAGTAAGAGCAGAAATTGAGAATGAATTTAGACTAACCTGTAGGTTCTGTGGTATAGCTGGATAAGTATTTCTTATTACTTGAGCATCTAAAGTGACATGTGAAGCTGAATCAATTCAGATAATTTTGGAAAAAAAAAAAAACACATCTCTTTATCTATTCAACAGTATAACTGTGATTGAAATGAACTCTGCTGCATTTGGAATTGATTTACCACTCTAAACCTCCCTCACATAATGCACTTTGAACACCCTGTGTCCTGGCCACTCAATCCAACTCAGAGCTTCGTTCTTTCTGCAGCTTTCACCAGAAGAGGGCTATGTCTCTGCTAAGGAAGATTGCTTTTTCTACAGTGCCCAGTCATTTGAGGAGGAGGGGCCAGCTGATGCAGCCCTCTTCCATGCTGATCTAGCTCTGGTTAGTGGCCCAACTTAACAAAGATTTCTTAAGTCTGCGTTTCATAATGAAAAAGGTTGCTTTGTCACTGTTCATGCTTATCTTTTAGTGTTTACTATCACCACGTTACTCATCCACTATAGCTGAGATGAATTCCCACATGGTAGAAACTGGCATCTAGAGATTTTGGCTGTTTGCATGGGGGAAAAAAAAATTAAATTTTGCTGAGATTTTCAAAGGATCATGGGCACCCATGTCTCCTTGCATCCACAGTGCATCCCTTTGAAAATCTTAGCTTGTGTAGAGAAATGTTCACGTGCTCATTTGGTAAATAAATCTTTTTGCCTGTGTTTCATATTATATGACTCTACTTTCCTAGCTGCCTTGAAAAAAGTTTTGGGGACTCTTTTTGCATGTAAGCCAGCCTTACAAAGAATGCTGTCCATCTTCAAAAGCTACCAGCATTTTTTTCCTGATAGTATTCTTTAAACTTCAACATCAATCAGTGATTATGAGATTTGCAAGCCAAAATATGTTCACTTGTACCAAGAATGTAACTTACCCGAAAGTTCACTGCCTTACATAGCTCAAAAGTTACCATTAAGAATTTAAAGAAAAATGCCAAAGGAAATAGGACTCTAAAACAAATAAACAGAAAAAAAAATCCAAACATCTTCTCACGATTATTCATACTGATCTGGGACTTACGTTGAAGTTGTTTGGCCCCCATTTTCTGGGGATATGAGTAGGTAAAACAGTTTGTACTAAACACCATAACTTAATTCATTGAAGGAACAAATTAAACAAAACAAAAACCTGAAATGGAACCTTCCAAGGAAAAATCTCTGAATTACTGATTGCAGTGTGTTTGATATTTTTTCACATTTGCAAATGACAAGCTGTTTTTAATAATGTGCTTTTTAACAAGACTTTTTTTTTTCTTCAGTTTGTTATCTTGATGAAGTAGTTAAACTGCTAGTTATTTCAACATAATAGGATTTGCCTTACTCTATTTATAGAGGAGAAAGAAGTATGAAGAAACAAGGTTATGTATCGAAAATATCCTTTAATTAAAGATGTGTAGAAAAGATCAGACTAAATCTTAAGGACTTAACATTTTGACTTCTGTGTGTGATTCATATAAAAAAAATTAAAACCGAGCTGAAGAATAATGAATATAACAGATAATTATATGGTTATAGTTGTCAGCTATGTCAACTGACTGTCAAATATGCAAAATATGAAACTGAATATGCAATCATCAAGTCAAAGATGTGTTTACAGAGTGCATTCACAAGGAATTGATTTTAATAGATAAATCAATGCTCAGATTCTTCTCGTTTTTCCCCTTTTTACACAATCATTATTTAGGGCTTAGCTTCAGTATCACTGATGTGTATTTTCCAAAAGATGGGCTGAGAGTGAGTTACACCAAAGGAGTAGTTTAAACTATATGTTAAGTCTTTAGGGTTGAGACAATAAAAAACAGATCATTTGTACCTCAGAAAAGAATCAGTCTTATGAAGTCACTGCAGATTTTTGCTATTGTTGTTGTCCATCTGACAATGAATGAATTAATTTTGTGATTAACATCAAAAGCTGCAAAATAACACTTAGATCCTATCTCTGCAGATGGATGGTTACACTTAGCTGATTCATATAAGTTTACAGTATGGTCATGGTTCTGAACTCCACTGAGCATTTTTGTTAGCATACGATGTTTCCTTGAGCTCTGCCAGGGGAGATAAAATTATAGTCAAAGTATAGAATATGAAGCACCATGAATTAAGTTCTTTAGGACCTAATTTTATTCTAGTATTTGAAAATTATTTTCAAGATTTGTGTATTATATTTCACTGAAGAAAAAGAACACCCCTAAAAAGAAAAAGACTGCTCAAGTTTGGAACTCTTTTTAAAATCTTATTTCGTATGTAAGATAAGAGAAATTTCAGTATTAATCTTCTTGTGAAATATAAAATATTTTTAAAATAATAAGAAGCATTTGTGACGTCTGACTTTTTATAAATGTTTTGGAAAACGTTGCAGTTTCTTTTCTTTCATGTCACTAAGTGAAGCTCATTATTTTTACAGCCTTAATTCTTGTAAAAGAATTATTGTAAAAGAAAATAGTAGTTGCTAACACCTCATATTTCTATTAGGAGGCACTAGCCTATTTCAGCCCTACAATTTGTTCCAGTTCAGACTCTAACTTTAATTCAGATGTTCCTTGCCATCTCTGAAGATGGAGTAACATAATATGTAACTGGAAGAAGAAGTTTTTCCTACTGTGCTGTACAAATTTAACCTCACTGTAAAACACGGGAAAAAAAAGCGAAGTGTCAGTCAGTTAGTAGCGACTGAGGTACATGTGTTTGGGGCTTACGTTGTGTGAAGGTTACAGACAGCCTGGCTGATTAAATTGCTTCTGTTGTTAGGTGGACTCTGGAGAGGCAGATCTAGCGGATGAATCCACCTTTGAATCTCAGTATTCTCCAGAGAGCGACACCTTCCAGGCTTCAGTGTTAGCTCTGCATGGCAGCACCTGTAGTGATGAGCTGAACTACACCCTCTCCCTTCCCTCGTCAACTCCCAAGGTAAAATAAGGATGATTTTATTGATGATAAAACTTGCTTATGAATGTGAAAAGGCTCAGTGTTCTGTATGCAGCAGTATTACTAGATGTTGTCCTTGTTCCATCTGCACAACCATTTGTTACCAGATTAAATACCGTTTTATTTAAGATAATGCTGGTGTCTTGCAGTTGTCTGTGTGGAAGAGAGAGACAGGTGGAAGATTGAAAACTTGGGCTGTGTTTTGTATAGCCAGGTATAATACAGTGAGATACTTGTAATGTTAAAGCTGTGGTGAACAGTCAACTACAAAAAAAACTTAACCGATATTACTTCAGAGCATATTAAAAAGTGGTAACACAAAATAACTGCATCATTCTACAGAATTTTAGATTTAGTGAGTTTTCATCCTAAGCTTTGCTTATTTACTTCTTTGTAGTTAGAGTACTTGTTAATCAGTTTACTTTGTTCTTGCATGAATTGTTCATAATTACACTGTAATTAAATATGAAGCATATCAAACCTCTGATTGCTACTAATTTCTTTTTTAAATTTCTCAAGCATATTACAAAGACCAGTATCTTAATTCTTGCTGGTCACAGACCCTTATGATTGTATCAAAGTTGGCTTTGTTTCTCTCCATGTCTTTTTTATGATCCTTTATCTTGTCAATCTATAGATCTATTTCACTAATCCAGAGTCTTCAGAGTCATTTCTCTTAGCACTCACCGTCTTTGAACCAAACATTGTAGGCATTTCTTTCCAGGTTTGCAATCTGTGGTCTTCAATAAAGGAGCTTCTGCTTTTTTATTCATGCCTGAGCCACAGTATCTTTGTTTATCCCTTGTATATTTGGCCCATACAAGGCATTGTGTTTGAAAGCTAAATTCATCTTCTAATGGCTTCTCCCAATCCACAAAAGAGCACATCTCTGCTGTGCCAGTGGGACAGATTGCATTGTTTAACTCCGTAATTGTTACTTAAACAGATTATGTATTTTGCATGCTGAGAAGCATTTTATGAGACAGAGGTTAGATTTACATTATATCTCATGTTGCTGCTCTAGGAATCCTTAAGTTATTTTTGGTTTTGACTTAAAGATGGCTTTATTTTCTGTTGGTTTTTTCTTTGTTTGTTTGTTCATTTTTAAACATTATGGTCATGACATTTCACTGTTCTTCTCCATGCACAAGTACGAAGGGAGTGTTCTCTACAAGTAATATTTTACACTGTGCAATTATGAATGGCTTCACAAAGTAAATATAGCAAGGAAACCGGTTGGTAAAAGAAAACTTTAGAAGCAATTGAAATGCAGTAAAAAATGAAAAAAGGTGTAACAAGGAATGCAGAGGTATTTCAGCTATTTCTGACTACAAGGGCAGTTGAAATGCTGATTCTGAATGCCTTTGCTGTCAATTTAAAAATAGGTGATAAAAAATATTCTAAGTCAAACTAATCAAAATGCTCTAAAGAGGTACCACATAGATGTTGTTAAAAATTCCTGAAATTTTGTCTTCAAAAATCAAAGCATTGGCTTTCCTTAAATGAAACAAATTAAAAATGTGCATATACTGCTACTTTAATACACATGCATGGCATACGGAGTAAATGTTGAACACTGTATGGGTCTTTGTAATGAATACATTCCCACTGATTTGGAAATGAATACAAAACATAGTTAAAAGTAGGTGTCACAGCTCTCTTTGAAACCTATTTAAATAGATTATAGTCTTGGTGTTCTGTTCTCCAAAAGATAGGAAATTATTTCATTGATTACATCATGCAGATTAGCTGTATTTAGGCCTTGCTCAATTATCTTCTCAGATGTTACTTAAACCAATTGTTTACAGGTGAACCTTTTTGATAATGTCTAGGTACAAAACAAGCATCTATGCACCTCATGAGTGGCGAGGAAAAAAAAAAAACACAATTTTGACTGTTGGTACAAAATGTTGCAAAATATCTTGAAATCATGTGAATTTTGATTTAATATATACTAGAAAATAAATTGGAGAATCATGTTTTTTTTTTTCCCGCTTTATGAAAAAGTAGAAGACGACTTAATAGGACCAGCAGATAAAAACTAAAACAGATAGAGGTAGAAATTCTTGTGACTACATTTACTGCATTTAAGAGAAAATTCCCTAATATTGATAAAGAACCTATACATCCAACCTCTTAGTCTTTGATATATCTTCTTAATATCTAATGGCCTTCATGTTTCTAAAATTACTTTGAAAGCTGAGCTAGAGAATATTTGGATATTTTTCCAGAAGCTAGTGATTGTTTCTTAAAATTTCTTAAAATTGTTTTTAAGACAAAACATTGTCTTAAAAATGTTTCTTGAAATTTCTTAAAAATACTTGAAATGGGAGACCTTGGGATCTTGGAAATCTAAATAAATTTCATATAAAGAAATCTGTCCTTTTAATGATGCTTTGAATAATGACACCAGCAATAAGTACTGATTGCTAAACTTCTGTAACTGCATCATTGTATTGCAGAGCTGTCACACTATGAAACTTACATGTTCATTTATTTGCTGAGATTTGACTGAGTTTTTACTATTTCTTCTTTGTATGGAAGGGGTATAGAAATATGTTTCTCCTCAGTTAAATGGATAATCAGATTGCATGGTTGTTTTATAAGCTGCTTGAAATTACTTGTAGTGTGCAAAGTGATTTGAAAATAAAGACCTTGGTCTTGCAAATTTCTTCCACCTTAGGATGACAATTGTATGCTTTAATTTTAGTAAGTTGCTGGTGGTGGTTGTGTGATTTGCCGATGTCTTAGTGGACACTACTTTGCTGAAGTTAGTTAAGATTTACTGAATGATACAATACTAGAATTTGGCCTTCAGCAGTAATTTCATATTCATTGATTTCTATATCATATAAAATAGAAGAAGTCTGAAGAATCAAGTAAATTCTGTAGAAAAATGCCTGTAATGATCTACTGAAGACACTGATGTAACAACAAATACTTTTAAATTCTTGAATTCTTGTTATGGTTTAGCCCTAGGAGGCTGCTCAGCACCACACAGTCCCTTGCTCACTCTCCCCAGGTGAAATGGGGGAGAGAATTGGAAAGGTAAAATTGTGAGAACTCAGACAAGGAATTCATTCTCCGCTTCCCATTGGCAGGCAGGTGTTCAGCCACTTCCAGGAAAGAAGGGCTCATCACAGAATTTCACAGAATGGCTGAGGCTGGAAGTGACCTCTGAAGATCATCTAGTCCAACTGCCCTGCCGAGCAGGTTCACCTAGAGCATGTTGCGCTGTATGGCATCCAGGCGGGTTTTGAATATCTCCAGAGAAGGAGACTCCACAACCTCTCTGGAAAACCCGTTCCTGTGCTCTGTCACCCTCACAGTAAAGAAGTGCCCCCTCATATTCAGCTGGAACTCCCTGTGCTTCAGTTTGTGCCCGCTGCCCCTCGTCCTTTTGCTTGGGCACAATTGAAAAGAGTCTGGTTCCATCCTCTTGACACTGTCTCTTCAAATATTTATATGCATTGATGAGATCTCCCCTCAGCTTTCTCTTTTCCAAGCTAAACAGGCCCAGTTCTCTCAGCCTGTCCTCATATGACAGGTGCTCCAGTCCCCTGTCATCTTAGTAGCCCTGCTCTGGACTCGCTTCAGTAGTTCCGTGTCCCTCTTTTACTGGGGAGCCTAGAGCTGGGCTCAATACTCCAGGTGTGGCCTCAGTAACAGTTTCTTGGGAAGACAAACACCATCACTGCAAATATCCCCTCCCTCCCCTCTTCCTCCCTCCATACCCCAGCTTTTATTGCTGAGCATGATATAATATGGTATGGAATATGTCTTTGGTCAGCTATGTCCCCTCCTAGCTCCTGGTGCATCCGCAGACTCCTCGGTGTCAGGGCAGCATGAGGAGCTGGAAAGGCCTTGGCTCTGTGTGAGCACTGCTCTGCAGCAGCTAAAAGATCAGAGTGTTATCACCACCATTTTCATAAAAAATCCAAAATAGAGCATTATGTGAACCACTACAAAGAAAATTAATTCTATTCCAGCCAAAACCACAACAGTTCCATGACATTAATTTCTACTTAAGGTTTTAGCATGAAATACAAATTTTAATTATACTACAAAATAATAATGGTTGTTTATTGTCTCCTGTTTTTAACAGGCTGTTGGAGAGGAATTTTTAAATGCAGCAGCTGATTACCATATATCCAACAAGAATCTGTACAACATGGATCTGAGTGAAAGAGTGAGAGAGCAAAAATCTGTAGCAGGCAAAAACCTGGAAACTGCAGCTGCTTTTGCTAAAAAGGATCTTCTGCCTCTGGATGTTTCGGTTATCAACCAAAATGAAAGTGAAAACACAGAAACTTGGGCTGGATCTCAGACAACAGCAGAATTTGCACAAAGTACAAGCCTTGCTACTACCATGCAGCTTGATGGCACTGGAAAAGTAAATATTTTTTTTTTAAATAATAAAAAACAAACCATGGAAAGGCATTATTAAGTTATAGAATCTTCTGCTGAAATTGACGCTGGCTAGCACCCCCATATGGTTCTTTGGTTGTAATGTCAAGAGTCAAATGTGGTAGCTGACATCAAAACTTTAAAATTTAGTTGAAGTAGCCAAAACAGGAGATAATTTATGGCTTCAAGATAGAGACCCAGACTCCCAGAGACTGGAGATACAGCGGTTGTTTAAAAGTCTGCTCATACTCACAGTACAAGACACTGCTGGAGCATGGTGTTCTTGTTGGGCAGACCAGGGGTCTAGAGCAAGGCTTTTCTGTTAACTTCTGCAGATATCTGGACGTATGGAAGAGGTTACATCCCGGTGCTCAAGCAAGATCGCACAGTTCAACTTCCATACTAGCCTGTGATGCCAGTGTGTGCAAATACAGTTTTTCTTTATATGACCATTGCTATGACCTATTTCTATTCCTTCAATTCAGTGATTACTTAAGAAATTCTTAAAAGAGTTGCAATTTTATATTAGCCTTGTTACTTTAGCATTGGCAAATCGAGAGGCATCTCTGGTGAGTGAGTCAGTGAGCTCTTGAATTCATCCCACTTATTTTAAGAGTGTAACTGGTGTCCCTAAATTAATTATAAACAATATACTTTGCAATAGATTCTATGTTACATAGTGAATGCACATATATGAGTTTGATCTTTGATAGACTGACTTTTCTAGTGACTGTATAAGGAATCTGTATTAATAATAGCTTTGGTAAAAGGTAAGATGAGTTAAGGTCTGTGTCTAGTCATATTTTTATATTGGCATTCTGAACTGATGTTGTTTTCCTTTGTGTTAGGATCAAGTGCTCTCAATGGAAAAGAGCTGCTCAGTATCTGTGGAGGGAAGTTCCACAACCCCAAATTCAGTCAAAAATACATATGAGAAGACCATCACTATTGCAAAAGGCAATTCAAGTCTAGGTAAAGTACCTGATATTTTTTGTAACTTGTTCAGGAACATGCTTTCTGTTTTTCTCCTGTGTTTCCTGTTCTACCAGTAAAGATTAATCCACTTGCTGTCACCTTTAAGAGCAAATAAGGTGCCCACTCTCACTAAGGATTTTTTTTTCTATAAAGGAAGTCAGTCAATCCTAAGTGTTAACAGTACAGTTTTCGTACGTTGTTTTTTACTGTCTGTGCATAATGCAGTGGAAAAACAAGATAGGGCCAACAAGTGCTGTGTTTTGAGATTAAAACAAACAAACAAAAAAACAAACCACCTGTGGTAAAAGAGTTGCAGATTCAAATACATGTAAAAGTGAAATCGTTTTGTTTTCTGAAGATGGTCAAAAGGATCTAAACAAGCCATTCACTTCCTTGATACTGATTTTTACATGTATCGTAAATTTCAGTATTTTTGAAAATCAGATAATTAATACATTTAATAGATACTATTTGTGACTCAAAGATGTCATCATTTTCTAGAGAGTTTCAGATTTTTAAAGATCTTCAATCTGCAACATCCTGAGCATTCTGAATAGAGGTGCATTGTGGCATTAACAGGCACAACAGGCTGGAGAACTCCTTGTCCTCTTCAAGTCATAGAATCATAGAATGGTTTTGATTGGAAGGGACCTTAAAGATCATCTAATTCCAACACCCTGTCATGGGCATGGACACCTCCCACTAGACGAGCTTGCTCAAAACCTCATCCAACCTGTCCTTGAACACTTCCAGGGATGGGGCATCCACAGCTTCTCTGGGTAACCTGTTCCAGTGCTTCACCAAACTCTGATTAAAGAATTTCTTCATAATATCTAAAATACCCTTTTTTATTTTTAAACCATTCCTCCTTGTTCTTTCAGTCCTCTCCCTGACTGGATGGCTGCTGTAAGATGTCCCTGGAGCTTTCTCTTCTCCATGCTGAATAACCCTGACTCTCTTAGCCTGTCCTCAAAGGAGAGGTGCTCCTTGAGCTCTCTGATCATCCTTTTGGCTCTCCTCTGAACTTGTTCTAATACTTCCGTATCCTTCTTGTGCTGGGGGCCTCGGGGCTGAATGTAGTGCTCCAGGTGAAATCCCGTGCTTATATTCCTATGTCTAAGAAGCTTGTAGAAAGACTTGGGTTGGAAGGGATCTTAAAGATCACCTAGTTCCAACCCCCCTGACATGGGCAGGGATGCCACCCACTAGATCAGGTTGCCCAGGGCCCCGTCCAGCTTGGACTTGAACACTTCCAGTGATGGGGCATCCATAACTTCTCTTGGCAACATGTCCCAGTTTCTCACCACCCTCTGAGTCAAGAATTTCCTCCAAACCTCTAATCTGAATCTCCCCTTTCTGGTTTAAAACCATTTCCCCTGTCCTATCATCTGCCCAAGCAAAAAGTTTCTCTCCATCTTATTTTATAAATCCCTTTTAAGTACTGAAAGACCACAATTATGTCTCTCCAGAGCCTTCTCTTCTCCAGTCTGAACAACCCCAACTCCCTCAGCCTGTCCTCACAGGAGAGGTACTCCAGCCCTCTGATCATCTTTGTGACCTCCTCTGGACTTGCTCTAACAGATCTACATCCTTCTTTTGCTGGGGGCCCCAGACCTGGGTGCAATACTCCAGGTGGGATCTCATGAGAGCAGAGCAGAGGGGACAATCAGCCTCCTCGCCCTGCTGGCCACACTTCTTTTGGTAAATCCCAGGATGCAGTTGCCCTTGTGGGCAGCAAGTGTGCACTGCTAGCCCATGTCAAGCTTTTCATCCACTTACTGGACAGTTCCTAGCTACTCAGGGCCGTCTTCGTACAGCTTAGACAACTGTGTTGATTTCAACTGCAAGTGAATGTGAGGAACCAAGACCCCTAAGAGATTTGTAAGAGATTTTTGTAAGGATTTCTGTAAGGAGTTCGAAAAAGCACAAGTTGAGTGTCTCTATTAGTGTTGTTCTGTAAGTATTTTTTTTCTCTGATATAGATACATAGGCAGATGTTTGCATGGTGGGCTGAATCTGGATAGCCTGTGGGTTACAGCTGCTTTTTAAACTCTGTTCAGCCAGTTTCTGTTGTTCAGCTTGTCTCCCCCAGTCTTAAGTTCACAGAGTAATGTGTTGTGTCTTTGTCTTCCGTAGTCATGTTTATATATAAATGGCTAGAATTTTCTTGTAATCAGTATCCTTGGAGGCTTTGCTCTGGGTAGCTTTCACCTTGAAGATCATCTTCCTTCTGCTCAGTCTGGACAAAAACGTAAGAGATGATGAAGACAGAACTTCACTCCCGTTGCTTGCTATCTTGAAGTTTACATGCAAAACCAGGAGAACACAAGCGGGGTGTTCACTGCTTCTTTCTCTAGTAAATCTTCCTGTATAAGGCACTCTTACTTCAGTTGCTTTAACTTGTTAGGGAAAACGTTCTTGTTGGCCAGTGCACAAAAAGGAATGAAAACAAGTTTGGCACAACAAAGATGTTGAGGGGAAAACTATGTTGGGCCTGCAGGTACCTTTCCTTTGCCTTTGTGAAGAATGTTTTTTCTTAGAAGTGTCAACAGTGTTGTTATCATGAGCACTAGCTGCCCTGAAAATTACACTGAGAACCCATGCGTATAAGAACAATCACTAGGACATGAAACCCAGCAGCCCAGCTAAGTCCCTGTGGATACACCGTGGGCGAGTAGGGGGAAGACCATTTCTGTCTTGTTTCCCATTCGTGAAAAGAACCTGGAGTTAAATTGCGCATATAAGCCTCAAGGATTAGCATCCTGCTTTACTACTGGTAGGATTGTCATGTAAATCAAATAATGGACTGTATCTGTCAGTAGTGCACATGCTCTTGCAGAAGTCAGGATTCTCTTCTGGGCCTAATCAATGGGCTGCCTTAATTTTCTACAGAAGATTATTTGATATCCCTGTGCTTCTAGTTAATCCTTTAATCATTTTAATTCTTTTCCTAAAAAGAACCATGATAAACAAAACTGATGTGGCAGATGAACTCAGTGAACTACTCAAAATTACAAATTCAGTTTTTTTTGAAGCCATTCTGTTACCTTTTTGGTTGAGATCTATTTGAATGTTGGCTTATTTTTTGCTTAAAATTTCCACTGCTCTTTGTTTTCTTATATTGAGCTTGATACATGAAATGACGTAAGATAAAGTCAAGATACTGTGATTGTGATTTGTAACTCCTGTCTCCTGTTAGAAGAAATAAACTCGAGGAGAATAAGGGCAATATTCAGGATTGCTGACGTTGGCAGGTCGAGTGGCTGTCTTCTGCCTTCCCAGCCTCTTGTTATATTTCTTTCTCTTGTCATTCAGAACTGGGGCTCATAGATTATATTAACTCTTACCTGTTTCATGCCTTTTTCACTGTAGGGATGACAGTAAGTTCCAATAAAGATGGCTCAGGAATGATAGTCCGTAGTGTCATCCATGGAGGCTCAATAAGTCGCGATGGACGGATTGGTGTGGGAGACTGCATCCTGTCCATTAATGAAGAGTCAACCACTGACTTAACCAATGCACAGGCCCGAGCTATGTTAAGAAGGCATTCGCTTATTGGACCAGATATCAAGTAGGTACACCTTGAACATTAGCTGTGGTAGGAAAAGGCTAATAATCAAAATCTGGTGAGATTTATGCAGATTTTTTAAATCAGAATTTTGTTTGTTTTCACAGTGTGGATTTATCTTTAAATTACCCTTTCAGATGAATAATTCACTATTGAATTACAGCTTTGTAAGTCTGAAAGATAAAATCACTTGTGTGGGAGGCTCTGGGTGTTCTTAGAAAAGTTACTGCTGTGATCAGTTCCCATCATCATTACTGCCCTACCTGGCTATTTTGAAGGCATAGGATTTGTTAGAGTTCTGCATTTACAGTATGACTCTGCTAAACAAAGTAACGATTTCCTCAAGATATCCGTGCTTCTGAAAGGTTGACTGTCTGGCAATTGCACAAGTGATTTCATTTGATGGAGACCTTTCTTATGGATTTTGTCTTTGACTGCCAGACAGAAAGTATGATACCTGATGTTAATGCAGAAAAGTAATATTTAAAAAAATGTAAGTACATCTGTAATAAACAGCAGAAATAGGCTGTTCCGTGAAGTCACTTCCAGGTTTTCATTAATACATATGAAGGAGCTTTTGCTCACGTACATAGATAGCTATACTTTGGAGTACTACTTTAAACTGAAGTATTTAATATGAGTCTTGAAAAATCCACTTGCTCAATGAGAAAGTTTCTTCTTCTCAAGTTCAGTTTACAGAAATTTAACTTTCCATTAAAGTACAATTCTTTCTAACTGTCATGGTTATAGAGTTAACTTTGCCCATATATCCACCATCTAGAAATGAGGTTTTCCTGAGCTTGTGACCAGTTCTCCAGACCTGTCAGTGCTGTGTTTACAGCTTAAAAAAAAAAAAAAAAAAGACCTAATAGCTGTTTTTCTGAAACCCGTGTTAGTATGGACGGGGTGAGGTCTGCTAATGGAATTACCAGAGATGTTGTTAATAGAAGCCTCTTTTTTTTTTTTTTTTTTTTTTTTTTTAAGAACGTATCCTTGAAAATGATCAGTTCAGTCCCAGTGTAACAGTGTAGTTTCTATCTGTTAAAAATGGACTGCAGGGCATTTGCTTCTTCCTCAGTCATATGCTACCTTTGAAGAGACCAGGCATTCTGAGAACAGGTGGGCAAGGTATCTTCACTGTGGGTCATAGGTTTAATGTCTGCCGCATAGCTGTCATGTTTGTAGGATTAGGACTTAATACAAGCTTGTTTGAATGGTGGGTTCTGCTCATACAACTGATTACATTTTTAGACAAGTTGTTGTGAATATGAGCAAGTCAATGTTGATAAAACTTGATATTGATTATTCTTGTAAGATTTCAAACTGTATTGTAGTTCCAACTTCCATGACTGAAATCAGTTGGTATATACACATGAATATGTTTGTACATCTGCTGAGATACACATATGCCACAGCACGATTTTTTCTGCAAAGTCTTTTATTAGTGCCATAGTTAAGTGATCCAACACAGATGTGTTCATTTTTTGTGCTTATCCTTTTATAGCTCTTCATTTGTGCTATGTGAATATAAGTTTTGCTTTATAGTCTTAGTCTTTTTCCAGATACATAGGAAATACAAAATCTCATATGAGATGTGAACATTCAGATGTCCCAAAGAAAAGTGCATCACCTCCTTCTGTAAGAAGCTGAGGTATTCACATTCTGACTTAAGAGTTTTACCTTTCATTTTATGTTTACGTTCTTTGGTGCATTCCCATGATAAGAGTTTAAAGTGAAGCCATCTTTTGTCTGTCAGACAAATAAAATGCCAAATCCTTTCTTAGCTTCTAAAGGAATCTTGCAAGAATAAGGACAATATTTTTTTGCCTACATAGTTTTGATACAAATCTACTTTATCAGCATAATTAAACGTTTCAGTAATTTGCACTTTCAGGAGAAGTACAAGATTTAAAAAAAAATACTGTGATACAAATGTGTGGGTAAATGTGTCCCAAATCAGGAATTTGGAGGTACAGAGCACTATCTCATGATAGTTATTCCTGTTTTCTAAGAAGGGTACAGAGCTATATAAACACTGTTTCACAGTTAATGTGATGTGATTCATGATCTAAGGGACAGCCTTTCCAATAAGCAAGCATTGAATCTCTTTGGTGTCATCCTACGGAAACAAGGGTGTACAACCACTCAAATGCGGTTGTATTATTCCTTTATCCATACAGGGCTGCAAAGTCCACACCTTAACTATTAAGCTGAACTTTTTTGGGGTACCAGGTCGGCCCCAAAAAGTGATTAAGCAGGAATATTTTAATTTCAAACCTGTCTTTCAGTGGCAAACATTATTTACTGAAAGCAGAGGAAGCCATTCTTACTTGCCGTATAAAGGCTTTTTTATTTTATTCAAGGAAATTCAATTTTTGATAGTTCAGGAGCCAGCAATCTGAGTTTTATTTGATGTATTCTTTTTCTTTTTCCCTTTGCTTGTGGAAAACTAGATGTGTGGCCTTACCAGAATGCATACTTTTTCATATACTCCACCATTCCAGGAGCTCTTGTATTCCTGTAATAATAGACAAGGTTTTCTGCTCAGAGGCAGCTGCTTCTAATATCTGTCAGATAATTGCCAGTCTGAATCAGAATTCACCTGCCTTAACCTAATGTGTGGGGATGATTTCCTGATCAAGGAATAGAAGATTGCAATTCAATTTTGCATGCTTGTTAATAATCACTGCTATAGACAGTAATAAAGATTAGATGCTTTCTGGGGGAGGTATAGGTGACGTGGAGATGGAAAAAAAGAGAAAGGAGAAAGTAAAAAAGAAAAAAAAAAGAAAAAAAGGCAGCTCACACTTTTAACTACATAAGTATGCCTCTCACGTTCAGCATGAGACAGTGACATTTGTTAACACCTTTGTAAAAAGATGCTGCATCATATGCTTCACATTCTAGATCTTCTCCAGCACCTGCTGATGATCAGGCCCTCTTTTATGTGTGAGTATTGGCGATTCAGAAACTCATTATGGCTCTGTGTTGCAACTTGTCTGTAAAATCATTCCATGCCATGCTTTTATTACATCTGTAATAATGTCAGGGATATATCCAGATATAGGTACATACTCTTTCTGTCTTTGTGTGTGCATGTGCATGTATGGATGTATATATAAAGAAGTGTGTGTGTATACTTTTTTTTTTATATATTTATGTGTATATATATGGTTTAAAACTTGAAGATTATAGCATATTTCCTAAAACCAGAATACATATGTTTTCATTCAAAAAAATTACTGCTAATGACAGCCACCCCAGATGTGTTCAGAGCATGTGTGTGGGGGGAGTGTGTGCTTGTACGGGGTTTCACTGCTAGAGTTGTCCTGAGTACAATGTACTGATATCTGGATTAATCAATGTCAGATTTTCTGCGGCACTTATATTTTACTTTCTTCATGTATAAAAAGGTTCAAATGAGAACTTAATTATTAATGACAGTTATTTCTGCTGAACATTCTCCATACATTGTTACTTGGTTTGTTGGTGTTTTGAGGTTTTGTGTGGCTGTTCAGTCAAGCATGTGATAACTGTTCCTCTGTACTGCATGCATTCTTGTGTTTACAGATGTTTTCATATGTACACCATGGTGTTCCCATTGTCGCTGCTTTCATTGCTAGTGCATATCTTGGTGAGGGGGTGGTAGCTCTCAAAAAAGGAAACCAGAGTACTTTCTCCTTCAAGCTGTACAGCTATGAAAAAGAGGGAATGATTAGGCCCTGCGTATAGTAGACAATTCACCTGTTTCCCGTCTTCTGTGTCTTCATCCATATTTCTTAGCAATTGTTTCTCTTACTGTCTTCCCAGTGACTTATTAAGGCAGATTTTAGTCCCTTCTGGGGATGAGCCATTCAGATGCCTTTATGAATTTTTATTTCTATGTTAGAGCACAAGGGTCAACATAGTTGACCAGAGGCTCCCAGGACCTTTCATGTTCTGGCACTCTTGTCACCTCAGTCTGGTTCCTGGCACATGATGAGGCATTCAGGATGGTAATGGATATCTTCAGACCTTGCTGTAACCTCCAAGAACTGAGCTGCAATAGCAATCCAGCAAACGATGGATTTAATTCACTGTGGGCTTTCTGCCCATGAACCACTAAACAGAGAACAGATTCTTGGCAGATGTGAAATCTAAGGCAGTTAGTGCAATCTGAACTTGCCATGTCTCACAGAAGAAAGGACCAGGAAAGAGAGATACTTAGCAAAGATGAAATTCTAACAAACGTGCTCCCTAAAACTCTTAATTTTAAGCAGAGCTGGGTTATGTATATTCCTTTTCATTTCAGTAATAATCACAGAATCCTAGAATGGTTTGGATTGGAAGAGACCTTAAAGATGATATAATTCCAACACCTCTGCCATGGGCAGGGACCCCTTCTGTTACACCTGGTTGCTCAAAGCCCCATCCAATCTGGCCTTAAACACCTCCAGGGATGGAGCATCCACAACTTCTCTGAGCAACCTGCTCCAGTGCCTCACCACCCTCTGAGTGAAGAAGTTCTTCATAATATCTAGTCTAAATATACCCCTTTTTAGTTTAAAGACATTCTTCCTTGTCATGTTATTACACCCCCTGACAAAGAGTCCTTCCCCAGCTTTCCTGTAGGCCCCCTTTAGGTACAAGAAGGCCGCTATAAGGTCTCTCTAGAGCCTTCTCTTCTCCAGGCTGAAAAATTCCAACTCCCTCAGCTTGTCCTCAAAAGAGACGTGCTCCAGCCTTGTGATCATCGAGTCTCACGAGAGCAGAGCAGAAGGGGATAATCACCTCCCTCACCCAGCTCGCCACACTGTTTTTGATGCAGCCCAAGATACGGTTGGCTTTCTGGACTACAAGCGCACATTGCTGGCTCATGTTAAGTTTCTCATCAACCAACACATCCAGGTCCTTCTCTTTAGGGCTGCTCTCAATCAATTCTCTCCCCAACCTGTATTTTTGCTTGGGATTGCTAAAAACAATAGCATGGACAGTCACATCAATAACATAGCTTAGCTTATAGGAGCAGTTAAAGAAAGCTTTGCAGTTAACAGAACTTTGGAAATTAACAAGCAAGAAAAAAGATGAACTCCTACACAGAATATACCTTTTCATACATTTGATCCATGCAATTTGGTTTTCTTTCCCTCACTTTTTTTTTTTCAAAATGCAAGTAGATGTTCTTGCTTATATTTATGAAATAGCTGAAGCATTATTGATGTTTAGTTGTAGATAAGAACAAAGAGAAAAAAATATATATTTAATATTCGTTTGAGTTCTTAAAATTAAGCAGTTAGAACCATAGTTAAGCACTAGAATAGAAATAATGTAGTTTTTCCAAAGAGTTAAAGGAGCTGCCAGTGATACTATCTAAATTCGTCAGCATCAGTTGGGTAACAGTCACTCAGTTTTAGATGCACAATCTTAAAATGGTAGAGTGAACCTCTTCTTGGTTTGTATGCTGAGCGCAGAAATGGAAGCTTACCTTCGTAAGACAGTTTTCAGAAGATGTTTGTAAGTAGCATAGAAGGCATCCTTTGAGCTGCATCTTTTGAATGTCCTAGCACAATGTAGGTTATTCATTCATATAATTAAAATCTACATGGTATCCCAGAACCTGTAGCACATCTGGTTTGCCTTCCCCTTAGCTGATCGGTAATGCTGATGTCGCAAGGCAGGATGAGGTAAGGACTACCATTACCCTTGGACCTTAGAACCCTTCGTAGTTTCCAGTGCTCGCTGTTCAAAAGGACTGGACAAGAGATGAAAGATGTTGGGCACTCTGCTGTCAGCGATCCCTCTCTGCATCTGGGCTCAGTCTGGGCACATATATTTCCTATTAAGGGACTTGCCATTCTCCTATCTGTACTGTGAACAACAGCTTCTTGCTACATTTTAGCATAAAGGACATTGTTGAGATCATCTAGCCAACAGAAACATTGCTGACAATTCTGATTTCTTCAGTGCAGCTGCCTTTCAAGGGAAAATGCATTATTTTCTGCTTAATTTTATGGGATAAAAGTTAATGAATTTGATTGAGGTGGAATTGATGGCTGTAACTGCATTTCCTTTCACTGAAACACAGCTTGCAGGTGTTGTGGCTTTTATAGTGGCAGTTTTATGGGGTTACTAGGTGGTACTTCTGCAGTAGCATTTGCCCCAGTGAGAATTTTGTGACCATAATACTAGCACTTTGCTGTAACTTATCACATTTAGAGTTGGAGATGGCTGAGAAGTAGTTGGGATTATTTGAAAAAACTAAAGAGCTTCTAAAAGCATCATTACTCTTTTTTTCCCTCTTGCCGTTCTCCATTTCACTGCTAGGCTTCACAGAATAACTGATGCATGTCTTGTGAATTTTTTAGTGCTGGAATGACCTCAGCAAACACAGATATTAAGTCATTGGCCTTCTACTGAGTGTTTGTTCCCTAGTGTACACTCCTCAGCATTTCAGAATGAGAACACTGTGTCAAGCATGTAACACTTGAGTATTTGAAAAAAATATGAAGGCAGAAAAACAGATCTCAAGGAAGAGAAAAAGAAGCAGGTGATAGTATAGATGATTTAGAAATTTCTTTCAAAAGAACTGGAGAGTTTCTGCTGCTCAGCATCCATGTGATGGATGGTAGGACACACTTTTTTTGTGTTCTTTTTCCGACAGTCTTAATTGTTGCCACATTTTGATGGCTAAGCTGCACGTGGGACAGTCAAAGGTTTTTGACTCAACAAAGCCTGGTTAAAGTAGGGCCGTGTCTTTTATTTGTGTAGTCCTTTTTAGTTCATAGTGTCCTTTCTGAAAGTAAAGGAAGTTTTTTAAGAAATACTTTTCATGCCTTAATGTTTTTCCTTCTCTTTGTTCCTCTCTCCCCAGTCTGTTGTGCCATTTCTGTTTCTGGCATTCAAACATGATTGAGTTATACCAGGGCTTCAGGAACATGTCATTTGGCTGGTGAAACACAACTGTCTGACTGTCCCAAGCTGGCTGGAAGTGCATGGTGATGGGGAGGAAGGAGTTGAGCAGAGGATTGCTCCCTGCAGCTTAACTGGTGTGCTATAACACATTTGTGAGTCCAAAGCCATGCAGTATTTTTAACCAAAAGCATGGAAACCTAAAACAGATACAAAACCTGTATAGAAAGCACAAAACCTGCAAACCAACTTCCAGAAGCATATTCGGCCAGCTTTTAGGATGGTACTGGTGCTTCACATTTCACTGATCTTCCAGTGTTTGTCTTTGCACGGGGAATCTGTTTTGACTGAAGCAGGATTGTCTCTATTACATTCTAGTTGCTCTTAAAGCACCATTTACTTAAAATATTGAGGCCAACTCTCAAAAAATCAAGTGCTGTTCAGCTGTCTAATTTGACCATAAATGCTTATTTGTTGCGAAGTCACAAAGGTTGTATATAACTCCTTATTCCGAAGGCAGTGTCTGTTATGAAGTAGTCTTGAGTGACATCCTCATATCCATTCATCACACCCATGAAGGGTATGTCCGCCAGTCCTCATGCTACTTTAATCATGTTCCATTTTATTGCAGTATTACATATGTGCCAGCAGAAAATTTAGAAGAGTACAGAGCCAGTTTGGAACAACAGACAGAGGAAACTATGCCCCTTGAACTTTTTCCTTCACATACAGTCAGGTGAGTCAAAAGAGTTTTTATCCCATAGGACTCCTAGATTTAACTCTTTGCATACACTTCACGTAGTTCAGGATGGTAATTTTTTTTTAGAAGAGCTGATAAATGGTTAGTTTTCCTCAGGCTAGCCTCCATTAAAAAAAAAAAAAAAAAAAAAAGGCTGTTTAAGGTACAGTTTTTGCTTCGGTTAGCAATTTTTCTGACATTTTTACTAGGCTATTTTATAGGTGTTTGTTCTCTCCACTAAGGAGATTGCATGCTGTCTCATCCAAAATTTCTCTTAAATACCATGCAATTTGATTTATGTATTGCCACAAATATTCTGTGCTTCAACGATGAGGATTTGCTATTGATAGTCTAACCCGAATGTATACTGCAAAGAATGAATTCTGCCATCTTTTTGCTTGCCTTCAAAAATTCGTTACTTACAGGTCAAAATATTCAGTGCCTAATGATTTTTGTCTTCTTTAACTTGAAGTCCAACAACAATAACTGTTCTTGAATTCTGATGTTGTTATTTCTTCAATTTTGGAAACAATAAGCAATTACATTTGGTTGTAGTTCTGAAATACAGTTTTTTGTTCTGTAGCTGTCGGTTGTTGGCGACTTAAAATCAGAGACAAATGGATGGGGAATCCCTGAATGCAGTATGTTTTCTAACAGTTTTCTCATAAGTCAGATCTGTGTACTGATATGAATTCTGTGTACAAATACAATGCTGACAGCATAATCCTGTATGCGAAATTTTGCAGAGGAATACAGTGATTATATGGGATTTTTTAAAATGAATTGCATGCTCATGTTCATCACCAGGGAAATCCCAGAGCTTCCAGAACGTGAAGAGGGGGAGGGAGAAGAAAGTGAACTTCAAAACGCAACTTTCAGTAACTGGAACCAGCCCAGAAAGTAAGTGCAGATCTTGTACACTATAAAATCTAAATTTAATCTGAAATTCAAAAAATTTGAAACCTGTTACGTATATTGTGCATTGCAAGAGTAATTCACTGTTGATTTTTACTGCCGTTGGGCTAAATCCCTGCAATCTAACACTTTCTTGATTGCTTTGGTAATTTATTTATTTTATTTATTTATTTATTTTTGGTAAACCCAGACAGGCTTACCTTCTGGGAGCCAATAAGAAAAGATGAAGAGAAGGATACAAAGTTTTAATTAGAAGCCAAAATAAAGTGAACAACAGTAGGCACAATTACAGACTTTCTGAGCAACCTAATAGATTCACTCACTGAAAGACAAAAATCTAGGCAAGGAGGAATTATTACTTAATGTTCTTAAACCATCTTGTAAATCCAGGGGTCTTCAATGGTTGGCACTGTCACAATTGCAATAGATATTCATTTATTTTGGTCCTTGTTTTGTCACAACAGGGTTGAACTTTGGAGAGAGCCTAGCAAGTCACTGGGGATCAGCATTGTTGGAGGACGAGGGATGGGAAGCCGCCTGAGTAATGGGGAAGTGATGAGAGGGATCTTTATCAAACACATCCTGGAGGATAGCCCAGCTGGCAAAAATGGAACGCTGAAAACAGGAGATCGGATTGTGGAGGTACCAGCCGAGTGCCTTTCGGTTCTAGTAACCCCAGCATCTCAGGAGTTGCTGAGATGGATGCTTGGTCTTGGGCAGACAGCTCTGCAATTCCTACAGCTGTCACCGTGTGAGCCATAGAGTGTACTACTGTGTTACAAACACAGCAGTACCATCTACTGATGCCTGTGTGCAGTTTTAAGTTGATTTTACAACCTGAAGCATAGATGGCTGTGTGAGAAGGGATCTACAAAAACAGTAGTTCTAGCTGCCTCTCATAAAACCAGCATGTGTAGGGAAAAGCTTAAGTTTGGTGAAGCTAAAAAGTTTTACCTTTGCATACTGGATAGCAACAGAAATGGCCAGAGAACAGGATATCATGCAAATAAATGCTATGCTTATTCCCCTTTTAATTTGAACTCAGGCCACATCATTCTTGTGCACTTTAGGAATTAATGAAAACACTAATTTTTTCCTGATGACATATAGAAAGGTGGATTTGATACAGAGGTGTTTCAAGGAATTTGAGAGCATTGTGTTCATACCTGAAGATAGTGGTGCTGCAGGGAAGAAATCATCTAGATTCATCATCTTCTGCTTATCCAATCCTATGCTTATGCAGCAATTTCTGCATTCTAGTTCAAAGATGTTTAAGGGTGGATGGACGTACTAAAAAGGGGTGTCTTTCCTGTGATGGTTATCAATAAATTAGACATGACCCTGTTTCTGTTGTCATGCCATGTCACAGGAACTGTACTTCTTTTCATCCTGCTGAATGTTTTTATCTGATTGTCCATCAGTAAGAACATAATGAGCAGAATGATGGAGATGTTAATACTTCCCCTGGGTCAGACTGCGCATTCTTTACCTAGTGATAGTAAAACTGGTGATAAGTGACTGCTGCAAGATCAAAATGTAGGACCTTGAAATAATACGTTAATATAGGCAGCACTCACTTGGACAAGATAGATTTTTCCAATGGATAACAAATGGGGAGGTGAAATTTTGCTTGATGGCTACGAAGTTAATAATTATTCATTATTGCTGATTGCTTGGTTTTGTAAGAATGCAGTGATTGTCTCTGAGAATGGTGCTTGCAGAAGATGAAGTGGGTGAGCAAAATTATGTAACTAAAGTCTTGTTAACATGACTAACTAACTGGATGGTTTCAGTTTCTCAAGTTGTGGCATATTTAGGCTTTTTCTCTCTATCAGTGCATACAGTATTTCAGACATGGAAGGTTGCAGAGAAGTAGTGTTATTGTTCAGTCCCCTACAGGTTTAGAAACCTCTCACAACTGCTTTTTCTTTCTCTCCGTATTTTACATTTGATAGTTAAGTTTAAGATTGTGTTAGACAGT
The DNA here is from genome assembly GCF_964211835.1 of Anser anser. Classification (NCBI taxonomy): domain Eukaryota; kingdom Metazoa; phylum Chordata; class Aves; order Anseriformes; family Anatidae; genus Anser; species Anser anser. The sequence goes on from NC_139723.1 coordinate 54,140,582, forward strand.
TAAGGAGGTAGGGGTAATCCTCATTATATAACTCTGTGTGCAAGAATTGCCACTAACAAATAACCTTTCTGTGTTAGCTTCTAGCTTTTATTGTGGTCACTGTGAGAATGCTTTACTGATGCTAATTTCACCATAACATGTTTTTTTACCTGGATGACAAGACACACTGATATGTATGAAAGCATGATTAAGAGCAACCAAGCAAAAATTTGTCCTTAGCCATCCTTTGTAAATGTTTTCTTTTAGAAGAGAGAAAGCTCATGAATTCTGACCTGAAAATTTATCTTCTGGGGAATGCATCTAATAGCTGAAGCTGGGTTTACGTTATCGGTGTTTTTAGTAATTAAAAAAAAAAAAAAAAAAGACTGAAAAGAAAGAAAGAAAAAAAAATGTACTGACATAATGACATAGTAAGCCATAATGAAAGACCTTCCAGTACTTAACTAGTTTCAGTTTGTAAATTTAAGATCTTGGGGAGGTAGGTTATTCTGAGATAGGTTTTACAGGCCGCAGTATTTGGCAAATGCTGCAACTTGTTCATATTATCATGTCTCTTGTATTACATTACCTGTGGGGAAAAAATATGGCACCTGAACCCGGAATATTGAAAACTCTGTATTTAAAATCATGGACATTTATTTCATGTCCTTTTAGTGTTCTTTGAAGTCTCAAACCTGTGTGTGAGGGACATAAACAAAGCCAAGTCATTGGAAACTTTTCCACCAAAAACAGAGGTTTGGGCTTAGGTTTTAGATGAGGTTTCCTGTCCAAAACCCAAAGCTGATTCATGATTCTTGTAGCTTCTTTTAATGTTAAGATGAGGCCTTCCAATTACAGGTGGATGGAATTGATCTCAGAGATGCCAGCCACGAACAAGCTGTGGAAGCCATACGGAAGGCAGGCAATCCTGTAGTCTTTATGGTACAGAGCATTATAAGCAGACCAAGGGTAAGCATAAAGAATATGAAAAGAGACATGCTGTGTAGTAATAGATGAATGGAATGTTCAGCGTGGTGGTGTTTGGGAATGGGATATTTAAGCCTGAAAGTTCCATCTCAGCTATTTCAGGAACAAAGATTTGATTTAAGTATTATTTCTATTTAGAATGAAATCGATTTGGATTTGGAATTACCCTCCAGCACGCCGTTCTCAAACTATTTTGAAAAGACTCAAGAATGATAATTTGCTGGGGGGCAGAGTAGGAGTCTAATTAAAATCAACTCTTAGAGATTGACAGCATGTCTGAGGAGCGCATGCAGAAATACAACACCTGTTAAAATGTTCATTGGACATTAATGAAAGGACCTAGAAGTATGCGGAAATTTTCTGTCATTAAGCTGCATGGACATTGCAGACAAAAGCTAATGAGCTTTAATATAGTTGCTTGTATTCACTAGAAACTAAACTTCCTCATTGTAGTCTGTGTAAGCTGCATGTTTATTTACTAGTTGTCTCATAACTCTTGTTCCCCAGCCAGAGTCTCTTTATAGCCCTTCATCAGCTTCTGCTCCCTGTGGGCAGAAAACTACTAACCCATTTTATCATCAGTCATCAAAGGTAAAGTTGCATGAAAAAGCTCTGTTGAATGTTGGTTATTGATGCTCAAGTTACTAAAGTAAGGCTTTTGCATTTGCTGTGATGTGAACAAAATTGCCACTGCTGAATGTTCAGAAGAACACTGTTTGGGATGGTCGTTACACCATTACTTTATCAAAACTTTTCATATTTAGAGAATGCTCCTTTTTTAATTGCAGTTCTTTGTTATCTTTCTTTCCTATTATTAAGTTTGTGCATTGTTTTTTGAATGTTTATTAACAAACTTCTGTTTATTTGTGAGCAGAAACATTGCATATGCTCTTGCTGTACACATGCTTTGCATTGTGATCTTTGTAAATGGCATTATATTTATTGTCTTCATCTTTGAAACTTGCATCTGTACTTCATAGTGAGATCTTTAAGGGAATTTCCTGCCATCATTCATGTGCAGTCACCCAGATAGCTAGCTGCCTGCACACAGTAGCTGTATTTAATATGGTTCTGCATGGCAGTCATTTTCAAGTGATGTTGCTAATGAGTCTGTTTCTTTCCCTTTTTTTTTTCTTACTTCATTTGGGCTGCTGTAGTAGTTAGAGTTCCTAAATGTACTCCAGACTAGCCCAAATAATGCAGAGAAGTTGTGAGAAGCTAGTTCAATAATTTTGCTAGCAAGCAGTTATCTATCAAATCTGTGTTTCATACTTGCTCTGCTCTGTGTACTTCTAAGTAGGAACTACTGTCACCATGTTATGGCACCAGACAATCTAATGTTACAGCATTATGCTTTACAAGATGCTAGGTTGCTTCCCAATACCTCCGCATCCTGGACACATTAATATATTGCTGAATGCAAGTTATATAATAATAATAAAAAAGGTTAAATTATCCTGTTACTTTTTGTGTTATTTTGCAAAAAGAAGTGAAAGGAAAAGTACCCTTTATTTTAGCATTTGTTTTGCTTGCTGTAGACTGCAGAAGACATGCTTCATGCACATTGTTTAAAACATACCTGTTCAGACAAAAATAAGTGCCCCATATTCTGTCCTGGTAAGCAGACCAAATTAATGTGATGCAGTTGCATGGATTATAATTTGAACTAGCAGTTATATTTTAGGTGTTATGCAATCAATACAGAGGGTAAAAGGTGAGATTTTGAATTACTGTGGCTGATCCTGTGTTTTCTCTTTTACTAGGACTTCACTACTGGTATACAAAATGTTTGTGATGTTTATTTTAGCTGCATAAAGTTAATCAAAATACAGTTTATAACTTTATGCAGTGGCTAATGTACTGTTAGTGTAATAGGATCATTACAATGATAAATTATATTTCCCAACCTTCTGTTTACAAAAGATGACATCAAATGTGAATTACATGTATAAACAGAAAATCCTGTACTGTAGGGAAACTGCCTGTTGTTGATGAGTGGCTTGTCAGTGAAGAAATCTTGTTCATACAGAACTCTATCTTCTCAGTGCTGAAGACACTGTAGAACCAGAATGTGCTGACTTACCAAAATGCATTACATTTTGCTTTGCAGAATCTTATTTGAGAATAAATCTGTAGGAATGCATTTTCCATTTCCAGGAATGTTTTGAAAGAAAAAAGCAGTTTAAGAAAATTTTTAAACTGCAACATATATCTGGACTAAATTACCATGATGTAAATGTATTATTTGATGCCACAAGCCTTTCACATTCCATTCCATTTAGTATGCTTCTTATTTTCCAGTATGAAGTTTACAGACATCAGACATTTAGGGCATAGCTACATGTATATGTGTAATATAGAAATTATTTTTAAGTATACATTTAACAGTGTTTTCAACATACTATGTAATGTCAGAGTTGTTCCCTCTTTATTAAACAGTTTCTGATCCAAAAATAGAGTACAATACAAAAACTACATAAGGAATGACCAAATTACATCCTTTGATTTCACCTAAATATGAAAAATCTTTGCATTAAATAATAGAGAGAACTACCTCTCATTGTTTAACGAGAAGACCAGAGAATTTAATTTTATTAAATTCAGCAAATCACACCTTCTTGCACACAGATGCAAAGTGAGCTATATTATTAACTCTGTTTAGAGATGTCTAAAATTACTCAACCTTCTGTTTTGCAAAGGACAATGAATATGTTACCACAAGACATAAATCAAATGATGAGAACTCATCTGTGGTTTTCAAAATAAAACTAAACCTAGATTTGTACTGCATTATGACTAAGAATTACATCCATTCAGATCTAGAAATGCACAATTCTATTTTAGTTAGCTAATGGGTAGGAGCGTCCCATACACTGAGATACTTGCGCAAAATTGTACATATATCACAGTAAGTAAATTTTATGTTGATCATAATGCTGAATTATGCACTTAAGCGTTTTATGGGCTAGAACAGATAGGAGGATCCATGCTTTTCCTCTACTCTCTGCTAAATGTAGCTGATATACTTGGGTGTACACACTAGAAATACAGAGCAAATACTACCTTTACGTGACTGCACCAAAATACATGAAATGGATCTTCCTTGGCTAGCACAAACTACTAAATAATCACATTTTGTTTCATGAGTCACAGAGGGTTCATTTAAAAAGATTTTGCTCAGTTTCTGTTATGTTTTCCTTTTAGAACCCTTCCCTGCCTTTCCCGCAGAACAATCTTTTCTGTAGGCCAGCTGTCTTCAGCAGCACTAACCCGTTTGCTGATTCTTCTCAGTTCAACACTAACAAGGTTGGATGATGACTCATTGTCTGGTTTTAACTTGCCAAACATTTTGTGTGTGCTTCTTTGCTATTAGCGTCTCTGTTTTTAAGTTCTTCTGTAAGAAATTTGGGTAAAATACTGTGCTAATGAGGATTGGAATTCGGTGTAGTGAGTTAAAAAGGCAAAGACACACATGCGTGCACGCAGAAAAAAGTTTTAAAGAAGTTAAGAAATGTCAGCTCCGTTAATCCTAACCTCTGAAGCTGAATTAATGAGAGCTACTGAAGAAGTGGATTATCAATTACAAAATCAGTCCATGTGGTATCTATTAAATTATCCACCTGGGTATAAATCTCTCATCAGTTTGAGGTGTTTTGCTGCTATTTACTTTGTTTTCTTTTTACGTGGTTTGGACTTTACAGTTTTGATACCGCTTTTTTCCCCCTCCATGAAAAACCAACAAACATCGACTGCTTTTGCTTTATGATGCTGAAAATGTGCTTCTTGAAAATTCTTTTAATGCACCATGAACAGAGTACTTACATCTTTGGAAATCTGAAAAAAAAAGTTAGATTCTATTTTTTTGTGATTAGTGCTTACTGCATGTTACTTATATTGGGGACAGAATTAACCTCTAACAATAATAAATAAAGGCTTAATTCTTTTGTGCGTGCATTTCTGATTTAATAGAAGTTCTAGCTGACTATACATCTTGGGAGTGATTGTAACCTCTCTTGCTTTTCCATGTTGTAGTCTGTCAGATATCTCAAATGTACACCGAACTTTTACGATATGTGGTATATAATTGCATGTATGTTTTTGGAATCTCTCTTTGTTACAGTTACAAGGAAAGGGAGTAGTAACATAACATAAACAATAGCTTGCATTTTCTATATTTTCAAAAGTATTTGTGAAAAAATTGCACATATTTTTAGAGAAAAAAATATGTTTTTGCAGTTTCTACATTGAGATAATGGTCTTTGTCATGTCTGTCAGCTTTCTTAGGAGTGAAATAAGGTTCATATACAGTAAGAAACCTTGCTGCATTAGGGTCCTTAACACCTCACGTAATTCTGTCCATTTTTAAATGGACTTAATACATCTACTGCAGTTAATAAAATGAAATCGAGTTGTCATTAATAATGCTGCGTATTGCCAAAGGTACTGTAACATATGGATTGCTGTTTTTTGTTGCTGTAGGAGATATCGAATCCAATTAGGGTTACCTTCCGTTGTTCCCCAACTAACCCTTTTGCTCCCACACCATTCAAGGTTTGTTTTGATTCTAGTGAGCGGGTCATACTGTATGTGTGCTGTGTGTTTGTACATGGCCTGTGATACCTCCTGAAGTACTGCTTCTTCTTTACCTGTGCCTCCTATGCAGAAAGTGATACTGTGATACTTGCTCCAAGTTTCCTGCCACTTTTAATATTTGCTTGGCTGTGATCAGTGACCCTGATAGCAAAATGGGTTCATGCACTGTATGATGCTTTGCATTTTAAATGACGTAATATGAAATACTGTGCCATGGCACATTGCAAGTATTTCATGAGTTAAAGCATTTTAGTTTTTTTGTGTGTATGGCCTGATTCAGGGAGCAAAAGTCTTATGTGTGCATAAACTGAGGGGCCAGCTCCTGTTACTAGAGGTGCACATGTGGCAGGCTGAGTTCTGAAGGCAGAACCTGGTCCCCAGTGTCTGAATTGCATAGGAACACTCTCCTCACCCTCTTCACAAGGGAGCCTCGCTTTTACTTTCATTTCAGCATTTTCCTAAAAATCAAACATACTCAAATGTATGTATGCATTCACACAGATACAGAAACAAGTACTTTTTTTGTCGGTCAGATCACAGTGGCTGCAGCTGCAGTTCCTAAGTACTCATCTGTCAGGATACAGCCATATGTCCACACAGTATAGATCTTCCAGAAGACCTTAACAGCAGTGTTGTTTTTTGTTTGTTTGTTTGTTTTTGGTTGGTTGGTTCGGTTTGTTTTTTTCATATTTTCTTTATTTCTACAAAGTTCTTGGAAGCACTGTCATTTAGCGAGAACATCAGTAAATTGATATGCTGATTTTTATTTCAAACACAGAGACTACTGTAAGCTCTAGCAATCTGGTCTGCTCACACACTGTTTCCTCATTTTTTCTGTATGTAGCTTTCTAGTTAAACCTCTAGAAAGCACTCTGAAAAACTATAGTGCTTGTAGAACTACTTTCCCTTTTATCCATGGTCAATGTAGAGGTCTGCCTCCAAGTTTTCTCCATGTTGGATACATGAATTTTTGATTATGAAAAAATAATTTCTCTGTTATTAACTGGTGTTTCCACCCTACTCTGATTCTCATGGATAAAATTTCTTTGCTGTAATCTTGCTGCTTCAATTGAGGTTTTTGTTTTAGAGTATAATTTGCGTGAACTAAATTGTAAATTGTTCAGTGACACAACATATGCATTGCCTTAGATTTCAAGCACTGACCAGCGTAGCTGATACAATGATACAAAAAAAACACATGGCATTTATCAGAAATTTTAATGTAGATCATTGGCTTGGGTGCCATTTTAATACTTTCCAGGCTTTTGACATTTAAAGACTTCTTCATTAAGCTCCAAGCAAACGTTATGAATGAAAGGAGAAATTTTTTTTTTTTTTACAAGCAGAAGCAAAATGAGGGAACTGAAATATGGCATTTTCATTTTCATTAGGTCTTTGGAGTATAAAGAGAATGAAGATAACTAACTTCCTGTGTGAGACTGGAATTTCCTTAAATCTCAGTGTGACAAAGTTGTTAACTTTGTAGGTTTTTTTCAACATCTTCAGCTGAAAGGGGATTGAAGTCTTCCAAGGTGTATACTGCTATTCTGTGTGCTGTTGCCTCTGATAAGGAAAGCATCTCAGTGTTTTTGGCTCATCTGAGATGTTGTATTCAAATTTTTGGTACCAGAGGTGATTTCATATTTCAGGTGAAAACTGAAATGATAAGAACTGGGCTATGAAGCTAGTGCAACATTTGGAATGCCTTAGTTCTTGAAAAAAATACTTGCATATCACCAGACAATTTGCCAAGTAACAAAATCTTTTGGGCATAGATAATCTTCAGAATGATGATATTCAGGCATGAATTCCTTGCCTATGTGTTTGCCTGAGCAAGTGAAATGGTACAAATTAAAATGCCTAGCCAAATCCTTGATCACAGTCCATGTTCGCGTATTCCTTTGGTAGGAATGGAGGATTGCTAGATTAGATTATGGCATTTAAACATTATATTGCAGTAGTGTATGCTTTTGATTTTCTGTGAACGTGAATCAATCACATACGTCAAGGCCAAAAGTATTTTTCTTCTTTGTGGTTTAATTTCTATCTTCCTTTACTTGATCTCCCTCATGCAATTTATAGGAAAACAGTAAATACAACTGAGAAAGTCCAGTTACTGTGGATTTCTCCACTTATCTGTTTGTTTTTAAATCGTCCTTTCCATTAATACATTGATTACTTTTATTGTTTCTGGAGGCATTTTTGAAAACACTGAGTTCTCTGTTTCAGCTCCCTTTTCTCCTATTTGGCTTCCCAAGCATATCACAAGAAAAAATACATGTGGCAGCTTTTAAAAATAAAATACAGTAGAAGTCTTCTACAAATATGGCATATTGTAAAAAATAAGTTGAGTCTTCACAAGAGACTTTTTTCTGACGTGAAGTGGCACATAAAACTTTACTGAATTGGGCTTTTCTTGTCAGTTCTGTTTCCTTCTGAATACGTTTTGGAGTGAAGTTATCACTTACCTCGCATAGCGTTTGTTTCCGTCTTTGATCTCTTGCAGCTTTTTTGTGCCGTGTTACTCATTTAGAATTCCAGCTGCTTGGTATTTAAACTTCAAAGCTGTAGTCATTGACATTTTGACATTTTTGTATACTACGTTGTCGTACGCAGAGTCTGCATTTGCTTAGCCACTGCATTTTTCTTATTCTCCACAGGCATTCAGTCAGTCAGATTCAGAGCCAGAAAAGACTTCATTTTGTAACTTGCCTCTGCCCCCTCCTCCAGCATTTTCAGGAATGAGCTGTGATGTTACACAGTCATCTTCCAGCAAAGTCCAAGAAGATGTGGAGAAAGAGGATGAGTTCGGTTACAGCTGGAGTAAGTTTATCCTTGATTATAATTTTGTCAAATATTCATTGTTGAAATAACATTGTAGCAGAAGATACAGGGTGTCCAGTTTGAACTACTTTGTTCTTGTGTGTTTTGTGGTTTGGGTGTTAAGCTTTGTTGTCAGCTTTCATTTGTGGTTGGTTAGAGGCACAAAGTAAAATACACAAGTAATTTGTTCTTCTAAATTGCATTTTGATCTCTGTGTTCTTCCATTGTCTAGACTATTTCTCATTCAGGACTATTTGCAGAATTTCAGTGTAATCTAGGGAACTGATGGCAGTGATATATAATCTCAATTCCCGTTCCTTGAAGTGTTATTGGAGTAAAGAAAGTTAAAATTATTGCTTTTATACATGAAAAATCTTTTTTTTTTTTTTTTAAGAAAAGATTTATTGTTTTCCAAAGTTGGAAAGAAAATATAGAACTAGAAATCACCTAAGACTTAGCTGAAATGAAAGTGTGGTGTACAGTTAAAAATTTCTCATCTAGTTTGGAATTGTGCTATCAGAGACTGTTGGACACTGCTCATGACTGTCCGGGTGGTTTGTGAGACTTTCTAATGTAAATCCAACCTCTGCTGCCCACACCTTTACATTTAGAAAAGATCATGCAGCGCTATGGAAATCTACCAGGGGAGCTACACATGATTGAGCTGGAAAAAGGAAGGACAGGTCTGGGACTTAGTCTTGCTGGTAACAAAGACCGATCCAGGATGAGTGTCTTTATAGTGGGAATTGACCCAAATGGAGCAGCTGGCAAAGATGGCAGGTTACAGATTGCAGATGAGTTGCTAGAGGTGAGTTCTTGCAATTTATACTGACAACAAGGCATACTGACTTAAAATATATACAAAAATAAGATTCTTGCTGCAAAATAGGTGTTTTTCAGTAGACCTTGAAATTCCCAAGTTACCCACATTGACAACACTGGCTACCAAATTTTTATGCTGGTGTATGGGAAATAGTTGCAGCTGGGATTTTTTTCTTCTTCCTGGTTACAGTAGTACGGAGTAAAAGTGCATGTGCTTGTGTGTTTAAAGTGGATAAAAATGGTGGGATCCAGCAGTTTCTGTGTCATGGAGATGTATGGAAGGGCAATGCATTGTGGACCATGGAAAACACTGAAGTCCTGTACTCCATCCATCTGTGGAGTGCTCCAGACTTTCTAATTACTTCTTTGTCTAGTGGAAGTGTGATAATGTAAGAATGCTGTTACCTTGTGTTACATATAAAATGGAAATTAAGTAAGGGAAATAGGAGCAGATCCATTTGTATCATGGACTGTCTTTTCATGACAAATTTGATCTGTTCTCTAGTGGCTTTTTGAAGAAATGCAACCACTTACTATGCAACTAACATTCTCAATATGTTTAGAAGAATAATGTTTATTTTTATACTGCTACAGTTCAACTGATGTTCTTGCAGATGTATTCTGTTACAGCATTAACCAGTCTAGCAGCAGTAGTTACAGTAGTTAACATTACCATCACAGAACTGCATTTTTGTAACCTCAGAACTGTATGTTGAGGTCTAATAATGCACTGTAGTTGAAAAGGAATGGTGGGACTGAATAAAGCATGAGGGTGATACTGAGCTCCTACAGCCTGTCAGGGGCTTTGCGTTACTTTTTTTTGAGGTACCTAGCCTCATGCCTGCTATTTGCAAAGTCCAATGTTATATGCTAGGTGGTTCTCTTGATTCAGTTAAAGCTTTAAAGTTCAAAAACTTTATTATTGTAGATGCTGAATATCTTTAGAACACATTGAAACACATCTGCCTGAGCCAGTTCTCATATAAACTTACTGTGAACCTGCAACCTAATGCTAAGAGATCCTCTTAGCATCTTCTGAGAGGGGCATCTAAGCTTGCTCCTCAGGTTCCAGAGTTGCTGCCCATCAGCTGTGGTGGATCATGTCCCATCCCCCAGCTGACGGACTGACTATGTTTCTTCATAAGTGCAGGGTAAACACTGGATGCACTACTGTGTCTGGATTGTCATTTCAAGTGTAAATGGTAGGGCTCTGTAGTCTTGTGACAGTACCTAGTAGATACAGCTTGTGTGGGAGCTGAGGGTTTGCTGTTAGACTCAACACTCAGTTCAGTGTCTTGCTTCTGTTGCTTCCTGTTTTCTGCATCTCTGCTTCTGTTTGTACTACCTTGGTGTATGTGTGTATGTACCCTTTGTGTGGGTCCAAGCAGTCCTTTTCAAATAATTTCCCCATTTTTAAAATGGACTTATCCACTGTGGCTTTCCATTTGCAGGAACAAACACAATTAATAAAATGTAAGCCAATTATGGCTTTGCTTATTCTGCAAGTTCACACTGATATCTCCAGCCGTATCTGAATCATGTGAGTTTCAGGGGCTTTCAGTGAGTCTGCTCTGCTAAATGAAGACAATGATTCTAAGGTCAAATTTTCAGATTGTAAATGCACCAACATTCAGACTCCTTTGCATAAAGTGCATTGCTCACAGCTGTGGTTCAATAAAGAGTAGTAATCTTGTTGTTGAATGTATGTATTTATTTGTTTTGGTTAGAATTTTCCATGGCCCTGCTTTGTTGCTCCATGAGTCACAAAAAGGAAATAGATGATGTGCTAAGTCAATACTGCATATAACTGCAATATAACCCAGAGAATGACATTTTTAGCTATGTGAACGTGTTAAGACTGAAACGAAACTATAAGGATTTTTTTCACTAAAGAGAGTGAAAGCTGGACACACCATGTTCCTTAATTTTGCTACAGTTGCTGTTTTAGCCAGTGATGTGGGATAGTGGATTTTTTTAAGCCTAATCAAAAGATTAAAGGAATTGGAATATTTGCAGAAATAATTTCTACTTTCCTTTACATAGATAAATGGGCAAATGCTCTATGGAAGGACTCACCAGAATGCTTCATCAATAATCAAATGTGCACCATCTAAAGTAAAAATAATCTTTATCAGGTAAGTTGTCTTTAAAAGTTTTATTAAAAAAATATGTTTAATATGCTCAAGTTCTTGCACAGGGATTGTTTGTTTTTTTAATTTTGGTGAGATAGGTATGCTTTTGTACCCAGTTCTTAGCAGTTTTTAAATATGTTTTGAGTTTTCTGTTTTCATATTTGTGTTGGCACTGCCACAAATAAAGCAGAAGAAAGATCTAGACTTAAACGCGGTCTAAAAAACATGGCATTGCTTTACCATATGCTATAACTGAATCTATTTTAGAAATAAAGATGCAGTAAATCAGATGGCCGTTTGCCCTACAAAGTCAGTAGAGGCTTGTACTTCAGGGACTCTTCAAAACCAAGAGGTAAAGTAAATATTTGTTTCTTCATTTGACTGAGATACTGACACTGTTCTGGATACAGGGGTACTCTGTCGACTTAGCAATTATTACAAAAGAAGAAATCCAATGGAAAAACAAAGAGATTTTAGTGCAGCTGCTACATTTACTGTTCCTAGTTCTGTTTTACTTTATGTTCACCTGATCTGAGAAATAAATCTAATATTGCCATGAATAAAGTTATAGCAGTTTAAATGGATCCATAAAATGACCAGTCCCACTTTAAATGTATGCATGCTACTTCATTTTGATGAAAAACGTTGAAAATAGCTGCTCACAGTTGTGTTTTCATTATCAGATTGATCCCAGTGCTGGAAACTCCAGTGTTAGTTCTGACTTCAGTTCGTATAAAAACATTCAGTATGTGGAACTCCCTAAGGTATGTGCTGAAAATTAAATTTACACCAGCCACATTTATGTTCACCAGCTTGATTTTTCTGTAATGGAGTCCCACTTAATGGGAAACAAACTTTGTACCTTGCTTACTAGAAGTAACAATAGAGATTTCTAGGGGTCTTCTGTTCTTTTTTTTTTTTTTTGTGAGTGAACCAAAAACTTTGTTGATGTAATGATTGTCTTTGGCAATCATGAGGCTTTTAAACTTCACATAAATTCTCCACGTGATCTGTATCTCTGGAATAAGTCATCTCTTGACCTAATGGCAAAATTTTTGGTAACTAGCTGCTGTAGTTGAACAGAGAGTTTGTTTGTTTGCTGCCTAAGGTAAATCGTTACCTGCGTTGTTCCACGTAAATTAATTAGCATCAGATTATAAGCAGCAATTCCCCTAAAAATAATATATATATTTTGCTGAAACTGTGCAGCTGAGAGAAAATGGCAAAGTGTTGCATAACTGTGAAGCTGCCAAATGAGGGTGGAAAAAATAAGCTTCTGCTTATTGGCATGGGGAAAAGGAGTTGCATTCAGTGGAGAGTACTCATGAGAGTAAACTTCACAACGATTCATAAGTTTGTCTCCTTGGAAGGCACCTAGCCTTTCCTTGTCAACCAGCACAGTATCTTACAGATGATGGTATCCAGATGATTTAATTCTAGCTATAAACACTGGGGAAATTTCACTCTGTCCCAAACATTTGCTAATTTCAAAGGATGAGCATGCATTTTTCCATCCTCTGTATTTTCCACTGCTGTATGTATTTCTCCTGTGGTTTCAAATAGAGAATTTAAGCTATATCATGAAGTTTTATTTACCTTAGTCTATAGTTTCCAAACGTTTTGAGTTCCTACTAAGAAAGCTAATGGTATTCTTGGCTGCATTAGGCAAAATATCACTAGCATGTCAAGATGGGTGATTCTTCACCTCTATTCAGCACTGGTGAGGCTGCATCTGGAGTACTGTGTCCAGTTCTGGGTCCCCCAGTGCAAGAGAGACCTGGACGTACTGGAAAGAGTCCAACAGAGGGCCACTACAATGGTCAAAGGACTGGAGCACATCTCCTGTAAGGAGAGGCTGAAAGAAGTGGGACTGTTCAGCCTGCAGCAGAGAAGGCTTGAAGGGAGGGTCTTACAGATTTGTATAAATACCTGAAGCGAGGGTGCAAAGAGGACAGACCTATGGTATTTTCAGTGATGCCCAGTGCCAAGAGTAGAGGCAGTGGGCACAAACTGGAACACAAGAGATTCAGTCTAAATGTCAGGATACAATTCTCTACTGTACTGGTGATGGAGCACTGGCACAGGTTTCCCAGCGAGGTTGTGGAGTCTCCTTTCGCGAAGATCTTCAAAAGCTGCTTGGACATGGCTGTGGCAACCTGCTCTAGGTGTCCCTACTTAAGCACAGAGGTTTAGACTAGATGACCTCTAGAGGTTCTTTCCAACCTTAGCCATTCTGTGATTCACTGTAATTCTTAATTCTGTTTATGAATTTAACAACTGAATCACAATTGACCTACAAAGTTTCAAAAAGAGTAAGTTTGAATTTAGATTTGCTTCAGATTTATCTTGCTAACTATCTTGGTAGCCAATGCACTATTTGTAGGTCGGAAAAAATCGGCTATTTCAGAAATAGATTAGTTTAAAAGGAAAACATTGATGCATTGTAAAAACTTTTGTTACGTCTGCAAGCTTCACTAGTTATTACTGAATGTATTCTAACATTTTGATAAATGCAGTACCTAACCATTTGCATATTTCTATTTATCCCAGGATCAAGGAGGTTTGGGAATTGCCATTAGTGAAGAAGACACAATTAATGGAGTAGTTATTAAGAGCTTAACAGATCATGGTGCAGCAGCAAAGGTGTGAGAACATTTTAAATCCATATAGGGAATGAAAACGGTTTTTGGAGTAGCATTCGTAGCACTCATACTTTTTTTTCTATTTTGTTTCCAGGATGGAAGAATCAAAGTTGGGGATCAGATCCTGGCAGTGGATGATGAAATTGTTGTGGGCTATCCAGTAGAAAAGGTGCTTCTGAAGTGTCAAGAATAGCGTAGAAATCACACCACTAAATATAGGAGATGAATGTGTCCAGAACCAATAAGGTTTTTGTGACTCTACTCTGATTTTATTTTCAAAGCTGTCTAAAGAACCAAAGATCTACAGGCTTTGTCTGGATAAGGAAACTACTGCAGAATAAGATCAAGCCTGCATTTAGAGCTCAGTTGCTATTTTGTATTAATGCACTACACAAATAGTCTTTCTCTGCATTACTGATGTGACTTTTTTTTATTCCTGTGGTTCAGATCAGATGAATCAGAGGCACTTAGATGTGGGATAAAAGGCATGAACTATTGCTGAATAATGTGTTTTCATATCTAACACTTCAAAAGTATTAGAAACAGTAAAATTGTTATGTCTGTATTATACATGTTAAATTGCATCGGTGGTAAATTAGGTCATGTACTGTACTTATACATGGGGAGGGTCTGTAACAATCACTGTGTTATATTCCAAGCCTGATATTTCAACCCTTTGGAGAAAGCTATTTCCCTTTCTAAATAACAATTTGACGGAGTTTCAGGGAAGCTAATTGAATAACTTCAGCCAGATCTGTCCCACAGTTAACTCTGACGGTGTTTATTATCAAAGCATCAATATTTGTCCTTGTTCACTGCCAAGAAAACCTTCAGGATTGTGACTTCTAGCTCCAGTTTGGAGAACAGTAATTTTTCTGTATTTTAAGTGACACTCCAGCTATATTCTGCATCAGCTTTTCTCTTCATCTTTCAGTTTATCAGTCTCCTGAAGACGTCCAAAACCATGGTGAGGCTTACAGTCAACTCAGCAGAGGCAGATAGCCTGACTACAGCGTCAGTCAGCACTGCTCCAGCAGAGAGGAGGAATATCCAACCACCAGCAACTGTCCCCTCTTCCAGCTCACCTGAACCAGAAGCGGTCAAAAGTAAGGTTCTCCTTGTTTGTCTAGCTTCACTAGAGTTATGAGATAGAAATGAAGACGTAGCTTGTAAACAAATTCTCTCTTTTTGTATGCACTCAATTGTTTTCTGAACTTCAGTTTCTAGTACTTCCAGATTACAGATCCATCTAAATAAAGCAGTAAGGCTCCAAACTGAAGACCTACCTCCTGCTTTCCCACTGGCCTGTGTTAGAGTTGGAAGAGTGGAGGGATTTGCTCTTGCATCCCAAGGGCTGTCTAACAAGTGCTTGTATCATGGATGTCTAGAAGTGGGAGCCATTTTCTTTAAAGCAGAGAGAAAACTCACCTCATCTTTGTTAGAGCAGAAGAATGATTGAAGCTGTCTCACTGTTTAGAACTACCTGAATTTCAATCTCCCCCTTTCAAATGGAGACTTGAGATGCAAGTGATTGATAATATTTATTGGTTAAGCAACACACCACTAAGAAGGTAATATCTTAATTGACTAATGGAGACCTCACAATTTATTCATATGTACATCACGCAAGTATTGCTGAGTCATGTTTCTATTGACTATTAGTAGTAGTAGTATTGATACACAATTATATCACTACTAAGTTCATAGAATCATAGACTATCCTGAGTTGTAAAGGACCCAAAAGGAGCATCAACTACAACTCCTGGGTCTGCACAGGACCATCCAAAAATCAGATCATATGTCTGAGAGCATTGTCCAAATGCTTCTTGAACTCCAGTAGGCTTGATGTCCTGACCAGAGCCCAGCCACCCTCTCTGTGAGGAACCTTTCCCTAACACCCAGCCTGAACCTCCCCTGTCAGCTTCACACCATTCCCTCAGGTCCTACCACTGGTCACCAGCAAGAACAAATCAGGACCTGCCTCTGCCTTCTCCTGGTGAGGAAACTGTAGGCCACCATTAAGCCTCCCCTCATTTTTTTCTAGGCTGAACAAACCAGGCAACTTCATCTGCTCCTCATACATCTTCCCCTCTAGACCCTTCACCATCCTTATAGCCTTCCTTTGGACACTCTAATAGTTTTATGTCCTTTTTGTACAGTAGTGCCCCAAACTGCGCACAGTATTTGAGGGGAGGCTGTGCCAGAGCATAGCAGAGCAGGACAGTCCCTTCCCTCGACCAGCTAGTAATGCTGTACTTGATGCACCCCAGGGTAAGGTTGGCCCTCCTGGCTGCAAGGGCACACTGCTGGTGCATATCCAACCTACCGTACAATGGAACCCCCAGGTCCCTTTCTGCAGGGCTGCTCTCCAGCCTCCCATCCCCCAGTCTGTGCATACAGCGACAATTGTCCCTTCCCAGGTGTAGAATCTGTCACTTGCTCTTGTTGAACTTCATATTGTTGGTGATTGTCCAGCCCTCTAATTTGTCTCTAATGTCTCTGCAAGGCACTCTCAAGGAAATCTACAGCTCTTAGCAGTTTAGTATTATTTGCAAACTTTTACTCAAAAAATTTGTGTGTGATCACACATAAATTAATACCTAAGGATGTAAGTTGTAAGGAACTTTTTAACACCATATACACTGTAGGAACTTACACTAATTGTGGCTTTAACTTTATATATATTATTTATATATGGTAACATCTTTAAATTAAAAGAGGGTAGATTAGCTATACGGAAGAAATTCTTTGCTATGAGGGTGGTGAGGCACTGGAAAAGGTTGCCCAAAGAAGACGTGGATGTCCCATCCCTGGGAGTGTTCAAGACCAGGCTGGATGGGGCTTTGAGCAAGCTGGTCTAGTGGAAGGTGTCCCTGCTTGTGACAGGGAGGTTGGAATGAAATGATTGTTAGGGTCGCTTCCAACCCAAGACATTCTATGATTCTATGATATTTACACCTTGAGATATACAGCTTCCAAAAGCTGTGTCAGTGATCAGTTAAAAGTGTGACTGGTGTATAGAAGCTCTTGTTGAGGGCTCCTAGATATAACGGTGTGTGTGTACAACCTTTGGTTGACCAAGTACTGGTAGACTTGGAAAATACCACTGTATTTCACATTCTTTCTCATGGTACAAATCTGAGTCTGAGACAGAATATTTAGTTAGCTGGACCTTGACTTAGCCCATTACAAAAGGGTAGGACTGACATCTTTGCATCCATGTATGTAATACATTGTATGCACTTTATCTGTGATCTGTGTTGCAGAGTTACTGGTATAGATATTTAATTATCTCTGAAATAGCATTTGTTGTGTACAATAGCTTCTTTGGCTATCCAAACTCTAAGAGTTTGTAGGTAGTACAAATATAGCATGTTGTATGTGATACTATCTCAGTAAACTTAAAACTGTGATCCAGGTGCTTGTTGACCTAGAAACAGGACAACTGCTATTAAAACCACAGGACAGTACTTGACTGAGGGCAAGGGAGGGTGGTATTATGTGGGCATTTTGAAATAAGTATGTTTCCTGTAGATTGACTCTTGAGCTCTTACTGTAGAGTATGAACTCTCAAAATGATATTTTAACGTCACTCTTCTGATACTAAGCTGTCTTACCTAGGATGTTTAGTTAATCCTGTAACTAGGATGTTTAATTTTGTTTTAGATACAAGCAGATCTTCAACTCCAGCCACACTAGCTTCTGACCCCGCTACTTGTCCCATTATTCCTGGATGTGAAACAACCATTGATATCTCCAAAGGACGGACTGGTCTTGGCCTGAGCATTGTTGGAGGAGCAGACACTTTGCTGGTTGGTTGGAAAAATACCTGTTACTCACATGAAATAATAATATAGAAATGAAAATATCTGTTAGAAGAGATTTTGTCTTCATTTGTTCTGTGGCACTTTTATAGAAAGTTACTAAGGATCAGGAAAAAAAAGAGAAAAAAAGAAAAAAAACACTTTTAAGATTGAAAGTATAAGTGAACTTCTTAAATATTTTGGTAATTTGTCATTATTCTAACTTTTTTAAAACAATGAATTTTAGCAGGAATTTTCTGTAGCTCTTGCTTCAAAGTTAGGGGCATTTTCTTTCACTATGCAATTTATTTTTGTTGCTTATCCACAGGGAGCAATCATTATCCATGAAGTATATGAAGAAGGAGCAGCATCAAAAGATGGGAGACTGTGGGCTGGAGATCAGATATTAGAGGTGGACTTACTTCTTTGGTCACTGTTTATTTTCATTTGCTAGCTAGACATCTTTCATTTGTCTGTTGGAAAGTCCTGTATATGTCATCTATGTATGCTTACATTGTAGGTGAATGGGATTGACCTCAGAAATGCCACACATGATGAAGCAATAAATGTCCTCCGACAGACTCCCCAAAAAGTTCGCCTGACGGTGTACAGAGACGAGGCCCAGTACAAGGAGGAAGATATGTATGATGTACTCATTATAGAGCTCCAAAAGAAGCCTGGCAAAGGCCTTGGCCTGAGTATCGTTGGGAAAAGGTATGAACATACACGGACAGTCAATGTCTGGGACTTGGTCACTCGTGTGTTTCTGTTGGGGTGCTGTGCTCAAATCCCGTAAAGGCAGTATGTGTCATTCTTGTGCCATTCCTAGAGGAACTAGCTCAACATGACTCATCAGAAAAATGAGACAGTATTCATTGGGTTCCCAACTGCAAGCCATAAAAGTGACCCTTAAACAATATTGTAATTCAGAATTCATGTGTGTATTTACAGAAATGATACGGGGGTGTTTGTGTCAGACATCGTCAAAGGAGGAATAGCAGATACAGATGGGAGATTGATGCAAGGAGATCAGATACTGACTGTGAATGGAGAAGATGTTCGAAATGCTAACCAGGAGGCTGTTGCAGCTTTGCTAAAGGTATCAGGAAAACATGAGATGGTTAAAAGTGAAGAATTGAGATCCAGATTTTTAAAAGCTTAAGTTTTATTCAGCCTGTGTTCAGACTGTTGCTGAGATGTCAGGGAGAACAAGCTTTGGATCTGAATTTAAATTCCTGAAGGCTAGAGCGTTCAGATTTTCATACTTCGCCTGATAAAAGTGGGAATAGTGGTAGCACAGACTGCCATATCTTTATAGGGCAATAAAAGACCATTACCTAGAGCAATCTAGAACTTAATGCTGTATTTTATCCAACAAATGCCTACTTGTTTAACTATCTCATATTTTTAGAAAGATACTTAGAATTGGCTTTAAATTATACAGAACTCATCAGTGTAGTTGTGCCAGAAAGTGGTTGCTTTCACAGTTGTTAATGTTTATCTTTTTTTTTTTTTCTTTGTATGTCTTGTGTCACATTACATCCATTAAATTTTATAATGCCTTTCTCAGTGAGCAAGGCATCTAGGGTAAGAAATCACTTTCTCACAAAGATAAGTGAAGTAACCTCCTGGCTGCCGTTCTCAGAACCAGAATTCCTGTTCTCAGTAAATACTGTGTTTCTGATCTCCTCCATTTCCAAATCAGAATGAAGTCATACATACAACAATTCCTGTGGTCTGGCAGGAAGTCCAGCTGGTCAGCCAGTTTGTCTGTTTTCCATACAGAGTTTTGAGACATTCGGTTGCATGTCAGGATTCTGTTGAGTCAGCATTTTTCAATGAAAACGCTCCACTGGAAAAAATTTAACAGCCTTTATTGATAGCTGACTCTTGGGTATGTAGACATAATCATGCTTCTTTGCATTATTTTAAAAGGTATATTTTTGCAGGTCTTAAATAGTTCTTCAAGCCTTTTTTTTTTTTTTTTCCTAGGGTATGCTCTTTTTTTTATGTATATATATTTTTTCAGTGTGTGACAATAATTGAGAATGTCACAGCTGCATCTGTGTTCTGATAGTGAACTTGTTAATGTATTCCTTTGGGGTAATAGTACTTTCCAATTCTTACCTGATACTTTATTTTATATAAGGATATAAGGACAATGGGTTTCTTCTTCACATGCTGCACTTTGGACAAAGTATTTCTTCCTCATATGCTGCACTTTTACATCTCTTCTTAATTAAAATGCCGCTTCATTTGGAAAGTTTCTATCACTTTTGTTAGTTGGCAAGCATTTTGGAGTATACAATTGAGTATACTTAATTAATAGTCTCACTTATTATTTTCATGTTTAAGTTTTTGATACTTCATCCCACTCGGTGGTACTTGTAAATAATTGTCCTGGCCCTGAGAAATGTGGTGTCTAAAATATCTCAGATATTATTAATGGTTCTGTTTCTTTCACACAGTAAAAATGGATAAAAGCATGATCACTCATACACAGGCAGTCATCATTTTTAGTTCAGGTATCAGTTCTATTTTCATTCACAAGTGAATGATCTACAGCGAGTTGTCCTGAATTGCCTAAAATGTATTTTGTTAGAAAGTTATTTACAATCTTTGTAAAATCCCAATGTATTTAAACTGCCATAAAACCACAAGAATGTGTGAAAATTCCTCCCGTTCTTGCAGTATTTCTTGTTATGTATCCCCCAAATATGTGTAAAGTTGATAGTTTTTTTTCCACTCATTTGACTTTAGATTTATCAAATAGGAGACTCCAGGAAAAAAAAAAAGTAAGAAGACAGAATGTGAAGTGATTTACTCACAAGTTCAGATGGAAAGTATTACCTCCCACTTTCACACATAATAACTTCAAAATCTCATTTGTGGGCTTGCATTTTATGTGAGGATGTGGTAATTTTACAGGAGGAAAGCAGCAGGAAAGACTGTTTATGTCTGAGCCCTGATCACATCTTTTCCAGGACGTGAAGAAGTCAGTATTACTTAAAAAAATAAAAAGTAATTTAGTAATAAATCTCTCCTAGCATCAGCTCTAAGAGATTATCAATAGTATATGCTAGCTACAGAGGTTTAGAAACCCTATTTGAATGGGTATATTATGTTGTTGAGTTTGATATATTGGTCTGTTTCTTACTGTGAATTTTCTGATAGATTTTTGAACCTCTCTTAGGGTAATACAGCTAAGGTATGATAAATAAAGGCAGACATCTGTAACAGTAAATTCTTTGGTTGCATAGGTACCAGAGATCATAACAACTTCCCAGTGGAAGAAAGGGAAAAGCAAAATAGCAACAATACTTTGAAATTTCTGTATTTAAATATGTTGCAGATAGATAGATGTTCTTTTGACACTACTTATATTATTTTGGAAGTCCTATTTTCTGAAGTGTTTTTGTGATAACACCTTACCTATCCGTTATCAAAATAAGCCTAACATCTTGGTTTCTAGATGTTTGATTGCATGGTGAATTTTCATCTGAGATAGGTATTTATACATGAAATGCCTAATAGTATATTTAAGAACTCAATGCTTAATGGAAGCATTGGAATGGATTTTCCAATGTGCAATCAATCCATATCACCCAAGTTCCTCTTGGGAGTCAGATACAGAAAGGTCTCTTAAACTACAGATAGATTTTTGGAAAACCTCCCACCCAAAATCTCGTTAGTTACATCAGTATGGATCCATATTAACAGGTAATTTCAAGAGTGGGAGAGAGATTGCTAACTACCACTTTAAATACCACACTATCAGCTATATCAACAGAAATACTAATTAATACTTGGAGGTTTTGTACTGTTTTAGTGCTTATCGTGAAAATACTCCACTTTTATTCTTCTTTGAAAAATGTCATCTTGAAAGTACACGTTAGCATTACTATTTAGAAGCCAAGACTACTACTCCTTAAATAAAAGGTAATGGAATTAGGCTTCATAAGTAGTCCTCACATCTGTATTAGAATACTGTTTAATCCGAAAAGTTCTCAGGTCTGTATTGAATATCATTCAATAGTATCATTCAGTCATAGTTGGTATGGTTCTGGTCCTGCCGCAAACTCTGTCTTTTCAGTTCTCACCACAGGGTTGTTAGTCCTGTATTTTCCCCTCTGTCCATGCTTTTTTCTTCTTCTACCATCTAATAAGTGAATTAAGTGTTGTTGTTGGCTTTAATGTTGTAGATACAAAAGGTGTATTAAAAATGACTCTTTCTTTAGTGTTCGTTAGGTACGGTAAGACTAGAGGTTGGAAGAATAAAAGCTGGTCCGTTCCACTCTGAGAGGAGAACATCCCAGAGCAGCCAGGTTTGTAACTGTAAAACTGTTTAGTCTGGAAGAAAAAAAATGTGGTTAAATAGTGAAAGCAAAAAAAAATAGTTAATTTTATGATGAAAATTATTTTCCATGTACTTTGCAGCTTTTTGGTAGCCATTTTACATGTTCATTTTAGCTAGTTGTACCAGTTAAAGACGTGATCCAGCCAAGAGTTCATTCCAGAAATAGTAGAGTAGGTATTATAGTAGAGTATATAGTAGAAATAATAGAGTAGATTACAGGCTCTACTATGTTGTCTAGTCTGATTCTTAGAGCTCTTGCATGGGAAATAGGAAGAGCTGATTGTCTTCATTACCAGAACAAGTTGATGTAGGGTTTACACCTGTTACCTGGAGGGTGTTGAGTGCAATGGGGTATTGTTTCAGTAATCTTACTGAATTTCTCTATACCTTTCATATTCTTACCATAATCTTGGTCACAAGAAGCAGGAAACCTTCACCCTTTCTGTCAGGCTTTTCCTAAGTTTACTTGTTTTATTGTTGTTTTAATGTTGTTTAATGTTATAACTCACATCAGTTTCTGCATTTGAATGCATCCTTTATGTGGTCGCAGCTCTCATTGTGATTCTGTGCCAATGTATGTACTGGGATTTCCAGTAGGAGTTATTGAAATGAGAGAGCTCACGACTTATCTTAGAACTTTTTGTAGTTATAAACCTGGTATACATCACCATCACTATTGTCAGTGATTGAACATAGATGTAAATAGTTTAAGGTGAATCCTAATTAAACTGGGACTTTTTCTTTCTGAAATTTGAAGTGAATAGGCTAAGAAGGGTTAAGGACTAAGTGTCAGTATCTCTTCAAAAGATAATGCCAGTCCAGACAAAAATACACAAGCTCTGTGTGGTATTAATCTAAGCTATTAAGTAAGAAGTTCACAATGTTGAATGTTTAGAAGAGTCGGTAAGAGTCAATGAACTAAAACCACTGTGAGCCATGTTGTTCCTTTACATTGTCCTGAGGCTGTAGTGGAAATTCTGTAAATTGTTTAGGGGAAGCTGGAAAATTGTGTAGGTGAAACTGAGTGGAGAGTCCAATCTTAGTTTTAGCTTATGGAGTGTCTGGATGACTGTGAGGATACATGTGGGGATATGTAAAGATTTGTCTTTTGTATTGTGTCCCTACCTTGATAATGGTGGCTGTCTTATTCACCAGAAGGTCTTTGAAGTGATGAAATATGTGGAAATAAGGGGACAGTCTGGCCCTCAGAAGCAAACTGTTGCATGGGTCTGTAATTACGCGATCTCTGTTGGTCTAATGACATGTTTCAAACAAGGAGCCCTCCAGAGTGTCCAGGAAACATACAGAGGTTCAGTGTATCAGCTTTAACTGGGCACAGAAAAAGTAGCAAGAAAAATACACTGAATAAAAAAATATTTTTAATAATAATAATAATAAATAATAAAAATATTT
The DNA here is from genome assembly GCF_964211835.1 of Anser anser. Lineage (NCBI taxonomy): Eukaryota > Metazoa > Chordata > Aves > Anseriformes > Anatidae > Anser > Anser anser. The sequence goes on from NC_139723.1 coordinate 54,164,133, forward strand.
TGTAAAATACACTGAATACAATGGGTTACAATTTTATCAAATTGGGACTCTGAAACTGCTTTTTAATCCCAGTGTAACACTGTATTTAGGTCAGTGAAGGAAGTGGCAGTCTCTCATCCTTCAGCTTTCCAGCTTCTGGTTCAAGTGCACCTGAGGTCTTTGAAAGTGGTCTGAAGAAAAATACCTGTAAGTTTTTATGGCCCTTTCAGTAATTTATATCTGTATATTGGTAGCTGAGATCTGCTTTCTCTAACACATAGTCATTGTATACTACAGGCCTGAAAGTGATTCCTTAGTCATTAAAATGTTGCGGGTGTGGTGGTTATTATACAGTACGTCATATATCTCTTTGAATCACTTTTTATAAAATAAACTAGCAGGTGTTACATCAGCAGTTTAGATGCTGAGAATCTAAGTTGAGCGAGAACTATTTTTGTTGAATCTTATTATGTCTTCAGTCAAGCTGTCTGACTCATTCTTGGAAAGTACGTGGTCAATTCTGGATACTACATTAAATTAGAATAGCTGTGTAATAGCTCTCCAGTGCTCAGATTTACACCAGTTACTTGTGACCCAAGTATCGCTATCAAATAATAGTTTCTATTCTATAAGCATTGCTTAGCAATTTACTCCAATAGTTGTTTAACTTGAAAGAATGAATGACTTTTTCACCCATTCTAGATGTATTTCAATGCTATTAATTTAATGGCAGCTGCTTTCAAAATCTGTGTTGAAATGTATGTCTGTAATGAAGCAGCAGAAAGCTAGAATCATCACAGTGGCTTGGATGACTTTAATGGAAAAGTTTCTTTTATATACTAGTTTAACTTTCCTTTTTAAATTTATCTGACAGCAGCTTCTGAAATACAGGGATTAAGAACAGTTGAGATAAAAAAGGTAAGTTACAGCATAAAGTGGTATGTATCAGGAAAGGTTCTGTAGATGTTATGTGTATGTAAAGGAGAAAGTCTGGCCACCCAGTTAATCATTAGAGGGAAGAACTGATGTGGCAATAGTTAAGTCATTTGTCTACTGGTTTTACTGATCTCCACTGCCCATATTTATAAGTAAAGTAAGTGTGACTTCCACCATCACATTTTGTGACCTGTTTTTAAAGCAAATGGAGAGAGAATTAGTAACAGTGTTACCAAACAGAGTTAAATCCAGGCAGTTGTAGTGAAGCCAAGGGAACTGTACTAAACTTGCAAGTCTGTTGTTTTGTATTTCACATTTGTTTGACATGTATTTTTAATAGATAGGCCTTTACATGACAGCTGCCAGTTTTTCAACTGGGTTTCAATTGCCTTTCTCATTGATGGGAGCATAAGATCTAAGTTACAGACTGCGTCTGATTGTCTAAAACACATGCATTTATTTGACTTTGCCTGGGATCCAGTTTCCTTGATTACGCAGATTGTATTTAACTATTCTCTTTTTAACATTGAATCTGTGAATACCTATCTATGATAGCAATTTTGGTGGTTAGGTAGTTGAGCATTGTACAGCAGTGAATTACTAGTTTTGTTGTTCAATAGTGGGACACTAGGGGGAGCATAAAGATTAATTCTCATCTACAGCAGGTTCCTAGTAGGAGGCTGATAAAAAAGGACAATCAATCCCATCTCTACAGTTTTCCTTGCCAGACAAATGCTGACATTAAGGGTTTGATGTTGACTTCTGTAAGTATTCAGTTTGGTTAAGAAAAAACATATAACTGAGTCAGTAAATTGTCACCCTCCGCTGATGGGAAGAACTATGTATTGTGCGCTCTGTGCTTTTCCAAAATATATTAACTTTAAAAAATGGCTTGAGACAGGCATATTCTGATTTTCATAAGATAGGATTTTTATTAATTTTTTAAGGTAAGCCTGCAATTCTCTATGTATTTTTCTTTCCAAAAAAAAAATCTTTTTTTTTTTTTTTCATTACAATAATAGGGCCCTGCAGATTCACTAGGAGTGAGCATTGCTGGAGGTGTAGGAAGTCCCCTTGGAGATGTTCCTATATTTATCGCCATGATGCATCCAAATGGAGTTGCAGCTCAGACTCAGAAACTGAGAGTAAGTTAATTGTTAAGAAGGTTATAAAGATTGTATGGGTACTGCACAATAATTACTCTAGACAGGTAATAAGGTAGCAGTTTAATGATGCAGTCATGATTGCTTCTGGCTGTGAAAAGAATTTTTGCTATTTGGATTGACAATAAAGTAACTCAGATTGGTGACACGGTAAAAGGTAATTGCTGAAGGATATATTAACTTGGGAAGGAAGTCCTAAAGAAATCTTGGATCATACAGCTGATAAACTTGTGAAAATTCAAAGTAGGAAGCCTAGTTCAGAATGATGGATTCTCTAAGTGAGCTACACTGGTGAGTCTCGTGGTCGTTCCTGTATGTATGCAGTCTGTTTCATATCTCATGTTCTCTGTGCTTACCTGTCTTAGGATAGAGAATTCTTTTTCAGATTCCAAGTCAAAGTAAGTAGTCGTAACACACAGCACTTACATGTGTACTGTATTCAATTTATATCAGAGGTTGTTGAATTTGACTAATGTTCCTTGGAAAATAGACAGTGTTATTTCAGGATGAATTTAAATATATATATTTCAGGATTAATTTAAATATAAAATATATATATAAATATATATAAATATGTCTTAAGATAATGTACTACTTCAACCTGTCTGTATTCAGATGATTTTCCATATCCTTCTAGAATATTAAGATTAATTCTGTAAAGAACAATTATTTTTTTTACACTGAATACACTAAACTTAAACACTGATCTGCTAATTCTGATCTCATATTTTCTACTCTTCCATCACTTCACTATGTAGTTCAATGATGTTGTGCCTTTGAGAGAAGTGTACCATGCACTCTTCCTAATTTCTTTCTTCCTGCCCTATGTCACTGATAAATTGTAGCTAACTCTAAGTACTCAGATCTGCTATTATTGAAAGAAAATGCCAGATAAATCTATGTAAATAAACTTGTATTGATAGTTATCTTTTCTACATTTTCTTCTGCAGGTGGGGGACAGGATTGTTAGCATCTGTGGAACATCTACCGAGGGCATGACTCACTCCCAAGCTGTTAGCCTCTTAAAAAATGCTTCGGGCACTATTGAGTTGCAGGTAAAAAACAAAAACAAAAACAAAAAACCTCCAGTGACATTTGGAATATTTTCTGAACATTAGTTGCTATGATGTATTATTTTAGTATCAGCATTCTTATTTTACTGGCTTTTTTTTAACTCATTTTACTGAACTCTCTTCTTAGGTTGTAGCTGGAGGAGATGTGAGTGTTATAACTGGTCAGCAGCAGGAGCCACCTACGTCCAGTTTTACATTTGCAGGACTAACTTCAACCAGCATTTTTCAGGATGATTTAGGGTCAGTAAATACATAATAATACAGTCTATGTAGCCAGCTACTTGAGGTGGAACTCAACCTAAAATGCTTACAAATTGTTTTGTTTTGTTTTGTTTTCCCTGCTGTAGAATTAAAATGTGATTTGATTTCTTTTTAAATACGGCTTTCTTCATTTCACTGAGCCTAGGTACCTAAGATTAGTTGATACACCCCAAATCGCTGTTCTCAGACTTACATAGCAAGGTTCTTTCCACAGTGGTACTTTCGTTTCTATAATGTACTTTTTTAGCCCTAGGCTATCAGAAAAAAACGACTTTCATGGTATACAAATGTTACCACTTCTGGTATACTACAAGACACAGCTATGTAAACAAGTATTGCCTCAGATTATGTCATAAATCTGAGGCATTTTTCCAGGAACAGGGAAAGAGAGAATGGGGTTCTTTAGGCACACAAACCTACATTAAAAGATAGAACTTCAAAATTCATGTAGTCAAAGTTAATGTGTGGAGATATACCTACGAGTTGTCTGTATAAACACATACATGCAAATAAACAATCATAACTCAGAGTAGGAGAGAAGCAATTAAATCTTGCAACATAACGATTGGCTGCTAATTTTGGACTTTTTTTTAGGAGGCCTAAAGGGTTCCAGGATTTTTAAAGGTGTTTGCTAGGAAGATTGTACCATGAGGTACATTTGTAGTTATAGAGGAAATGGAAGTGCATTGCTTAACTAGAAAGAAAAAATGTTTTTGGTTGAACATTATACATGTTAAATCGTAAGTTCAGACAACATAGCAACGCTTTTTCCCTTTCATTAGGCCTCCTCAGTACAAGACCATTACTCTGGATAGAGGACCAGATGGCCTAGGCTTTAGTATTGTGGGGGGATATGGCAGTCCTCATGGAGACTTACCCATTTATGTGAAGACAGTATTTGCAAAGGTAAGTGTAGATGTGTTCAGTCAATCCATTTATTAGTTCACAGCAGCCACTTTCTTAAAGCATGGCCTGAGTTCGATGCCAAATGATTAACAGTTTTTCACAGCTTTTCTTGACCAGTGCAAGTTCTGATCAAAATGTGCTCGCATTATTTGAAGGATAGAGTTTCAGGAAGATTCAGAATTTTTCAAGTGCATGAGACTCTGCATATGGCAGTCTTTTTCAACTCTCAAAACTGGAAATGTTTACATACTTTGAAAAACAACCCCCCTACCTTATGTTTAGAATTCATTTTCTTCAAGTAATAGAAGGGACCAATTTATTACAGCCTGAAAGGTAGACCAGCATAAAATAACTGAACTCATCTGGACCTTTGGAGAAGTTCAGGTACTGACTGGATTTTATGAGTATAGCCTGCCCTAGGGAACAGCCCTGAGTTAAAAAATAAATGTAATGAAGAATCCCAAATGTTTGTTGTAAGTCAAAGTTAACAGGTGGGTTTTGGTTACTGGATTTCCAGTTTGTGGAAGCTATTTCAGGTCTTGAAAATCTTGCTGTTATGGTACCAGAGACTAGAAGTTATACTAGCTAGACCAACAGGATTAAAGTAATATAAAAATCCTCTAGATCCATCCTCTAGATCTAAGTGTTGTGAAAGTTAGAGAACGCAGGACATACTGCAGTACTAGCAGGCTGTTCTATGATTGACTGTAGTCAAATCACTCTCAATCAAAAAAGGTTTAAGGGGTTTTGTGTACTGTACCCATCTTATTCAGACCATTGGGACAGTGCGGCAGGGAGAAAAAGAAATGCATGAGTCTGCAATTACATGTTTTATTGTTTCAGGGTGCAGCTGCAGAAGATGGACGCCTGAAGAGGGGAGATCAAATCATTGCTGTGAATGGGCAGAGTTTAGAAGGGGTGACCCATGAGGAGGCGGTTGCTATTCTGAAAAGGACGAAAGGAACAGTCACTTTGACTGTTTTGTCATGAACTAGCTGCTGAAAGGGGTAGGATCGACAAGACTATATTATTTACATTCTGCTTAGCAAAGAGAATGGAAATGTTTGTATAGCCTTCTCGCTCTTCCCGCTTCACAGGACTGTGTTACGTCACTGAAGAAAAATAACATTTAACCATATTTTTGTATGTAATAGAAGTATTTCTCCTACTGTCAAACCACTGGGATGGAGTTATGTCACCTATGGCAAAGACATGAATATTTTTCCTAGTAATATTGTAATGAATACTTGTAAGACACTAAAAAAAATGTTTTCATTAATAACCTCACAACAAAATTTAAATGTTTTGCTAAGAGGCTTTGAATATTTTAAATATGTGAGAACAATAAAGTCACTGAATCAGCAAGGCGATGGCATGGGCAGAAGTAGTCAGAAAACAGAAATAAGATTATTGGAGAAATAAAGTATTAACAAAATACAGAATTTGGGGAACAGGAGGAAAAGCATGTAATGTGGAGGCACATAATTAATGGACTTTTTTTTTTTTCTATTACTCTACAATGACCAAGTAGAAGGAGTTGGGAGGGGATTTTTTGTTGTGTTTAGTTTTGGTTTTAGCTTGTGTTTGAATTGTGTTTTTGATGGTGGGGATTTGTTCTCAGGCTGAAAAATTTATTTGCTAGTGGAGACTTATCCTGGTGAGTGAGAGTGCCCAGCAACTGCAGTATTAGAAGGATTAAACTTTTCTTTCATAACAGTAGTTTTTTTCTAGACTATGTGGGAGTGAAAGCAACCTCCCTAGTGTGAAATGTGTGTAAGCAAAGGTTGTCCTCTTGCAATGGGCAAGGCTAAATACTGTCTTAGCGCCGAAGTTTCTGATTGCTGCTTGAATCAGAGCTGTGAACAAACCGCTCAGGATATATTTACTTAGCTGAATATACAGCCTTGTGTATATAGGTTAATACAATGCAGAAGATGTTAGTGTTACAGTGTTGCTTGTCATTATAAAATAAATATCAGCAAAGATAAGGTCCTTCCTGGACTGAGGAGGGCTATAACCAGCGGTTGATGGTGGGTAGACGGCTGAAGATCAGTTCCAGTGGAGAAGAGGGGATCAGTGAGACAGCAGTGAAAGTCTTTGCATCAGTGTCAAGCAGAAGAGGACAGCTGAGGGTCACAAACATTATTTGGGGGTTGTTAATTTAAGAGGAGCAAATGCAAGATACTGTCTGGTAAAAAAGATGCAGCCATGAAGCTGTTATTTGGATAGCAGAGTTGTCAATAAATTTGTCAACATCCTCAGTTTACTAAGAAGTCTTTAAAACTTTATCCCGAAATCATACCTACTGATACCACTGGCTGATTGTAGTCTGCCTTTGGCTCTGCTTCTTCAAACTGGCTCGTCAGAATCTGGCAGATAAAGCACACCTTGCCCATGATTTACCTTTCTGCATAAAAATGCCACTAAATATGTTGAAGGTGAAATACACCTAGCTAATTAGCATGCTATATACTTCCTGTAGCAGCAAGACCACGTTGATTAGCAAAAAAAAAAAATTCGCAGCAAGAAGGTCGGCACATCAGTTGTCATTTAAGAGAACTCTCTGAACAGAAAATGCAGGCAGTGGTCAGGCGATTACTAGAGGAAGATGTGAAAGACTAGCATTTGTATTAGTGAGAAACAAAAACAGTATTAGGAATGTCTGTGAAATAGTATTAACAAAAATGGTATCTAGATCTAAGCGAGTTAACTAAAACCAAACAAAAACAAACACAAACAAACAAACAAAAAACTTCGTCTCATTAATTGTTCTAGAAGTTACTGTGATTGGCAAAAAATGAAAGTACACAGATGGTACCATTACTGGCTGTTGTTACTGAATTGTTCTTGTGTACTTATTCCTTGGTTAGAATAAGAGATGCATACATTAGAGTGTGTAAGGTCGCTTTAAATAGTATCTATATTTGTAACAGAAGTAGTGTACAGATATTTTGTTACTACTGTTGTGTCTAAATGGGGGATTTAATTCAATAAATACCAAACTCTCAGTGATGAAAAAATAAAGTTGCAGGTGCGTTTCTGGTGTGTGCTGGCTTTGTTCATTTTGTTGTGAAAGATTAATCCAAACTTTTTAATTAATAACAAGAAGTTAATGATATTGCTCTTTGTGTGAGCCATCTAGTAAAAACTGCTTTATCTGGATTTTCAGATTTTAGCTTCACTCACAGTCTTTTAGCACATCAATAAGACAAGATACCAAAACTATTTAGAAATGAATAAGAGAGTGCCTTGCTTGTTTAAAACAGACAGTATTTAATCATTTCTCAGTCTGCTTAAAAAGCAGTCTGTTGGGTATGGTTCTTGACACGAGCAATCAAAACACTGAGCTGAGCAGCCTGGAATATTGCTTTTAGCCGTGACCATGGTGCTGGTTCAGAGCACAGGATCTCCCCGAGCCCCTGTGCCAGGACAGCTGTTCCATGACCACGACTTAGTGTCTGCTGTGCAATGGATTATGAGGTGTAATAAACTTAGCAGGCTTAGAGTGATTAGTTTACTTCATCATTTGGTATTCGGTGCAACTTTTCTATCACAGGGGTTAGTTCTGCAAGATGCTAGGTACTGGCACTGTTCTACTAAGTTCTTCTTTTGGTTATGATAGTTTTTTGTTTATGTGACCGTGTTAACTTTGGGACTTGACAGGATTGGAGCTAAAAGGCTTGGGATCCTAAGGGCTCAAGCCCATTGTCTGTTCAAATACACATTCTTTTCTTTTAACTTAGGTCTAACCTATTCAGTACCAGTGATCTTAGAGTGGTATTAATGAAAGAGACCGTCACGTTTTGTAATTGTGCATCTGGACAAAGGACAGCTGGCTCATGGGAATGCACAGATTTAATTCCTTGACAGTGACCAGATATCATTGGCATTGCTGCTTTCCCATTCCCCTGCTGGAATTTATTTCTGGGTTAGGTTTGTGGAAGCAATGGAAATGTTAATTTTAAGTTGAGAGAATAGGCAGAAAATGATGTATGTTCTATAGACTCAGACTTGCTGTGGTGGTTTTACCCAGTTGCACAGCCGAGCACCACCACAACCACTCTCTCACTCACCCTTCTCATAGGGAAAGGGGGAGAAAATTTGATGGAAAGGGCTCAAAGGTTGAGATAAGGACAGGTAGATCACTCAGTGATTACTATAACAGGCAAAACAGACCCAGCATAGGGAGATTGGAGAAATTTATTACCTATTATAACAAGCTAGAGAAGCAAGAAACAAAGGAAACAAACTAAAAATACCTCCTCCCATCCACCCTCTTCCACCCCATCCCCCTGAGTGGTGCAGGGGAACAGGGAACGGGGGCTGCGGTCAGTCCCTGATACTTCATCTCCGCCGCTCCCTCACGGTCCCTCTCTGCCCCTGCTCCACGCGGGGTCCCTCCCACGGGATGCCGTCCTGCCCGAACTGAGCCTGCGGGGGCTGCCCACAGGCAGCAGCTCTTCAAGCACTGCTCCCACACGGCTCCGTACCACGGGGTCCATCCCCCAGGAGCAAACTGCTCCAGCACGGGTCCCCCACGGGCGGCAGCTCCCCCCAGGCCCCCTGCTCCTGCGTGGGCTCCTCTCCACGGGCTGCAGCTCCGGCCCGGGGCCTGCTCCTGCGGGGGCTCTCCATGGGCCGCAGCCTCCTCCAGGCCACCTCCACCTGCTCCACCGGGGGCTCCTCCACGGGCTGCAGCGTGGAGATCTGCTCCGTGTGGGACCCACGGGCTGCAGGGGGACAGCCTGCTCCTCCAGGGGCCTCTCCACAGGCTGCAGGGGAAGTGCTGCTGAGTGCCTGGAGCACCCCCTGCCCTCCTGCTATACTGACCTTAGGGTCTGCAGGGCTGGCTCTCACTCCTCTGTTCCAGCTACTGTTGTGCAGCAGTTTGTTTGTTTGTTTGTTTCCCTTTCTTAAATCTGCTCTCCCAGAGGCACAAACACCATTGCTTATTGGCCCAGCCCTGGGCAGTGGTGGGGCCCCTTGGAGCCATCTGGAGCTGGCCCTTATCTAACATGGACTGTGGACTCTTCTCACAGAAGCCACACATGCAGCCCCCTGCTACCAAAACCTTGCCAACCTTGCCACTTATACCCACTACGCTTGCCCCTTCCCCCCAGAAAAAAGAAAAAAAAAGGGAAAGAAAAGATAAAAAGGTGTTCTTTGTTCTTGAGTGGCAAAAAGAGGCTTTGTTTTAGTGACAGAGACTTGCAAATAACATGGAGGAGCTCGCTGTTTTTAATATTGTTTTGCAAGGCACGTCTTGTCTCAAACTGGCAGTGACATTGGAAAGAGGCTGGTTGTGGTCTCACCTTCCCCCCAACCTCCCCATCTCTTTTCTTGCTTTTGAAAAATAAATCCTTTGAAGCATCTAAAATATTCATGTGTGGGGAGCACTTCTGTTTCAGGCACCATTTGAAACTGCTAAGAATAGACAAAAATTTTTACTTTCTTACAGATGCTATTGAAACTGTGAACACTGTTATCCTCAGCACATTCAACACCTGCAGTATATATATAATTGTTTTTATTTCTTTCAGAATTGGAGACCATGCCCCTTCCACAACAGTTGCACAGATCTTGACTTTAGTGCATTTTAGTTCATAGCCATTATTGTAGGGTTATATGTTAGCTTGCAAACTTATGCAGCTGATATTCAAGAAAACGCTGACAGCGGCAGGTTAGAGTGATACATTTTGAACACTGGAGAGCAGGAATCGTATTCCATTATTAGGTATACTAAGTAGATCGAGCTTCCTATATTTTTGCTGTAAGTTTTAATTTTCTTATGGTAAAATCTCCTTCAAAGTTACTGAAGTTTCTTCGAGCAAAAATGATCATTTTAAATGGGTAGAGAAAAACAGATGTTGCTTCTCTTATTTCAGCATAAAGAAGAGGAAAATAACCTTGGATAAGCTAGTGATCCTAAAAGCTGTTCAAGACACTACAATTATTCAAACTGGGTTATTAATTTTTATTAATTTTAACTTGAGTTTTTTTAAATTAAGATCCAGTAGCAAATCAGTTTTAAAAACTGAAACAAGCAGGTTTTCACTTGACTCAAAAAAAAAATAAATCTGGTTCGTCTAATTACTTTGTGGTCTCTTCATTTTTTGGTCCTCAGATAGGTAAAAATATATATATATATATATTTATATTTTTTTTGTGATTATGTCCAGGTAGTATTTGGGTCACCTATGAAAATACCATCTGTGTTCTTAGCTGAAAGTGCTATACTGGATATTTTAAGTGCCTGCTGTTAGATGTTCATATCCATTTTACCCATAGATATACAAATGAAAGGTTTTTAAGATGGAAGGCTTCAAAGTTGTCAGCACTTTTTCATGTCTTCTGGTATTCCAGCCTTTGGCAATTTGACTACACTTCATTAAGTGTAGCTCTCAATTATTTTTCAACAGTCCTGGGAATCTGGAGAGGTCCCAGGCAACTGGAAGCCGGCAAATGTTGTCCCAGTTTTCAAGAAAAGTAAGAAAAAAAGACACTAGTAATTACAGGCCTGTCAGTCTCATTTTAGTGCCTGGTAAAATTATGGAGATTATTCTGGGAGTGAATGAAAAACACTTGACAGACAATTCAGTCATTGGTCATAGCCAACATGGGTTCATGAGGGGAAAGTACTGCTTAATGAACTTAATTTCTTTTTCCAATAAGGTTACCCATCTAGTTGATCAAGGGAAAACAGTACATGCATTATTTTTTGATTTCAGCAATTTGGATTTTGTTACTCTTTCTCACAGTACCCTTCTGGACAAAATGTCCAGTATATAGCTAGACAAATACGTGATACGATGGGTGAACAGATGGCTGATGGGTCAGGCTCAATGGGTTATTGTAAATGTGGTTATATCAGGCTGGCAGCCAGCCACTGGTGGGGGTCCTCAGACTTCCATTTTAGGATGAGCTCTTTTCAATGTTTTTATAAATGTTTGGGATGCAGGACTCAAATGCATACTGAGCAAGTTTGCAGATGATACTGGACTAGGAGGAGCAGTCGACTACCTTAAGTGTGGAGAGGCCTTGCAGAGAGATCTTTACAAATTAGAGGGCTGGGCAATCATAACCATGTGAAATTTAATGAGAGGAAGTGCCATATTCTGAACAACCTGGAATGTGTCAGTCCTGGCTATATGTACAGACTATGGAATGAGAGGCTGGAGAGAAGCCCACAGAAAAGGATCTGGGGGTTTTGGTCAACAGAAAGCAGTGTGCCCTGGCAGCCAGGAGGGCCAACCACACCCTGGGGTGCATCAGACATGGCATTGCTAGTTGGTTGAGGGAAGGGGTTGTCCTGCTGTGCTCTGTGCTGGTGCAGCCTCACCTCAAGTACTGTGTGCAGCTTGGGCACCACAATGTATGAAAGACCCTGTAAGATTTTCCTGTTGTGCACTTTGCATGAGTATTTGGGCTGGGGCTCATTAAAAGTCTTTGCAGACTGTAACTTTGAAATACCTTCTCATTACAGGATTGCTGTAGCCACCACATCCAACACTTAAGAGTATTTACATGATTAAAAAAAGCAATGGGAGCAGCATCTCCAGTAAGGAAGAGATGAGTTATTCTCTAGTTGTTTTGCAAGAATCTTTGACTGAAACTGACATAGACATATATATTTCAGTTTGGCTTGAAAACAAATGTTTTTTTACTCTGTGAATGTGAATATGAAAATATGTCTGATGGAAGTAGAAAAGTGAGTGTTGCAGATCAGTTATATCAATATCAATACAATCCTAATGATTAAAGCAGCAAGCATTAACTGGCAAGTCCTATTTATGATAGGAATTACCAAGGAGAGCTGATAGCAAAGATTGCCTGATGGGATGAGCATTAACCTTTGTTACCATCACCAAGATCAGAAGATGGTTAGTCATGATAGTGTTCATTTTTTTTTGTCAAGCTTTTATATTAACTGCACACCAATGATTTCTCCAGATCTTGTACTTTATCCCAAGTGTAAAGTGCCTAGGAAGACCTAATAAGGTGCTATTCTTCTGATTTTTTCTTAATGAAAAAATGAATTGATCATTGTTTCAGATAAGTCATTTTTACTGACTTTGCAGGATACATACAAAAACAAGTAGCAGAGGAAAGTGTTTCTCTTAATGCTAAAATTCTCCTGGGGAATACAAGCAAATCCAAACAAAGCATCTGGATCAGAGACTTCATTTTCAGTAGTTTAGGACTGAAATTAGACAAGTGACACATTTAATGTAGTACATTAGTGTTACTTCATGGTGATTTTAAATGCCGGATAAAAACAGCTACTTCTGCAGCTTCTCCTTTTTGCATATAACTGTATAGTTCAGTGCTTGAATTCCTATATCCTGAATAAATTCTTTAATGAGTGTGCATAGGCTCCACAACTTCTCTTGCAAGTCATGCTATAATGGAAAATAAGGTCCAGCAGCATTTCGGAAGAAAACTGCAGATTTCTGTCTGTATGAGAAATTGAGCATTTTAGGACCCAAGCAGACAAAACTCTGGTACTGTTCTGCCAGACCTCTCTGAGCTTTGTGGTGGTTAGAAACCCATCCCAAGGAGAGCATGCTCCACAGCACTGCATGGTGGGACTCCTGCATACTCAGTTATTTTTCGTTGGCATACAGGTGTGTGCCATAGATCTGACAACCTTCAAGTGCAGTCTGAGAAGGTTGGTTGGTTGGTTGGTTGGTTGGTTGGTTGGTTAGTTCGCTGGTTGGTTGGTTCGTTGGTTGGTTTTGTTGTTTCTGATGGTTGTTGGTGTTTTTTTTTTGTTTTGGTTTGTGTTTTTTTTTTGGTGTTAGTTTTGTTTTAAGATCTAGCCTTGGGCATTTTGGCTGCAACTTAAGGGTTATGCAGAGAACCTGCATTTGTTCCACCTTTATCTCTAGTTCTATCACATACTTACACTTTTGTAAGTAGCAATCTTCTCAAATTTCTTGTTAATATAGAGTCAGAACTTGTTCTAATCAAGTATGTAACAGCATCATCTGCATTAATTACTTCAGAAAAAAGTTTGTGGACACAGTCTCCTGTGGAGATTTTACAGAGGTGTTCACAACGATGAATGACAGCAGTAATTGCCTTTGTGTTAAGTTTTGTACCTGACTAATAAAGACTTTCCATTAAGTGTAAATCTCTCCTGTCCAGGATAGTGAATTGTTCCAGACAAGGTGGGAACCTCCTGGACTGAGCTGAACTTCCTGTTACAACTAAGTATATTTTTATTTCAGTCTGTGCCTTATCTCCAAGTAACAACTTGGTCTTTGTTAGTGCTAAACTATAACTGACTATATCTGCCCTCTGAGAAAAGACTTTCTACTTTTCCTAGGTGCCAGAGCTGGAAATAAAAATAGAACTGGACCTTTGTCTTTAAATGCAGATTTATTGAATATTTACATTTAGTAGAAATAACTCATTAGAAGTTTACTGGCTGTCATCACCTGCTGTCCTTTTGTTTCCAACAAAAAAATCAGACTATTCACAGTTTTTGCCAGCAACCACATCGTTTCTGTCTGCACTTCATATCTCTTTTCCTCCGTTTCTTTTTACTTGGGGGGGTGGGGGAGGAGGCTTTGTAATGTGTAAGGGGAAGTTGTCAAAGGCTTTGTGTATGTTTCTGTTTGTGTGTGTGTGTGTATATGCACGTATGTATATATAATGTGTATATATATATACAAATACATAGGTATACACACATAAAGTTATATATATATATACATATAGCGTTAGGTTTGGGGAATAGTACTGTGCAAGTGTTAATTATTAGCCTGCAGATATATCATTTTTATTTTGTCTTCACATAGAAAAACACAGAACAGGTATTCTAACCATCTATGGTAGTTTTACCCAGCCGGGCAGCTGAGCTCCACCACAACCACTCTCTCACTCCCCCTCCTTAAAGATATAGGATGAGAAAATACGATGAAAAGCACTCAAGTGTTGAGATAAGGATGGGGAGATCACTCACCATTAACTGTCATGGGCAAAACAGACAGGTTAATGTAATTTATTAACTATTATTAACAAGCTAGAGCAGTGAGAAACAAACAAAAAACACCTTCCTCCCTATGCACCTTCTTCTACCTCCTCCCCCTGAGCAGCGCAGGGGAATGAGGGCTGCGGTCAGTCCCTGTCGCTTCATCTCCGCCGCTCCCTCACGGTCCCTCTCTGCCCCTGCTCCCCGTGGGGTCCCTCCCACGGGATGCCGTCCTGCCCGAACTGAGCCTGCGGGGGCTGCCCACAGGCAGCAGCTCTTCAACAACTGCTCCCACACGGCTCCGTACCACGGGGTCCATCCATCCCCCAGGAGCAAACTGCTCCAGCACGGGTCCCCCACGGGCGGCAGCTCCCCCCAGACCCCCTGCTCCTGCGTGGGCTCCTCTCCACGGGCTGCAGCTCCGGCCCGGGGCCTGCTCCTGCGGGGGCTCTCCATGGGCCGCAGCCTCCTCCAGGCCACATCCACCTGCTCCAGCGGGGGCTCCTCCACGGGCTGCAGCGTGGAGATCTGCTCCGTGTGGGACCCATGGGCTGCAGGGGGACAGCCTGCTCCACCAGGGGCCTCTCCACAGGCCGCAGGGGAACTGCTGCTGTGTGCCTGGAGCACCCGCTGCCCCCCTGATGCAATGACCTTGTTATATGCAGGGCTGCTTCTCACTTCTCTCTCCCAGCTGCTGTTGTGCAGCAGGGTTTTTTTCCCTTTCTTAAATCTGCTCTTCTAGAGGCGCAAACTACATTGCTTATTGGCCCAGCTCTGGACAGCGGCAGATCCCTTTGGAGCTGGCTGAAACTGGCCCTTATCTAACATGGGGTAGCTTCTGGACTTCTCACAGAGGCCACACCTGCAGCTCCCTGCTAGCAAACCTTGCCATGTAAACCCAATACACCATTTTTAATCCATAGGTCCCAAAGGATTTTCAAAGGAAGGAAATATTTGTTATATTTTCACATCAGGTAAAAATGCAGCATAGAGATTATCTGTTTCTTCTTAATTAAGTCATGGTTGATATTGTGCCCAATGCACTTTTTTATAATGTCAGTGTACATCTTTTCTCTAAGCCCAGTGCGGAGGCCAGTTTTCACTTTTAGGGAAGCGCAATCCTATCTGAAATTAAGAAAAGTTTGGGTCTGGGGATACTGATGCAGTATTTGTGGGAATAAGAGCACCCCATGATGTATGAAAACACCTCAGTCTTCCTCATTTATATATTTTTTTAATTTAATTTAATTTTTTATTTATTTATTTTTTTATTTAGGCCCATGTCAAAGATATGTTCATAAGAATGTTCCTTTTACATAAAGGAGCAGGGCTTATTTTTACTCAGCTGGTATTTTGAGCATTTATATATATGTATAGATATATATGTATACACCTATATATATTACTGGCAGCCATATTTGGGCTTAAACCTTAAATTTGTTAGCCAAACTAGCAAAGCTCTTTAAGCAAGCCCCAAAGTTGCAACTATTCTAAATTAGATTGGTTTTCTTCTCAGTGTCAAGTAGAAGATGAACCAAGAAAAATCCCAGGCAGCAAGGAGACAAAGGTATTTGCAGGCACCTGACGACCTGTTTAATTTTCTCTAGAGTGAATGCTGGCTTGAATTACCCTAGTAATTTTTTACTTCCATTTCAAAAGTGAACTGAAATTGGAGGGGAGAAATGCTCACCAATTTAAACATAAGCAGGTTTGGGGATAGCCACCAGCAATCAAGATAACACTGTCTGCCTCAGTGTTTCTACTTGGGCATTTCAAGACAGAAAGATGTTTATGCAGTCAGCTGCTGGTTTCGACTTAAGTACTTAGCTAGGGAACTTGGGTGTGCTGAAACTTTGTGAGACAAACTTCTGTTTGTCTTTTGTACCCAGCCTGCATCTACACCTTGAAATCTCGGTAGACGTGGAAAAGGGAATGATATTTGCTCATAGATGCTGAGATTTATGTAGCTGTATTTGTACACCTTAACCATTTTCTGTATTAGCCACTAGATAGCACTAGAGATTCAAGTCTCAAACTGTGTTGGATGCATAGCTTTAAACAAACTCAAGCAATCCAAAATTAACAGCCACTGGAGTCTGTGGTTTTCGTTCAGCTCTGATCGGCAGCCTAATGGGAGTTGTTCAAACAAGAGAAAGTTACTTTAACTTGTAGTGTATTTAAAGTGCCTACACTAATGCATTCCCAAGCAAAGAAACATACAAGTAATGATAGCAGTTACCCTACTCCAGCTCTCTTTTTAATATTATTAATCTTTGTTGAAGGCCATAAACTTCAAAAAATGTGCATTAAATTCGTAAAATTTCATATTGGCCTTCACAAAATGAATGCTGTTATGCTGAAGTAAAAATACTCCTCCAAAAACATGCCCATGAGAATACAGACCTGCAAAAAATTATACCTCCAAAAACATATCCTCAACAGAACTTATTTTCAGAGAGGGTAAAAAGTCATCTATGCCTGTCACTTTCTAAAAGTTTGCTCTAGCCTTTGCAAAATTATTTGGCATTTTTAGCTTTCCCATAAGAATTTAAGGTAGTGGAGAAATCACTATGGACTATCTCTGTGAGAAGCTAAGATCTGGTGTTCTTAATCTCTGCTGTGAAAACCAATAAAGATACAACTTCTGCTGGCTTATATGGTAGCCTTTCAGTAAGCCACAAATGAAGCTTTTTTCGACAAAAGAAGTCATGAAAAAAAGGCATGAGTTATTGTCTTCTTGTGCTATGCATTTTCCTAGGTTTTGCACTCCTCTTGTAAACTATATTTACATACACATAAGTACTTTTGGTCTGCACATCCATAAAAAGTTTTTCTGGCAGTCCTGAGGAATACCCGCAGGTAAGGAAGGTGCCATGAAAAGTAAGAAAATTCCATAAAGTCCTCTGGATTTCTGGCTTTAGTTTCAAAATGCTATGCTGAAGGTGATCACAGATTCTTCTGTTATTTATTAACAGGATCTGTGCACCCAAATCCACATCCTACTTTGATAACGTTTCAAGGGTTCGTGGATCTCAAGGATCTAAAATATGCAAGTTTGAAAGTGTTGACCTCTTGGACAGAGTAATATCTCCTAAATGCTTATCTTGGAGGACAAATCAGATTTATAATCAGCTCAAGGCATCTGGCTTTTGTGGCTTGGTGCTAAAGTTAAATTAAGCAGTCTGATTTCTAAATACGCAACTTATATTGGGGCTTATTTGCTGTAGGCTTGCTTCATCTTAGGTACACAGCCTTTAAGGACTGCAGTCTTGGCTGTTGCTGATTGAAACTCATAGATAGAACTCCCACCAGATTAAGCTGATGTATATATGAACTCTTTTGACCGGTAAGCTGTTCCTTGCAGAAATGACAGCCTGTTATCAAAAGATGAATGGGCTGTCTTTGAGGCTTGCTTACACACACACCACTTCCAGAATATCACTACGTATCAGCTTTCTATAGAAATTCAGATTTTCCCCATCAGTTTGTGAGAAGAGTGTATGTTTAAACATAATACAATGAACAGTGCTGAAGGCTGATCATATATTTTTCCACAATTTAAATGAAGATTCTGCAGTCCTTTTCCCTCCTATGCCAGTCCCCCGTCTGCAAGGGCAGGGGTAGGCAGGGGTTGTTCAGCTTGGAGGGATGAATTTTCTTGGTGATAAGAGGCAATTATGCCAACATGGAGCTGAGTAGGGTTTGTCAGTCACATGCATCCTGCTTCAGGCATTCATCACTAGTGGACAGCTATTCACAGCTGACAGGTTAGCAAAGCAGTTACCTACAAGACTGGAAGGAGGACTAGTGTTACAATACAACTAAAGCAAGAAGAGTGACTGACATTGTACCACAAATCCTTGAGCCTCTTTTTAGCCTTTTTTATTTATTGCACCTATAAAACCATACTAAGCATGCCCAGACCACTTCTATTCTTCATTTTCAAAAGCAGCTGAATTTACAGAGTTTGTTCAGTGATTCTGTTTTGCTCCAAGTGCCAGTGGCAGGGAAGCTGTTTTTGTAAGTACTTCGAAAACAAGTTTCAGCAAAACTGATCTTTATCAGATCCTGCTGAAAGGGCTGCACATACTGAATAGTGAAGCAGGCCAGTTAAATTTTAATCTGGGTTACATAAAAGATTGTTCTCAAAGTGGCATGTATTGACATTGTTCTCACACCCATTAACTTGCACCAGGAAAGTGGATAGAACAAGAAATATGTAAAACTTATGTGTATGTGTCTATGCGTATGTATGCATAAACAACTTTTAGCTACATTCTGACAGAAACACAGAAACCTTTCTGTAACATCTTGGCTGTTCTGGTGGTTTGTTTTCTCATGTGGTGGGATGGGGAGGGGAATAGTGCCTTGCAGAATGAGAGTAATTCAATAGCTTTTTATGGAGAGAGTTTTTGTTTTGGGGACCTACCATAAATGCTCCAAGGACCTTTTTTGTGTAGGTTTAGAGGAGTGATGGGGTTGTGCCCCAAAGTGTGGGCTTTGCCCATGCTGGGAAGATTCCTAAGTAAACACTAACAGATACCACACAAACACTCACGCAAAAGACAGCATGCATTTAGCTTATTGTTATGGGTGGTAAAATGTAGTTGAATTGCCCATTTATGATTCCAGCCAGATGTTTTTAAAAGCATGTGCTGTTGGATGGTATTCCTCGTAAAGTACCTGTAGTCACAGCAAGAAGAGAAGCAAGTAACAACACATGTGCTTGGACAAACCAGGCTACCTCCTACTAGCTACAGAATCACATCAGGGTAGCCCAGGAAGAATGAGAAGGCAGTGTGGTGCTTTGGTTCTTTCTGTGGCTTTACATGTAGTGACATCTGAAACAAGAATTTTTCCAAGTAAGTAAGCTTTCATCTTTGATATTAATTTAAAAATATTTATGAGTTTTCCCATCTAATTAACTTTGTTTGTTTGTTTTTAAAGAACACAGTATTGAAGGGAATTAAGTTTGTTTTTTTTTTTTTTTTTTTTTTGTGTGTGTGTGTGTGTTTTGTAAAATTACACTTTAGGATATTTTAAGATCTAAAACCAAATAATTTCTATAGTGTGCCAAACTTAGAGATCATTTACATACCTGTGATGCCTATTAATCTACATCAGAGACCTTTCAAATTCACACCTGGGTAGCTGCAATGATAAAATGGCCTGAGGCTTGTGGTTCCCTCTTTGGTTTCAGATACTGTTGCATTAGCCTTGGGTCTGACTTTACTTACACACGGGACTGTTTCTTTAATCACCATGAGGAAAGTTTTCTTTGATTCACTTCTTGCCATGAGAATTAACTATCAATCAAAGTCCCAGGAACATTTCTGTAGCTTAAAGGTTAGGTAGGCTGCAATGGCCAGCTGCAGGGTGAATTGATAAGGCCAGGTGATAACGACACACATGCAAGAACCAAGAAGGAACAGAACACAAAATGGCCTTGAACTGCAGGGCCAAACTAATTTTCATTATCTCATTTGCTGTTGAATCTTTGGGAAGTCACACATCCTCATTGTTAATTGAATTCAGTCCCCAAAGACAGACAAGTCTGTCATCAAGACTGTGTCTTCAAAACATTGAATTCTCAAGATTATGGGTGATGTAACCTTCATCTGTTAAGGAAGGATCAGAGCAGGGAAGGAGGGTTGGAAACAAGGATATGGCTCTCCATTTTGATATAAATGTTGTTTCTTTTATTAAAGCTTAAGCTAGGCAGAAGACCTGGCCCAGAAAAGTTGACCACACAGCAAAATTGTAAGGTTTTGTTGGCCAAGAACAATTCTCAAACCCCCACTTCTCACACTTAAGCAGTCATGATTAAACCTGGCTTCCTCACCAGTGTGGATGTGGTCTTAAACATGCTCACACCAAAATTATGTGGGTAATCATTTGCTTGTGTACACTGTCCGGCATTATTTAATTAGAAGAAATATTTTGGCAGGGGAGAGATGGAAGCTGGAAAAGACAGAATCCTTGTCAACAAAATTTGGTGGCTCCCAAAAATACAGGGTGAAAGTGTGTGAAAGTGGTGGTGAAACACCACATAAGTTGTGGTGTGCAGGGTTTCTACTGAACCAAAAAGAAATTTCCTGCCTAGGTATTTCTGCCAACAGCAGGTCATCTAGGGAAATCATGCCCTATCACTTAAGAATCAGTGAGGAGATCTGCTAAGTAATCTCCTTTCTGGTTTGCCTAAACAGCAAACTTACTTAGTCTTCCACACACAACAGAGTCAGATTTATGCATTTGGATCCCTAAAGTATGGTTAAAGTCAAGGAAGAACACCACCAAAATAGAACAAAAGGAGGTGTCTTTTGCAAAATGCAGCTACTCCCCAAGAAAAAACTGTCTCCAGGTATGCTTTGGCATTCATATGACGTGGGGCTAGATGAAAACAAGAAGTAGATAATCAGAAAGCTGGGTAATGTTTAAAGCCAAGCTCAGTTCTAGAGAGAAGTAGTGTTTGTAATTTATGCTTTACTGATAGGCTTCTAAACTAAATGATGTGGGAAAAGTAATCTGAATTTCAACTGGAAGAACTTCCTTCTCCATCTGTATAATTATTGTTTCCCTCCCTGTGTGTTTTTTTTTTTTTTTCCAAAGAACTATAATTACTACTTTAGCAGATAAAACCTGTAACTAGAAGTAAGGAAGCTATAGTAAGCAGCTATCTTTGCATTAGTGATTAAATCAAGCAGGTTGGATCTGCTTTGTAAAGCACAAATTTAATTTTGTAGCCAAACCAACTAAAAACAACACACCCCTCACCATCTGCTCAATAAAAGCTTCTAGAAATCATGCTGCATGCATCCCCTGGAACTACTGTTGTGGACAAGTTATTGACAAACTGTCCAAATGCTTTAAGGAACTATCAGTCCAGTGGGTGGCATCACAGCTCCTTGGCCTTCAAGGGTCAAGAGCTAGTGCCCCTGTTGCATCCCGATATGCATTTTTAAGCCAAAGTTCTTAAGTCCAGCTACATGCTTCAACCCATTAAAAATATAAATTCATGAACTTTATAAAGAAACTAGTTTAGATATCCTGATAGAATAAAATAAATAAACAAAATTTTACTAAATACTTTTATGTATCTGGAAAAAATACAGTGTAAATTGTTATAAAAATTTTGGCATATGTTAAGGATTGCCTGTTTTTCAAGACACTGTGATGAAATTCAGGATTTTATTTCAGTTTTGACAGAAGTATCATCCTGAGAAAGTCAAACAATAGTGTACAGGTAAAGTTACCAGTTGTGATTATTTATAATGGCTTGACTTGGCTGAGATCTACCTGCCACAATGCTGTCAAGTTATGACTTGATTATTCCAGAAGAGCTGGTGAAGCACTGCAACCAGAGGTAAACTGGAGATTGCATTTACAAGTTGTATGTTTCCAAAGAACGAATTTATATTGTGGAACTGTCATTCCTGAAGACCAGATATTCATTTTATTTTTCCGTGTAGCTATTTCAGAATGATTGTCATCTGTCTCCTTTAGCTGAATGCCCTATAGTTGCTGAATTTCATTAATTATTTTAGTGTGACACAGCTTCAGGCTTATTCTCCTTCAAAAGTTGTTCAGTTTGTGTGATCCACTACATGAGATGAATTGGTATGGTTACCAAGAAGTTCACTTTAGGTTAACTCCTGATCCAAACTGAAGTGTTAATGCAGGGAAATTCAGACAAAAATATATATACTTGAAATGAAATTTTGACAATACCAGATTTTCGTTGTTAGCAATCAAAATTGTTGACTTTTTTTAGAAATTTTTAGTCATCAGATTTGTTAATATTATATCTCTGTCTTGATAAAAGGAAATGGCATTCAGTTGAGGAGCAAGTCTAACATATTTCATAGGAAGGACAATGAATGTGCTTGCATGTGGTGGGCTGCCTGCAAATAGTGAGGACCTGGGCTGTGGCTCAGGTAAAGCTTGTGCATTCTTTCCTGTACAAAACCACACTCAGTGGGTCAAGTATGTGCTTTAATCCTGTCCTCAGCATAGAGGCTTCCATGTTTTATAGCTGTAACAAAACGAATCCTTTTATCTTTGCACATGTTTTAGGAAGGAAATATTAAATGGCATTTAGGAAATGCCATTGAAACATATATCTCTTTATCATGTACAGTCTGGCTATTCAAGTCACTCCCTGGCTACTGCAGTTTCACAAATCAGTCCTCAGCTTAATGTATTAAGCCGTTATGATGAATCATAAATGGTATCTGGGAAATGGTATTCCTGGTTCTTTGCCAAAGATCAGTCACCCTCTCTTTGAATAGGACATAGGCCCGTGGTTAGTACCAGTTATACAGAGTCCATCAGCAATTCTAGCCTATTCAGGAGCTATACAGAGAATGATGTTCACATGAAAAATTAGACTGTGGAACTTATTCCCAGAAGGGGTATCTCCTTATCTTCCATGTTCAATAAAGCTGCGGTGCTGCAGGGAGGAGCAACTGGAAAGCCAGTAAAGCAAAGGTTTTAAGTTTTAACTAGAGCTCTGTGGTCTGAAATCAATACCTTCTGTTCTATTCCAGCAGATGAAGTGAGCAGCTGTGTTTTTTGCAGAGCATGCGAAGGTAGTGCAGAACTCAGTGCTACTAAAGCACAAAATGCTGCATGTTTCCTGGGGAAGGAAGGGCACTGGTCTGCTCTTGGGCAAGGGGATGCTCCTGGCATGGTGCTTGGATTTAACCCCACCACGTGCTGGGTTTCACTTCCCACCCAGACCATCAGTTCTGCACTCTGATGAGTGTCAGTATTTCATAGATGATAATGGCAGACATGCATGGTGATAGCTGGGGGGAGGGGCGGGGGGGATAAGCAGTTATTCTCACTTCAGAATCACTTTTCTAATCAGAATGAGCTGGGAGATTTCAGGTAGCCAGTGTGTGCAATCAGGGATGTTTCTCAGGAGGTATTACATATTGCCAGCAGCCAGCCACTGCATTACGCTCTGCTAGCTCAATGCAAATGTTGGCTTTCTTATCCTTCCCTTCTCTCTTCTGCTTTTCAACAGCTTTTCAACAGCTGCTGAGCATGGCAGCAATCATTTTTCAAGGCTTCTTACCACTGTGTGTCACTTTGCCCTGATTAGCTGAGAAGGTATGACTGGGACACTGCTAACAACAGTCTGGGGAAGATCCAGTGAACAGGAAAAAC
The DNA here is from genome assembly GCF_964211835.1 of Anser anser. NCBI lineage: Eukaryota > Metazoa > Chordata > Aves > Anseriformes > Anatidae > Anser > Anser anser. The sequence continues at coordinate 54,187,598 of NC_139723.1, forward strand.
CTTCACTAGGCTGTTGCCTTTGTGATCAGTAGTTTCTGACGTTGTATCTTTAGCTTCACTTATTTGATGGAGACATCACAGGAAGAGGAGATATTTTCATTTTTATTCCTGTTGTTTCTCTGTGGTCACAAAACCATGGGTTACTCTTTGTCTTTTTACTTCAGTTACTTACCATGCTAAGAAATGTATCCTGAATTGGGTTTTTGTGTCAAAGGTGTATAACATATTAGTACCATTTTACTTGTATTACCCCTCATCTGATTGCTGTTGGAAGCAATATTTAGAAACGCAGAGCCATATAATGCAAATTACAAAGTCTCATTCATTTGAGCACAAAAAGGGTGAGTTTGTTAGCTCTCAAAATACTTTAAGATAAAATGGCCCTCACAAGTTCAGTTGTTATAAATCTCCAAATAATTTTTCTGGACTCCAAGCACCTTCAAAGTGTTTGCTTTCATGAGCTGTCCAAATAGTTCCCTTTTCACCAGCAAAAGCATATATTTCCATATTGTGAAAGCTATTCTGCATATCATCTTGTCCAAAATTATTTTCTCCACTGCATAAAAGCACTGCATTTTAACACATTGTGACAACATATATATATATATTATACATAATGATAGTTTAGCACCTAGAATCTATATTATATGTACTTTTTCTTAAATAGGACAAGAAACAAAGGACAATAGCTTCTGCTTTGCAATTACAATGTCCAGGCCACCTGATTCTATTGCAACACAGACTGCAGCTCCTCTTGGAGAAACAAGATTGAGCTGGACAATAAGCTGCATTTTGCTTGCCATCAGCCATCAACAGTGCTGTTTACCAGTGTCAACAGGGATCCTGTTGTGCTCTGCCCCATGTAGCGCAGTGGAACAAAGGTACGTCTAACACCAGCAGGTCTCTGGGCTACGTGGGACCAGAGCACATCCCACTGATTAGTATCAGAAACAGCAGAACCTCACCAAGAAGAAAACAAAACCTCTTCAGCTGAGAAAACTCCAAAGAAATAGGCAGTTGTGCTTGTTTTGTTCCCATATCTGCCCTGAAGGTGTATGTACAGACAGGTAAGCAGCAGTTGTCAGATACGATGTATTTGCAATTTGCAGTTTTCATGTGATGGTGATTGGTTATGGTTGCTGAGGACAGTAACGATCTATTTAATGTAGTATCTGTGGTGGGTTAATAATTGAAACTCAAAGCTACTGTTCCAAGGACATGGTGTTCAACTCTTTATTCATATTCAGATCTTTGGCTGCTAACTGGATCTCAACCAGTGAGTTTGATTTACTGTGTCCTGGTATCTCTTCTGTTAAAGTGAGGTAATTATACATTCCAGGAAAAAGAGAAAAGACAAGCCAGTGGAACAGATTGGAATAGGCCCATAGTATTTTGTTTCAACTAAAGAACAAAAAGTAGCTCTTTTAAATTGGCTTCTGAAATAAAGATGCAGTTTGTTTTTTTCAGGATAGAGTTATGGTTATGTCTGTTACAGACAAATAGAGTAAACAGTGGGATTGTATAATGAATTTCTCTATTAGACTCTGCATGGAGGAATCTTAATTGGTGCTAAAACAATAGGTAATTTGTTTCCAGCATTGTGAAGATTATGATTTTTTGTTTTGTTTTGCTTTTGTTTTTCTATCCAAGAGGTTACTTTATGCAGAGGGAATCTTACAGACCAGGTATAAAAATATCTTGATCTTTGACCTTGTTTGTTAGAGGTTATATAACTTTTCTCAGATAATTATTTTGCTGCATTGATGAAAACCTATTGAGCTGTTATTTAATGCTTTACTAGTGCACTGTGCTCTTGAAGAAGAGGTCTTAAAGGGTTTTCTCTGTCTGTACTGTCTGTATCTCACTCTCATAAAGTGGAGTACAAAATTCTGTCCTGAGTCTATTCTCCTTTTCTCAACTGAAGGTTTTAAGTTTTTCATTTGTTTATTTCTTTGCTTGTTTGGGGGGGGGGGGGGGGGGGGTAGGTGGTTAAGGCGGAGGGAGGATTTTAGCCTGAGCCCAAATTAAAGAAGCTACCTTCTTCTGAATAACAGAAAAATGCACTTATCTACAGAAAGTCAGTAAGCAAACAAAGCACAGGTGGAAATGAGCTGCTTAAACACAACTGTGTCATTTAAGGTGCTCTATCTGAGACATATCCAGTGGGATGGAAGAGAAAATTCAGCCTGAAAAAATTCATTTTCTCAGTTTGTTTTGTCCAAAAGAGCTTTGCTGTGCCTTCCACTTCAGAATCAGAAAGCCATGTGACAAGTAACCATCCACGCTTCCTACTCCAGTTGCTTTACAGGCAGAAGCGTTACTGAACGTTTCTTTGTGAATGTGTCTGTTTCTAAATCTACTTCAGTGAAGCAGGCCTGTCATGGGAAGCAAATTGTCCTTTGATTCCACATGTTCTCCACTTATGCACTCAGTCTGATGGTTGCTGTGCAGAGGATTTTATTTTTTTATTTTTTATGCAAGTCTTCCTACCTAATACTAAAACAGCAGAGGAATCACTGGCCAAAGGGTAGCAGCTACCACCTAGGATCATACTGAATGCTGGGCCTGTTTTCTACATCATGACACCAGTTTTAGTTCATTGTCAATGCCTAGCCTGCTTTCTTTGCATTGATTTAGAGCTGGAATAATTTTTAGGGACTGATTTCCTGGTTACAGTTGTAATATAATACCTAAATAAACTCCCGAAGTTGTGCAGCTTTGTCTCTAATTTGTGGAAGCACTTAAACTTCACTGAAGTCTCTTTGCACATTCAAGTTTACACCATTATGACTTTTTGAGTTGGTTGCTCCTTAGCAGGTGGTTGTTTTTCTTCTTTCCTCTTATTTCAGTTTCTTGTGAGTTTTGTTACAGAGCAGAATGACAACAACAAAAAAGCCATGGAAAAGGAGATTGTAGCCATAAAGAAAAAAGGGTAAAGGAAAAGGGAAAGGGAAAAGGAGAAAGGGAAAGGGTAAGGGAAAGGGAAAGGAGGAAAAGAAGGAAAATGAGGAAAATGAAAAACAATTGGGAAACAGTAAGTTGACAGGGCCAGATGAGTCAGTAGAAAAAAAATACAGCCAGTCCTACATCTAATCATTTTGAGTGTCTAATCATTTTAAGATTCAAACTCTTTAAAACAGACTCCTCATTTGAATTTTTAATACCGTCTTGGTTGCCAGGTTAGGTAAATAAAAAGATTGTACTATGCAAAAAAAAAACTTTTGCTTTTTTTGAGAAGCCTTCATTTTGCATTCCTGGAACCTTGAATTCAAGTTCCAGGATCATCCTTCTGTCTCAGTAAGAACATTGTGCAATGGGCTGTTTTCTACCACTGACTTCCCCTGAGCTGGTGAAGAAGATCCCAGATAGGATTTCTGCAAGCAAACATATGGATATGTGTTCACTAACACTCGCAAGAAAACAGTGTGCTCTGTTCTGGGGGTTGGTGCCTGCTCCTGGTGAAGTGCTCTTGCCCACAGTAACGCTTGCTGCTGAGACAGGACCCCTGATAACCAAAGACCCAGCTTTGACCCCACTCAGCTGCATAACTATGACCCAGAGGGGTGAGAGCACTGCGAAGCTGCAAAGTAGAGCAGAAAGAAAGTCCACAGAGAGATGAGATGATAAAGTCAACCTCCCTGCAGATCACAAAGGCGTAAACCCTGTTGATGGAGCTGACAGCAGAAGACAGCTTGGCAGCACTGAGACCCCACCGGGGTAGACCCAGGCACTCCTCCCCACGTTCAGTGATGCTTGCCTCACCAGCAAAGCCTGTGAGTGACTTTTCAGAGTGGCAAGAAGACTGAAATCCAACCTCTCTTTTTGAGAGTGTCGGCTGAGAAACAGCTGTTTTATATATTTCAGTTGTGTGGCTTGCCTCTACTGTCTTATCATATGGCTAAGGGAGCCCCAATAGACTGACCCCAAAGGGTTTTTTTTTGGTTTTTTCCTTTTTTTTTTTTTTTTGGAATGGCAAAGATCCAATGATACTGCTGATGTATAGCATATTGTTTTGAATTGAATGCACTGAGTGTCTGAGCTGAGTGACTCTGTTGAAAGCACATCACTTGGAATGAGCTGGCAATACATCACTCCAGGGTGGAAATGACAGCAGACATGTTGGGTCAGTGAAAATATGCTATGAATTATCCTTGTCTGTGCTAATTGGCAGAATTCTGTGGTGATTCAAATGGCAATAAGTGCCATTTTTGCTTAAAAATTTCTCCACGGAAATAGGCTTCCCCCTCCCCACCTCCGCTTCTTGATTATTTTATTCTTCAGATTATTCTCCTGCCTAGAACTTTAACAATTATTAAGCAAGCTTTCCTCAGCTTCAAGTACTTAAAACAGCTTGTGTGGCTTTAGCAGTCTTTCATATTTTTGAAACTTGATGATTTACAGCTCTAATTAATAACTTTTATTTCTCTTCATTCTGCTTGATTTTTTGTTCCATCACTTAATTTGTAACAGTTGTCTAATGATGCATTTACGTCACCTGTGACAAACACCTCATGATGAAAACTAGCACATATTACATTCATACAGACTCAGGAGTTCAGACCATTACAATAAGAAAGGTTTCATGCTTGGATTTAATAGGTAGGAATTCTGTCACGGTGCTACTCTGACCTGTTCAGAGGCTTGACATGTTCATAATGCAGTATATCTAACCTTTTCTCTTTTGTTCTTACAGGCTGAAGAAGAATACAAGAGCTATTGGTATTGGGTTTAGATTTGGGAACTTAAATAGCAATTAAGTGATACAGCTTTTAATTTGAATCCTATCTGTACAGGTAAATGTTCAGCTTCAGATTTTTCAGTATTGAATGGCCTGACCATTCTTGACTCTGCCTGAAGCTGTTACCCACCACTGCATGAGCAAAACAAAATTGACTGGCATGGTACATTGCTTAGTGCCATTGCAATAACAGCAGTGACTCGGGTTGTATCATGTTCAGTGGCATTCTTAAAACATGGCTTCTGTAACTAATAGATGAAGGGTGGGAGTACTTTTCAGAAAGTTCCTGCCGGTGCACACCAGGCCCTCACTTATACCTAACTTTTATTTCCCAGGGAACAGGGAATAATTTAGAGTTAATGCTGCAGCAGCTAAAATATCTGAAATTCTCAAAAAGGTTTTCTGATAGGTAATAATTTCAATGATGTTGATTTTCTTCAAGTCTTGCAGCATTGTCCTACGGTGTACTTTATTCAGTATTTGTTCGTGCCACTGTGCTAGGTTAATTGCTGTAATGGTTGTTCATTTCTGTGTGGGCTGCATACATTTTTCAAGCAATCAACATGGTTCTCCCTTCGTATGACTTTACTAGGCTTTCTACATAGCCTATTTTAAAGGTCTATTATATGAACTGCCTTTTTCCTTTCCTATCAGCAACACCGATCATTTCTAGAATCAATTGCAAATTCTTTCAATTCAAGGTTAAACTGCAGCTCAGCTCCACCAGAGATTTTTTGAGCAATGTAAAGCACAAAAAATATAGATTTATACCTGTTTCATGTGAATAAATACATACATGTATCTATATCTATCTATCTATCTATCTGTATCTATATCTTTATGTATCTATCTGTATCATCTATATCTATATCATCTATACCTATATCTTTCTCTACACTAATTATTAATGTTCCATCTCATTCTTAAAACAACTGGTATCTGAGAGACATGAGATGCATCTTTGCTTATTTGTTTATTTGTTTTCCAGGAATAAAAGTGGTTGTTTTTTTTTTTTTTTTTTTCCTTCGAATTTGCTGGAAACATATATCTATAAAAAAATTGCATTTTCCTTCTTTGACTCAGTCACATACCATAGGTCAGAGCTAGAAGAGAATTTCCTCTTTTCCCAAAAAAATGGGCCAACAAAACCACTGTTGGGATCTTCCAGTCTGTAGGTATTGAGAAGTTGATTGAAGTACATTTTCTGTGCGTTTCTGTCATATGGTTCAATGACCTGTGTAGCACTGATACCTGCATGTGAACATGCACACTCAATTAGTGTTCTTCTAGGAACTGAATTAATTTCCTGCAGATACTGCACTTGATGGATTTTGAATGGAAGATTTGTAAAGTGCAAAGACCAAGAAAGAAGACAAATCATGGTCTACATGAAACAAACACTATTTGAAGAATAGGGGATGTTACTGGTGGCTGTTGTATTTTAACTTAAGGCCATCACATAAATTATACTTGTTAAACTAGTTATACACACCTAATTACATCAGTTCTGTGAAATATTAATTTTAATATTGCTTCTGTTTAACTAGACAGATTATTCTCTTTTTAAAGTTATTTTAGAGTCTTCCTTGTGTCAAGGCATACAAATAGAGTCACATTACCTTAGCTGGTAACCACTGAACCAAACATTCTTTATTTTGTTACTCCTCTCTTTAAAATAACAGTAAAGATCCCCATTGAGATCTTCAGCTAAACTTTCAAAAAATTCAGCAGATACTGATTTGTTATTCTACATCAGTTATCTTTCGTGCTGAGGTTACAGACAGAAAAACATTGATTTACTTATCCAAAATGAAGATGCAGTGCATGATGTATTTCTATTCATTTGTTGTTTTATGTGTGTTTGTGATATTTGAAGCTAAACCCCTCTGCACTGACATGTCAGGTTTTTTTTGTTTTGTTTTAATTTGCTAAAATATTAAAATATTAGTGATGTGACCATATTTTGCATTGAAATAGAATAACTAATTAGAAAAAAGAAAAAAGAAAAAAAGTGGTAGAATATATTACGGCATAGGCATAAATAAATCAATCTTCCTGAATATAAATTACAGTACGTGTATTGACGAGACAATCTGCCCCAGCATGTCCTAGGAATATTTCTTTTTTGTATGTACTTACGATCCTACAAAGAATGTTAAAAATCTGGAGTTGTAAATGTACTAATAAATCAGGAACAGCAATGATTTATTGCAAATCCATAACAGAAAGCTGTCACTGCAGATCACAGCCAGGATGGATTTGAGCTGTGTTACTTTCACTCTTTCTGTTTGCTGGACATCTATGCATGCTTCATGTTGCTTGTCAGGTGCAGCACTGTACCCCCATATTGGAGTAAGCCTCCACCTGCCTCACCCACACCGCCCCCACAGAGCAAAAAGATATCACAATGAATGTATAGAAAAGGTCTGAAGGAATATGTGACCCCAGTATGTGCCCTGGGCTGTGCAGTTGAGAAGACAACACTCAAGACTCTGGATTCAGAGTGATGTTTTTTACTTAATAGGTCAAACACAGCAGTGGCTCAGTGCAGTATACACAGTACTCTCTGGACTGAGGTTTTGTACTGTGGCAAAAAAGAATTATGCCAGCCAGAGCTGTTTGGAATATCTACTCTCAAGCTGCATTTGGAAGCAAAGTTTTGGGTCCCTGTGTGTTGCAGACAGCATTTAGGAACCAGACTCTAAGCTGAAAGCACAACAGGAATTTAGCTCAGACTGATTTCTTTACTGACCTTGGCTGCATCCGGTTGATGTGTGTTATTAATGCATGGACATTTAGTGATTTGAAACACAGATGATGACAGCTTGTTTGTTATTCTTATTCTTTTTTCACCGTGATGATTTAAGTAATTGTGATACCAGAATTCAGGAATTGCATGAGATCTTCTCAGGGGAGAAAGTGAGCTTGGTTTCTTCCTGATACTGAAGCAGACCATATCTTTTCTTTGCCCTTCCCTGCTGTTTGGCTTGCTGATAATCTTGAGCTTGAAGGATGTATTTATATTCCCCTCACTAGGCATGACCTTAGAGATGTCTTTTCTGGCCTTTCTTGTTCTTTGGGAAAATCTCCAGATATGATACACTGCAGCGCTGCCTTCCTGTTCCTGCAGCTGGCCTGAAAAACCGGTAGCAGAAAACAGTGCACAAGCTTAATTTTGAATTCTACTGTTAAAAAACAGGTGATGTTAGTTCTGGCAAGCTACAAATATTTGCTTTTGCTACTGTGAGAATCCTTCCTTATGGAAACTGAGAAAGTCCTGAACTTTTTTTTTTTTTTTTGCCTTGAGCTGGAATTGTATTTAACCAAAAATAATTCAAAGCATTGTTCTCCACAGTTTCTAAATCATGGTTTAGCTCATGATTACTGAGTAAAATTGCATAAGAACTACCACATTGCACCATGATACAAATGGTAGAATGGATGACTATTTGATATGGTAGTCCAAATAAATATTCTTGTCCAGTATTGGATGTAGTGATAAGACGACATTGTTATCAATGATGAAACTCATAATTTATGACTACTCCATGGTGACCAAATGGATGCTGGCTGGAGAAGTGCAGGCATCTCCTAGGTTTATGATATGTCTGAAGATGCTCGCTTGGGGTAAGAAACGGATGGAATAAGATAAGAAAGGAAAAGTACCTTGTGTTTGGCCTATACCTAAAAATGTTACCCTGCAAGGCTTTAAATGTTTCTGACAAAACACTGCTTAAATGTGTTTATGTTATAGGTCCATGTTGAATTACTTAAATGGGATAAAATGTGTTTAAAAGTAGAAAAAAAAGAATCCTAACAACTTAATACTGCAGGGAAAAAGAGTTCTACGTTCTTACTCTTCCCACAAATCGAGTATGAAAAGAGGTTTTCATCAGCGTGAGGAGAGAATTAAGCTATTCTAGTGAAGATAGAAGGGAAATTTCAAGAAAATGGAAAAGGGAGTCAACTGTGTCTGTTGTAATGATAAGTCATGAAGATAAGCAATGGTGACTATAATGCTCATTTTTCACTGAGGCTTGTAGAAACTGTACCTACACGTAACCACTGTTGACCAATGTTGACTGTCTTTCATGTCCTAACTGTTTATTTAATATGGATTCAGTGCATATTTAGTTTGAGAAGGGTGTCAAATATCTGGAAGATGGTGAGGATTATGAACAGCAGGTATGGCTCTTCCTCCTAACTGTAGCTCATACAGTGGGTATTGTGTTGCCCATCCCCCCCCCCCCCCCCCCATGTTATTTCTTATTTTTCCTACCAGCTATCTATCTATTGCTTTTTTAGTATGTTTATCTGGGCAACTCTGGACTGGAGTTTCCATGGTACTGTCACGTAAAGACCTAACCCTGTATATCTTGTATGCATGAGTAATGCTTCTCTGTGTTAATGGTCCTGTTGATGACACCGGCATTACTCATGTGAACAAATCTTGAAAAGGCAGATTCAGCTTTATTCTGGTAAAACTGGAGATGCAGGTGAAAACTCACCAGAGGAGCACATTTCCACCTAATGTAAATTATGATGTGCTGGAAGGAAGTAAAAACAGTGTGAGTGCTATGTCACTTGTTGGCAGTTCTCAAAACTGGTTATGACCACCTTTCCTCTGTCATCCTGTAGACAAACATTCTTTCATCTTAGACCATTTCACTGGACGGGTCTCAATAAATGTCACTAGATGCAAGTGACAACTCTATGATAAAAGCAATAATGTGATACTGAAACATCTCCAGAGGAACTCTCCTTTTTGGCGGTACCAGAAGACTTCCTAAGCTAGGGTTTGGCAGTCTTTGACCCCTCTTTTATTTGCTCATCTAGCAGCAATTCATCTGGTCTGGATGTGAGGTTTCTATCTGAAGCAGATGAATGGCTTTCCCTTTGCTGAAACAGCAAGGGAGAACTCACCAGAGGGTCTGTGGCTCGTGAGGAAACACTCCCCAGAGCCTCCCAGAAGAGCGAGGACCCAGATTTCACACATCGCCAGGATGTCAGTCTCACTGCAGGCATCTGGTTTTCTCTAGCCCAGCCTCCAGAGACAATGACACAGTCCCTTGGGCATCTATTTTAAAGCAGAAAAGCCTTTGTGTACGAGCTTACAAAAGCATGCAGAAACCTTTGAGCCAAGAGCTGAGATCACCATGTGTGTTCGAAAATAACAACAAAGAATGGCTATCTCCAGGGCAATGGTAACTTAAAAATACATTCGAAAAGCATAGTATGAGATTTTTGGCTTGGATCAGCTTTTGGCTGCAAAAGTACAACAGCTTCTAAGTGTCTTAATGTTTGTGCACTGTTCTATTACTATTGATTTTAGGCAGCTACTAATTGGTAACACATAGGGATAACGTATATGCACTGCAAAAGATGGTCTCACTTTGAGAGAGCATCTGTCAGAACTTTTACTCTGCTCTAGATTTAATGGCCAATGAAAACAAAATTGTTAACCTCTTTTACTTTACTGGAGTTTTCTGAAATGTTAACTGATGCTATAATTGGTTAGTTCTAGTTTATATTTACTAACACTTCTCTGTTACACATTCTTTAATTTAAACTAGCATTGAAGTTTCTGGAAATTTGTTTGGAAGAGAGATGGTAACCTTTGGTGCATGGGTGCATAAGAATACTTTCAGCATATTGGAGTTAGGGGTCCATATATTGAATAAATTTTAAAATATTTAATGATAGATATTTAGTTCTATTTTTCACTGCATTACATTGAGTCCCTGAAAGGTAGAATGGGAACTGACAGAACTAAAATCAGTGGAATGTAAATCTTCACAGTTACCACAAATAGAGCCATAAATAAGTCAGAATATGTATTTTTGAGTGTGTAACGTTTCATATCAATATTGTTATCCATTAACTTCCAAGAAAGACAGAAAGAGAAAGAAAGAGAAAGAAAGAAAGAAAGAAAGAAAGAAAGAAAGAAAGAAAGAAAGAAAGAAAGAAAGAAAGAAAGAAAGAAAAAGAAAGAAAGAAAGAAAGAAAGAAAGAAAGAAAGAAAGAGAAAATATTATCTGTCTAAGGCTGCGCAGTGCCATGGAATAGAGACATTAAACTAAAAATAAAAGCAAACAGACAAAAAATATTGTGATGTGGAAAAACTGAAAACATTAGAACAAATATTGGATTATTAGAAAGAAACTTCAGAAGTAGAATAAACTTTAGGATAAGCTTTACTTAAGTTCATTAAAAATGAACTTAACTCTTCAGTTGCTCCTGTTACGGCTCTCTTAAACTCTTCCGTGCAATGAGAAATAAGAAGCTACTAACTGTATTTTTAGATTAAAAAAAAAAAGAAATCCGAGTGATCAAAAGTCAAGACATCAAGTACCACAATCAAGATAAAGCAAAAAAGGGCAATAGGCAGAGAAAAAAAATGCAAACACTTTAACTAAAATGGTCATATATGTTCCCATTCTTCACAGAATATGCTCCTTCAAATGTGTAATTGAAATAAGAAAACAAATTTCCAAGTTTGTAAGATTGTTTTTCCCTTCCCTTCCCTTCCCTTCCCTTCCCTTCCCTTCCCTTCCCTTCCCTTCCCTTCCCTTCCCTTCCCTTCCCTTCCCTTCCCTTCCCTTCCCTTCCCTTCCCTTCCCTTCCCTTCCCTTCCCTTCCCTTCCCTTCCCTTCCCTTCCCTTCCCTTCCCTTCCCTTCCCTTCCCTTCCCTTCCCTTCCCTTCCCTTCCCTTCCCTTCCCTTCCCTTCCCTTCCCTTCCCTTCCCTTCCCTTCCCTTCCCTCCCCTCCCCTCCCCTCCCCTCCCCTCCCCTCCCCTCCCCTCCCCTCCCCTCCCCTCCCCTCCCCTCCCCTCCCCTCCCCTTCCCCCCTCCCCCCTCCCCCCTTCCCCCCTTCCCCCCTTTTCCCTTTTCCCTTTTCCCTTTTTTTCCCTTTTCCCTATTTTCCCTTTTCCCTTTTTTCCCTTTTCCCTTTTCCCTTTTTTTCCCTTTTCCCTTTCCCCTTTTTCTTTTTTCCTTTCCTTTCCTTTTTCCGTCCCTTCCTGTCCCTTCCCATCCCGTCCTCCCCATCCCTCCTCTCCCCTCCCCTCCTTAATACTTAATAATAAGTATTAATACTTATGAGTACTGAGCATACACATTAATATGGGGCACTTCTGTGTTCTCCATCTCCTGAGTTCTGCTTCAGGTATGTATGATGGCTTTGATCTTGCAAAAGAAGTTATAGTTTTTCAAAGTAAGAGCATATCTGAGAACAGTGAGAAAAATGAAAATAACTTTGCAGAAAATCTTTTGCAGAAAATCTTGCATGTATCAAATACTGTGATCTCAGAGATTCTCTGAAATAATTCTTTAAGTTTCTTGTCATCATGTAAGTGGGCATAGCCATGTCTTTCCCAGTCTTATTCCAAAAAGAGTCAAAGAGACATCTGTGCTCCACATTCCTAAATTGGCAAGCCACCTAAGACCTTTAGTTGCCGAGGTACAATGCTGTATGTTCTTATTAGATAGAAATGGACTATGTTTGAGTAGCTAAACCTCTCCTCTGTATGATTCATTTATAAAGCTTTCAAAAACTTCTTTGTGTTTTTTAGCTCAAAATCTGAGAGAGAAATCTCATTTTCATGCCTACATTCAGGAATGTAGGATGCCACTAGTGTCACACAGTAATGGGGAGTTTATCTCCATCTGGAGTACAGTTGTACAGACTCTTCCACTCCCATTACTGTGCATAGGATACAACATAGGAACACCTACTGCTCTTTTGGTGCTTGCTAAGAGATGCTAGTGTCAGCAAGCAATTTAAGTGGAAGAATGCACTGGGGGATATACACAATATACCTGCAACACTGTGTGCCCAACCCTTTTGAATTACAATGCAATTGCTAGCACAAGCATGAGAAGCGATTCTAATGTGAAGAAGGAAAAGAGGACAAATATGCCCACAGATTTGTATACTAAATGCAGATGTTGTGAAATCTTGGGAATAATCTGTAAATTGAAGGGGAAGATTTTTCTCAAGCAGAAAATAATTCATTGGAGAGCATCTTTGTCTGTAATATGATCACCCTACTTTGGACAATGACTTTATTATTATTATTATTATTATTATTATTATTATTATTATTATTATTCCTTCAGACTATACAGACCAAGTAAGGACAACGAAAGATTCTGAATGTTGTTGGCATCTTCTTAATTTAGACTATGTGTTGATGGGTCATGCTTATGTGTAAAATATACACATGGGACCTGAAATGCTGCCTGTGTGTTAGGGCAGAAGCAAGTTTTAAGTGGAAAACTCATTATTTTTTTCACTACAGCTATTTCTGAAAATGGGCACAACAGTTTAACAGTGAGACTAGATGGACCTTTTACTCCTCTAAGCTATTTCACTCTATCTTGCACTCCTCCCTTCCTTTTCATTCATGCAGGCTATGGGTTCAGGAAAGAACTGGATTTTGGCGACTGCATAGGGTATTTCAGTACCATCATCACTTAAATACAGTCTAAATGCTATTAAGTTGGTGATAGATCCAAAAGTAATTTCATGGAAAACCATGTGGAAAATCTGGATTTCTACTGCGATGAATGCAAATAAACTCAAATGAAAGAGTTTCTCCTTAAGATTTTACAGCAGTAGTTGCTTGTAAATTTCTTAGGTCTTTATGAACCTCCTGACTTGATAACTTTATGCAAAATGTTTAAAAAAGAAAGAGAAGATTTGCAAAAGGTACTGCAGGAAGATTTAACAGCTCTCATTAGTGTGAAAATGGATTGGTAAAAAAAAAAAAAAGTGCTCAGGAAAAAAAATTGTTGATAGATGGAAGAAAAGAGGATATATGGTTTGGACTGAAAAACTGAAAAATAATATTAATATTATGTGGCAAATGAAGTTGGTGAATAGAATAAATTGAATCAAGATCAAGGTAAATACTGGGTTTGAATTTCTCACATGAGTTTGTATGTTTGGTTTTGGTTTTATTTTCATTTTTGTGCATGAAGTCTACTTCAGCCTTAATCAGATTTACTACAGAAACCTAACAAACATTCCACAAAATGATCTACTCTTACCCAAACTGAAAACTTTGCTTGTAAGCTTTTGAAAAAAAAATATCTTCCATGGGAAATATAGTGCTTAATACTGTGCTCTTATGGCAGGAATTTACTACTTGTGCACCAGATAATTTGTCACTGGAAAAAAGATTTTTGGGGAAAAAAAATGAAACAAATGATGGAGAGCAAAACAAGGGTTAAGCAATACCAATGAAAGTAAAATCAAACTTTTTTTTTTTTTCTCATAATTTTATCCAGTGAAGATGAAGTTACTCCATTAAAACATGATTTTCTACTTAAAGAAAATCAGGTCAAGTCCTAAGCAGTTTGTTGATAGAGTCCATTTAACCTCTGACCTTGCCTATGAAATAAATACAACACAGTTGCATGTGTTAAGGATTGTCAGCAGCTGAATCAAGTCTAAATATTTATTTTTTCTCTCATGCAAGAAAATATTGCAGTGGACTTGACATGGAAAGTTATGTTTTGATCTTTGGGTATTTGCATACTCTAGAACAGATTATTTTCTTTGTCTTGAAAAATTATTTAAAGCCCCAACTCTGACTTCCCTAGCTGTGCACTGAAGTAAATACTTTAAAACCACAATGGTCTGTTGAATTCATAGGGCTTTAGAATTGCTACTATTAAGTATCTACTGAATCACAAAATATTTTAATTAGGTCAGTGTTGGGGTTAGTTTGGATATGTTTTTTCCATCACAAATACAATGAATGCTCTTGGGGCTCCAAGGGACAAAAGCTCTCCAATGGCTTTTAACCATGGAGTATAGTAAGTAATGCTCCAGGGAAGACACATTCACGAGTCCAGTGAGAGTGTGAATGGATGAAATAATGTACTACATCTATCCTCATGTGAAAGAACTGGAAGCTAACTAAATGGAGCAATGTACACATGAAATGTCAAGCAGAAAATCTATTTGCAATTCCTGGCTATTGAAATGTACTCGCGTCAGCTGCACTCGCTGACAAGGAGCAAGTGGATATCTTTTCTCCACCCTGTGTGTGCTGCCACCAGACCAATGGCATGTAACCAAACCAAAGGATTCTTTTTCCCACAGCTGGTGTGTGTGCCAGTGAGTATATACCATTCCATTCATTTTTATGGGTCTGTTTGGCACCCTAACCTGCTTTGAGCTGAGAGAGCATAATGCCAGATTTTTTCTCCTATTCACTTATTTATAGGTGCTCTCTATCACTCTAAATTTTTGAAGATGTCTGATAAAGTGTTCTTTTCAAGCTGCCTGATCTGGATTTTAAAGATACTTGGAAAGTATTATGAAGCATTGACCAATCACCATAACTAGAACATGTCTTGAAATTAATGTTTTAAACATTTTTTCTAAATGTTATATATTTTTAATAGTGCTTTTCTTTTATCACTGCTTAGAAACAAACAAATTAATGTCATAGTAGGATGATCTTTTGCTTCTCTTTTTCTTAATAACAGTTGGCCACGAAACATTAGAACAGCAATTTTACAGAGATAAAAGAAGAAAGAGCAGCTTTCAGATTTTTATGTAATTTCAGAAAAGTTCACACATATGTTCTTCATCAACACCATTGCATTTCATGTGCATTTTTTACACTTTAGTTGAGTTTACTTGCATTTTGTCTTCTCTAAGTCTGGCAATAGAAGCAGCTTCTCACACTTTTGAAAAATCAAATAACATACAGGAATAGGAAGATCTGTGAAGGACTAACTATCGTAATTAGTGTGTTTATTTGCTAGATGGGAAAACCTTCTTAGCATGAGTCTAAAACTTTTTATGCTCACTAAGTCAGAGACAATGATTTACAGGGAAAATTTTCTAGTCCAGCATACTCTCATTATTATGAGTTTTCTAGCTGCTTGTATGGTTTTGCTGATGTTATTTTGTTTCAGTTTTGGTTTTCTGTTTGTCTGTTTGTCTTTAAGACAGCTTGACTTACATATTTTTTTTTTCTGTTTAAATCAAGTTTTCTGAAAATGAAAGTCAGGTGTAACTGACATCTAGTTAGTCTCAATAATCTTATAATGACAGCCACGTCAGAGTAAGGAAAGGACACCAGAAATAATCTTCTAAAAGTGCAGAAACAAGTGCAAATAAATGCAAACTAAAATAGTTTACTTACAGTAAAATAACATAATTTAATCTCAGTCTGACTTTACTGGGCAAAGTGATAACGGATTACATAACTATGTTTGTTTTAACAACAACAACAAAAAAACCCACTCAGTATTAAATATTTGTTACAAATTCTCTGGTGATCAGTTAGGTAGTAAGGCATACGTGGAAAATTTGGCTTGAACACTGTTTTCACCATAAAGTGAATTCATTTCGAACTAGACAAAATAACATCACTGGTTACACTGGTTAAACTGATCTGTTTACACCAGATCAATCACTGTGTCTGTGAGGCAAACCATTGTGGGACTCCATCTCAGCTCCCCTTTCTTCCATTCTGCATACCAAAAGCTAAGCTAACTCTTCACCAGCTGTTGATTTTGCACAGACCTCACAGCTCTAGCTGCCCGAAGCTGTTGATTGTGACATTGAGTCTGTTGGTTGTAGTAATTTGTTTGTTCTGTGACTGCTGTGAGCAGTGGCTACTCAGGCTCCCATCTCACCCAGAGTGCCCCACTGTTAAAACAGATGTCAAATAGCCTCCTGTGTACTTTGGACAGAAATCTCTCTCTGAAAGAGTTTCTCAGTGCCTTGTTTCTGTTTGTCTTGTCACTATAGCAACAGTGAATTGTACTTTTACTGTTCTATTATGTATCATGTCTTTTTCCATTGATGACTTTGCAACCCACTGATGACCCTAAGAATATACATTTTTTGGTTGCAGACTAGCATAATGAAATGCAGTGACTGGCTTCACTTAAAATCATTGAATATTTTCCTGATACTATTAGTATTTTTTTTCCTTTCCCCTTAAAAAGTAGAAAAAAAAAAAAAAAAGCTCTGTTTGGGAGAGAAAAGAATGGAGAAGTGTGCTTGGATTTGCATCTCAACTATGCCATCTTTATTTTGACAACACTGTTGGAGACACCTCTTAAACTTGCTAGGAATCACATAATTATCAAATCTTTAAATATTTTTAAGGTGAACAAACAGGGAAAAAGCAGTCTTTAAATGATCCTTTTTCTAAAATATTTGTTAGCAGATCTGTTTTGCAGAAGATATATTTTACTGCTAGCAAGTTGACAAGTTACTTGCTAACCAGTGTCCTCTGTGCCAGCTGGGAGTGTTTGTGCTGGTATTACCCGCACTGACTTACAAAATCTCCATTGCTACAAGAAAAACAAAAAAGCTCCAGCTACTGCATATTTGGTTACACATAAAAATGCAAACAAGCTTCTGAAATACATTGTCAGAAGAATGGGCATTTGAGTACTATGTTGGAGACTGTAGAAACAAATCAAAATGAAAATTGAGTGGATGAACTAAACTAAATTAGAAACTCCAAAGCTTTCTGCAGGATGCAGTTAGAGAACTAAACACCAAAAGCAACCATTTAAATTCAAAACCAATTTTATACTGCAAAGATGAAAGTGCTGTCGAGCATCTCAGTTTCTTCTGACCTTCCCCAACAATATTCTGCTGCGTGGGTGAAGAGGTACT
Organism: Anser anser; assembly: GCF_964211835.1. Lineage (NCBI taxonomy): Eukaryota > Metazoa > Chordata > Aves > Anseriformes > Anatidae > Anser > Anser anser. The sequence goes on from NC_139723.1 coordinate 54,204,993, forward strand.
GGAGAAAAAGGCATGTTCTCCAGCTGGAAGTGAGGGGGCTGCACAAAGAGCAAAGCTCTTTTATTACTAATATTTCAGTTACATTCTAGCATGAAGTACAATGCTTCTTTGCACAGGGAGACATGGTGACAAACTCAGAAATTATTGTGTAAATCTGAATTAGATTCTCTTCTAATAGGAGCAGACTAGTTTTAGTATTAGATGTTGATAGCCTTTTTTATTATTTTTATTTTGTATATACACATAGAAATTGTATGGTGATGGAGATTACATAGCCAGCATATTTAACATCATTTTAGTGTATCAGCACAGGATCACTGAAACATAACTGCTATTTCATACGAAACCCACACAAATAAATAAACTGCAGTAAGTAGCCTCTGGCCTGTACATTAGGAGCAATTTAATTGTTGTGAGATGTAGAATACATGTCACACATTAGGTAATTTACTTTATTATTTAATTACCATATCAGAGCCAAGCCACAAAAAACATATTGCTGGTCTTGCATATTAAAAAGAAAGCAATACAAGTGACTGGTATGTGTTATTGGAGCAGTGATGTTGTTAGAAGACCTGATCACTATGTTGTAAATTTACTACATCTGTAATTTAGGTTTTGTTAATGGAATAATGATGTTGTTACTGTCTATATGTTGTGGTTAAATTCACAGTTACTGGTAGCTTTGTATCTCACACTTAACTGTAGCAGCTTTTCCACAAGCTGATAATTAGAGCAAGACAGTGCTCTAATGGTCTTGTGATGTTATGGTCATTTTTTACATGCTTTCGTGAAACTGCTAGGCAGAAACTTTTCCTGTCATTTTGGCTGCATGAACTATATTAAAAAAAAAAAAAAAAGGCCAGGGTATTGAGGTAGTTAATAACAGTTCTACCAAGTAGGCTGTAGATAGCAAACCACATGGTACAGCCAGGACAGCGGTACAGACTGTGCTGAGCTTACCTTTGGGGTCAGAGCATTGTCAGCACAGTGCTACGTGCTGGGTGCTCTGCAAGGGGACAACGTCGGGAATGCTGGGGCAAAACAGGCAGACTGGTGGCTGCTGTCTCTCAAATTACAGACGTTTCTACAGGGAGAGTTTGCCAGCTTTTAACTCCCACTGGCAAATTTGAGCATTCTGCATGAAAAAGGGTGAAAATATTCCTGTGTGTGACTAACATTTCCACATGAATGCAGAATTATCAGCATGCCATTAATAGCTCTTCTTTTATAAATGTTAATGTTACTTTACTGGGAGAATTACAATAGCAGAAGAATATCTTTTCCCTTATTCTTTTTTATTTTTTCCCCATAGATTTTCCCTAAGTAAAGCCAGATATTTAATAAAGGAGCAATGTAACTTCCAAACAGATTAGACTGTGTGGTGAGGTAAGAGCTTTTCATTTATTTTTTTTCAAATTGTTTTTATTTTTTCAAATGTTATGTCTTTATAACCTATATCTCCCTTTGTGAGGACATCAAGGATCTCTTTTAAACAATAATAAAAATAAAATTGGAAAATAATGACCCTTCACCACCCTGCAGTGTAATCTTTGAATGAAAAAACATTTGAGCACAGTTGGGACTGGTATTCAGCATATGCTACAGAAGGAGCAGGAAATTTCAACAGGCCCAAAGATATGGCTTAAAGTCCCCCTAAATAGTAAAAAAATAAGATAATATAGAATTGTATGTATTTGCTGCCACTGTCAGCTGGACTCAGGGGCTAGACTCAAGATGGGTGGATGGAGCCTCAGTCACAGGTGTGAGAAGATTCCGTTGCCTGTATTCCATATGGTGAAATATGGGACTGGGGCTTGCGAAGTAAAGTAAGCTTTTTGGCATAATGGAGCTCAAAGACTTCCTTCTTAGTGTCTTAAATTTCCTTCTTACTGCTTTGGGTTAACAGCCAATGTAGTGACAGCATTTAGGCATTGTTTAGCTTGTTCTGTGAAGCACTACATTGCACTACCTCTCTCCTTTTAATATCTGACAATATCTGAGCAAAGCACATACTGTTTCATAACGTCTCTTAAACAATGTAAAGAGGAAAAATACACAGCATTTCTCTCCAATGGCTAGCAGAACATTCAGTCAACGTGTATAATTAATTCTCCACTGAGTATAAGGTAAGATAAACAGCTGTACATCACACATACCCAAAACACCTTGACAGAAATTCTGTTTAAGTGTACCTGGAGCAGGACAGTTACCAGGAGGACAACAGCCAGCAAACGACTCTGATGAAATGTCCTTCAACAAGCTTTACCCTACCCATGCTTCCTTCTACACCTAAGTGATGACAAAATATGGCTAACACAGGGTTTTTTTTTTTTTTTTTTTTTGGCGACAGGCTCTATTAAAGAAACAACCGTATTTTCCCAGGAGATTTGGTAGGCTGCTTACTTGACCTGCCAGGTTGCTATAGAGATTTCTAGTGGTAGACGTCTCCCTGCTAATGGCATGGGAACCTATTGGATGAAGAAAGCTTTTGGTAAAGACAGGGAAATTGTGTTAAGATACTGTACTATTGCTGAACATCTGTGCAATTGGTGGACCTACAAGTGACAGTGTGTATTGGGTTTATGTGGCAGGGTTTTCATAGCAGGGACTGCAGGGGTGGCCTCTGTGAGAAGAGCCCAGCAGATGTCTGATCAAAGCCAGCTCCAGATGGCTCCAAAGGGACCCACCACTGGCCAGGGCTGAGCCAGTGTGTGATGTTGTTTGGGCCTCTGGGAGAGCAGATTTAAGAAAGTAAAAAACACTGCACAACAGCAGCTGTGAGGGTGGAGTGAGAAACTGTGAGAGAGAGATAGTCTCGCAGACAAGATCAGTGAAGAAGGGTCGAAGGCAGAAGAAGGAGAGCAGGAGGTGCTCCAGGCACGCAGCAGCAGTTCCCCTGCGGCCTGTGGAGAGGCCCCTGGTGGAGCAGGCTGTCCCCCTGCAGCCCACGGGTCCCACACGGAGCAGATCTCCACGCTGCAGCCCGTGGAGGAGCCCCCGCTGGAGCAGGTGGAGGTGGCCTGGAGGAGGCTGCGGCCCATGGAGAGCCCCCGCAGGAGCAGGCCCCGGGCCGGAGCTGCAGCCCGTGGAGAGGAGCCCACGCAGGAGCAGGGGTCTGGGGGGAGCTGCCGCCCGTGAGGGACCCGTGCTGGAGCAGTTTGCTCCTGGGGGATGGACCCCGTGGTACGGAGCCGTGCGGGAGCAGTGCTTGAAGAGCTGCTGCCTGTGGGCAGCCCCCGCAGGCTCAGTTCGGGAAGGACGGCATCCCGTGGGAGGGACCCCGCGTGGAGCAGGGGCAGAGAGGGACCGTGAGGGAGCGGCGGAGACGAAGTATCAGGGACTGACCGCAGCCCCGGTTTCCCTGTGCTGCTTGGGGAGGACACAGGAGAAGGTAAAGGAAGTTGGTTTTTTTTTTTTTCCTCTCTCTCTCACTGCTCTAGCTTGTTAGTAATAAATTACATTAATCTCTCATTAATTATGCTGAATCTGTTTTGCCCATGACAATAACCGTTGAGTGATCTTCCTGTCCTTATCTCAACCCTTGAGCCCTTTCCATTGTATTTTCTCCCCCACTGGGGGAGTGAGGGGAAGTGAGAGAGCAGTTGTGCTGGAGCTCAGCTGCCCAGCTGGGTAGAACCACCACAAAGTGTTCATTGCTGGCAGCAACAGCACCAGCAGGAGGCTGAGGCACACCAAGAAGCCCTGAATTCAGCCCAAGGTATAAAACACAGGATCTGGTCTGCATGAGATGTTTCTGCCAACAGCACTTTCTGCTTTTCCTCATCCTCTTTGTCTGCTAATGCCTTCCACAGAGAGCAATTTGTCCAGACAGCTGCCATCACCCAACTCCCTTGCTCTTCCGAACTTGTCAAAGCTGTTATTTCTTCCTCTTTGGTTCCTGTATGTAGAGGGAGACACAGAAAGAACACAGACAATTAGAACTAGTGACTTAATGCAGAGAAACTGTGTAGAGGAACCACCTTCAGCTGTCAAAGTCTGACCAAGTGTTTACTGAAGTTTTAAACACTGTCCTATAACTTAGACAGTAATGATGTTCTTCATAGCCCAAGGATCACCAACGAAGTCTATATTTTGCTAATGTAGGCAGTGTCCATCATAGGCAAGATTTTTTCATTTTCGGTTCCTCCAGACTTAGGAACAAGGATGACTTCAGTAAAGTAGGTATTTTGTTCGCAGTAAGGGTATTTCTTGTGCTGTCATCAACATAGTGTTACTATCCTATTGTTCTGAAATGATACTTCCGTTGGGGTAGGAACAGGCTAGACATCAGTAGCAGTATAAAAAGGAAAGGAAAGTTGCAAATGCTGTCTGGGAAATTGCACAGAGGTTATACTTTGGCTGCAGTATAGTCTGCTAAGCAGAACTAGCCTTACCCAAGAAAAGCTTTACCCTACTGGTAGTCAAAAAAACCCACAGTATTATTACCTAAAAATCCAAGCCAGTTCATTTAAAGCTGGCTTATGTATTTATAAATTACACTGCAACGTATATAATCTACCAATATTTGAAATTTTGTTTTGCCTATAACACACTGGTACATCTCCTCCAAAGATGGTGAGACAATATGTTCTTCAAGGGAGAAAAGCTGGGGAAAAAATATGGGGCACATGTGGCCACTTGAAGGTCCAGAGGGATTTGTGTGGGCTGTAGGGGTGGGAAATGTATAGAAGTTCTCTTGGGATAGGAAAAGACATAACTGTTCCCTCTTTCTTCCACTGCCCCAGTAGGTCCTACTCAGCTATCTGTTACATAAGGAAGGGAAGAGGCAGGCTGCTCTTGCTACCAGCTTTGCTCTGAAAACCACAGTCCTGTCTGAGCAGCCTTTGAGTTTTTTGTATAAATGACTACTACTGAACAGCTGGGGATGTAGGGGAATGTTTGACTTGAGCCATGGTCCTGGGCTGAATCTGCTGACCAAAGGAGGTCACTGTGTGACTTGTGTTCAGGAGCACCTGTTCTGCTGACAGTGACTCCCTAGGAAGCTACTTAGGTTTTTGTTTGACCTGAAATGCTGGCTCCATATTTGATGTACATTAGCAAAGCATTAGCAAAGCAAACAGCCTCTGCAAGGAACCAGGAGCATTTGCAGGGCTCAGGTATGAGGAAATTGATGGGATTGCAAGCTGCAGGTTGGAGGGTGGCTGAATTCAAATGCAGCCGCAACCAAAATGAGCTGCTTGAGTATCTTCAGAAAATTCTGGTATTGGTTAATTTGGAAGAGTCTCTCTGAAAGAACAACAGTATTGACTTCACAAGATCTTTGAGTATAATAAAGACTTGTGTTTGACCTCATCTCACCCCTCCATCATCTGGCAGTAAGTTAGGTTCTATTCATGACATCAGATATGCAGTTCAGAAGTCTGAGCTGCCTTCAATTCATTGTCTTCCAATGATCCCTGAGCAAACAGCTCAGTTGGCAATAGTCCTTATGTGTCCCTTAGTTGGGAAGTGGGGCTCCACTTTGCAGATGATACCTTCCCAGGGAATTATGGCTTTAGTCACACTCCTTTAAACCATATGCAGCAAACCAAGCTTGTACGTGACTCCATATGATGGTTGCACAGCAAAACTGGAACAGTGCTAGTGCTCAGATAACCCCCCTCAATGCTGGGAAAGACTGGGGCAGTGACATGCTTTTCAGAAGTCGATGGTGCTTGTTTTCCACTACTCTGACCCTCTAACAGCTACGTTCAGCTATGCATGACTCCAAGTGGGTTCTCTGTGCGCATTCCCTCCAAGGATATAAAAAATAGCACTGGCTTTCACTTCACTTCACTGTTGCCTAAACAGCACAGTGATCATGGCTTTTACCTTATATGACCTGACTTTAGTAATTTTGACTGTATGACTGCTCTTCATTAGTAAATAGCTACCTGGTGTTTTTGAGATCAAATTCCAGGGAGCACGTTTACTTAATAATAGACAATCTATGCAGCAACATATGGCAGGGTCATTAAAGAGGGTTCCCATTTTATAATTAGGATTAGATCTCAACTTGCCTTTCTTCACAATTAAGGCTTGGCCTACAGCTCTGCTTCTCTGAGATTTCCTGCTCAAAATCATGCTAAAACTTTAACTGACCCAAGATGACTCATTTCCAGCCAGTTCTTTCTCTTGTCCCTCAAATGACTGCACCTTTCTGAGTAGCCTTGAGCCTCGTCTTGCTGCTAAATAGTGCGTGGGGTCTGTTTCCCCTCTGCTGGTCCTCCAGAGCATCCTGCTGGACATCTGTGTGACAACAGACCGACCAGCTCCGCAGAGTCAGGGGGGGAAGGAGGGAAGTGAGGACATGGTAAAGAGCTGCGTCTGGGAGCATGGAAGTGTACCCCATGGTGTTGATGCACATTTTACCCAGTGAGGTTTACTTTCGGCAAAAGCCTCGGGAAGACTTTTCCTCCTGGTGATCTTGGAGGATCATCGTCTCATATAGATATGCCTCAGCAACTTCAGACAGTTCTCATAGTGCCACTGCCAAACAGATTTTTGGTTTTGTTTTGCCCAAATTGTCAGTCTTTCAAAAGCGGAGAAAGCAGTTAGAACAGGGTGAAAATTCAGACACTGTGCAAATTTAAAGGTGAACCTAACACTCATTAAACCTAGAATTATACTGGTAAGGGATTCAGACTTGCAATACCTCTAATATTCATTCTCTTTCCTGCTTTCTAAAGAACTTGTCTTATGCTCCTCATTTTTCATAACCTTTCATTTATTTTTCTTTGTTTGGGTACCTGTTATACAGGATCATGGTTTTATAATTTCCAAAAATTGGAAATACTAGTTTTATGTCTATAACCTACAGAAGAGAACAGGACCAAAGCCACGGTAACTAAAGTTTAATGGTTCCAGCAAATTAGGTTTATACTACAGGACTACTGCAAGTAAGCTTCCTTTCATGTCTTATTCATGGAAAATTGGAGTCAAGTTTTCCTTATAGTTACACTGCAAATCTCATATAGAAAAATGAGGATCTCAGACCTGTAAAGCTTTAAAATATTTTTTACTAGAATATCCTACTAATGTTGCTTAAAGAATGAAAAATAAAAGAAAAAAGGAAAAAGCATATTTCCCATGTTTTCTTTTTCTTTTTCTTTTTCTTTTTCTTTTTCTTTTTCTTTTTCTTTTTCTTTTTCTTTTTCTTTTTCTTTTTCTTTTTCTTTTTCTTTTTCTTTTTCTTTTTCTTTTTCTTTTTCTTTTTCTCTTTCTCTTTCTCTTTCTCTTTCTCTTTCTCTTTCTCTTTCTCTTTCTCTTTCTCTTTCTTTCTCTCTCTTTTCTTTCTCTCTTTCTTTTTCTTTCTCTTTTTCTTTTTCTTTCTTTCTCTTTCTTTCTCTTTCTCTCTCTTTCTTTCTTTCTTTCTTTCTCTCTTTCTCTTTTTTCTCTCTCCTTTCTTTCTTTCTTTCTTTCTTTCTTTCTTTCTTTCTTTCTTTCTTTCTTTCTTTCTTTCTTTCTTTTTCTTTCTTTCTTTCCTTCTTTCTTTCCTTCTTTTTTCTTTCTTTCTTTCTTTCTTTCTTTCTTTCTTTCTTTCTTTCTTTCTTTCTTTCTTTCTTTCTTTCTTTCTTTCTTTCTTTCTTTTTCTTTCTTTCTTTCTTTCTTTCTTTCTTTCTTTCTTTCTTTCTTTCTTTCTTTTTTTTCTTTTTCTTTGAACACCAAATTAAAATAGTGACATCTGTTTTATAAATGATAAATTGATATTCCTCCTGGCTTTTGAAGCAAATATAACAGCCCATATAAAATTCTTGGCAGTTTCTCACAGTTAAAGAATCCATTTGTTCTCCATTTTTCGACATAGTTGTGCTTTTTTTTTTTTTTTCATTGCCAGACATATTGCTTGTAATTTATAACATTAAGTGAGCATTTTATACTTTTTGAACAATTAACAAAAATAATTACAAGCTCCTCAGACTTATTTAGACTGCCATGAGTGATCAGTTGTTATGATCCGTAAGCATATAATTGACTCAGGCATCTCTTGGTGATGGGAATGGCAGCTTGTGGTGTAGAGAACAGGAACACATGGGCTGCTGTGAACACACTTTGTGCATTAGTTGTCAGGTAGTCATGTTTGACACTGTTCTCTCTGCATTTAAGCAACCACAGGGAAGCAAGTTTTTTGGGCTGGGTACTAATACCCAGGGATGGTACCATGTCTGCCACTCAGGAGAAGGTCTGCTATGTAGAATAATGAGGAAAGCATTCTCTGAAGTAGCTGGCATATGGGGTTTGGAAGTTCTCAGTTTGGAGAGGAACTTGATTCTGAGTGCCTTGGTCACCTGTTAGCTCCTGAACCCTCAAAGCTTGGTTTAAATTTCCCAGAGATATTTGATAAGTGGTCTGTGTAGTTACTTTTTTTTTTTTTTCCAGCTCATCTATTGCTATCCTCTCTCATCTCACCTGTAAGAGAGATATGTGGCTTTTGTTGTTGTTGTTTTATTTCTGTTGTAGACAGTACTGCCCTTCTTTGTGCTAACTGCTTCAGGCATGCTGTACTGGTTGTATGGCATTGACTTTCTTCATAGCAGATTGCACGATGCTTTGCTTTTGATCTATGACCAAAACAGTGTTGACAACACACTGTTGTTCTATCTGTTGCTGAGCAGTGCTTGCATAGCATTGAGGTCTTCTCTGCTTCTTACACTGGTTCGTGGTGCACAAGAAGCTGGGAGGGGGCACAGCCAGGACAGCTGGCCCAAACTGCCCAAAGGGATGTCCTGTACCATATGATATGTTCAGTAGTAAAAGCTGAAGGACAGAAGGTGGGGAGTATCTGAAGTGATGGTGTTTGTCTTCCTAATTAACTGTTAAGTGTGATGGTGCCCTGCCTTGATGTCACTTGCAGCTTTTAATTTACCTGTTAAACTCTCTTTATCTTGATTTACAAGTCTTCAACCTTTCTTCTACAAACGGGTGTGTGAGCTGTTGACCAGGGTCAAACCACAACAAAATAGTTCACCTTTATTTTTCACAGATTAGTGGAAGATGCAAAGATTTTTATGCATGACTCTGCTTTGTGGCTTACTTCTCCAAAGCAAAAGCATGCTCTTCTTAATCCTAGTTATTAATGATTGCCTGTGAATACACTTATCACTAGACAAGGCATAAGGAAAAAACTAGCAACATTACTCTTCTCAGGTAAAATAAAAGTTCAGTAACTTATTTTCCTACCCGCCCAAAAAAAACCCAAGAATTACAAAAGAACAGCCTATGCAGTTTCTATGTGTGATATTTTCTGAATAGCATGATATTAAGATCTTGCTTCCCAGATTGTTTTTTTTGGTGCAGATGAAGGGGGACAATTCCCTTCTCTTATAGAGAACCATTTTTCCATGTGTGGTTCTAAGGCTATGATTCATATACTATCAATAAATATGACATACAGTCAGATGAATCAGGGGTGGAAGAGCTCAGAATATGGGATACAGAAGGCAAGATGGTTGGTTAGTCTGTGGGATCCCCCAGCCATGGGGCTGTCGGAGGTCCATGTTCTTTGGTGTTTTTATTTAGGATGATGGACTCCAATATTCATATATTCATATATGAATATATTGCTCATGTTCATATATGAATATATTGTTCATATATTGCTGGCGCTTATTTCAGTTCTGAAGTCATGCTGAGATAATGCCGTAAAAATGCTAACTGTCTCCAGAATAGCTCTTCTAGGTTCCTGTTGCAATTGCTAAAGTAAACATCCGTTTCAGAGTTGTTGCTTCTAGACAGAGATTTGTTTGTTTGTTTGTTTATTTATTTATTTATTTATTTATTACACAGGACACAGGCTTTGGAGTGGATAAGCAAGAGACTGCCTCATTCACAGACCTTGTTTCCGATGTGTTTTGTAATAACATTACAGAGTTCTATGGTATGTAAATACATTGTAAAAATGCATCACGTATTCATGTATAAACTGGTTCAGTAGGCATGTGAATCCTGAAAAGTTGTTCTCGTACAGTCTGTGAACGTGCTGGTTCAGCTTCACTCAGAACACACTGCAACTTCCTCATTATCCTGTCTCAGTTCCTCAAAGCAGTAGCTTTTGGAAGGTTAAACAGAACTCATAATGAAGACCAACCCATAGAGCATTCATGGACTACCCAGTCTGTTCCAGGTTATTTGTGTTTACATGGATTCTCTTAGGTTTGGGCATTCTCCCTTTGCCAATTAATCCAGCTGATCTTCTGTTGCCTATCTAAAGAATCTGTGAAATCTGCACTTCCTCCAGGACAGAAGAAACTCTAGGCATCTTTCTAGGAGAGAAAATAGATGAGACAACTCCACAGAGTCTGTAACAAAATTTGGAAGGGCAGAGGTACAATAGTTTTGCTCTGAAAAGCCCACTTTGGAAGCTCACTTGCTCTGAATTAGATAAGGGAAGTTCTGTGCATGTATCCTGGAGCTATATGAAACAAATACAAGTCATTGGGACATTAATATTTAGCTTGAACTGGCTTGAAATAACTTGTACATGTTTTTTTAATGTAATTTTTCCATGTCTAGACTGTTAATGTGTCAGGAGACTTATTAAATTATAGAGCATGATGTTTCTTCTAGGTTTTGTGGTGGGTGGAATAATTAAACTCAGAGATCAAACAAAGAGACAGATATTTAGGTAAAAACATTTCATATATTACCTCGTATCAATGGGTGTCTCCAGTAATGATCCTATGTCTTTCATTATGTACACAAGAATTAAGGGTGTTTTTTTCTTTTTTTCTTCTTCTTCTTCTTTTTTTTTTTCTTGGTAAATCAAGCTAACATTATAATTTAGATAGAGTTAAGGTTATATGCATATATTTGTTTAGCTAATATATGATGAAAGATGACTACAGTACAGGGGAGATAATTCAAGAAGGCATTAAATATGCAAGTAGTTCTACTTCTTTTGGTGGTGTTAGTCATGTGCCTAGAGAGAGAAACTGATGTGAATGTATTACTGGCCTAGGATTACTGTTATCGCAGACCTGAAACTTCAGGAAATGCAGAACATGTAATTTCAGGTTGATAATTTTAATTTTCCAGTGTTTATACTGAAGTGGAATGTGTTTGATGTAACCGTGATGGAATGAAGGGTTTGAGTAAAGAGAAGGCTAAGTTTGACAAAGATTTATATATATTTTTCTGTACCTCCATTTCTTCTATTCATTCCAAAATGTGAACATTGTGTGGTTCACTTACTCTCATGAGATGGGCAAAGTTCATACTGAAACACAAACAGTGACTAATACAAAAAATTGAAACTGTATGGTTTATTCAGATTTCTTCCAAATCCACTCATCATCTTACTTTATGGAATAGAGACTTTAATTTTTCCTCTCTTTAGGCATAGTAAATAAATGAAATTGTACTCATCAGCATATAGTTCAATGAAGGAAGCAGCATTTTTAAAGTTTACAAAGGAATGGAAAAGGAATATTGCATGGACCACTTCAGAATGAGGAACAAAACTGAAAAACCTTTCCCATTTTGGCATTTCAGATTTTGCTGCTCTGTTACTGAAGGATTCCTGCAATGTACTGTAATAAACATACTAATGCTAATTTTAAACTTCTTCCAACATTAACATTATATATACCAGTAAGAGAAACCTTCTGAAAAAAAGTTTTTGCTTAAACATAAGCCAGAATATTATTTAAGCTTACTTTTGGTTTGAAGATTTTAGAAAATTGTACTTCCGTCCCTGAGAATAATCTTTTTAAGTGAATTTTTACAGCACATTTTGCTGGGAAAATCACCAGAGCGTGAATGAAAGTAATCAGATGCCTTGAGCATCATATTTTTCCTATGAAAGGTAAAAGTTCTCAGTCATGAAAAATGTGAAATAAGTTGAATTCTGTAACTGGAACTTAATAGCTAGAGACTGTTTAAGATGAGTTTCTTTTCTTCTTTGTATATTTAAGAGTGAAACAACAAAGTTTGAAACTGATCTCTGCCTCTGGATTCTTCAAGAATTAATTGGGCAAAATAGGTTAAAGAACCGATCTGCAGGAGAGACAGTAAATTACGTTCATAATCTCTCTCCCGTAAAGATAGCTGTACAAGAAATAATTTTATCTTTATTTTCCAGGCTACCAGAGAATTATTCTTTTAGATTTTTTTTTAGAGGTAAACAGCTGCACAACGGCCACCCTATGGTATACTATAATGAGAAAAATCACCCTGAATTTCAAATAGCTTAAGGCTGGGAAACATGGTAAGTCTTGAAACTATCCAAGGTACTTCAGGTGGTTCAACTGTAATTGACATTTAAATACATACCATCTTTTACAAAAATTACAGTAATGACTTCAGTATATAATTTATTATTTATTTATTTTTTAACCTCAAATGGCAATGGCATTCCTACTTAATAGCTTGGTATTTCTCATGTTGAAAAGTACATTCCTAGTTAGAGAAGTATCTTGCTGCTCTTGGATACTGCCCTGAAGTAAAACAAAACAGAAGAAAACAAAAGTCATAAGTGCTTTATAAGATATTTCAACACTATGCTTGCTGTCTTCTGGCAGGACTTGCAGCACAAGAATAAAGGAAGGTTGAGGTCAGCACTGTGGTATGTTTGGTGGGGGGAGAAGTACTGGTGCAAAGGAAGATGGCACAACCATGAAGCAGGCAGCTTTTATGGATGCTTCCTTTGTTCAAGGTACATATACCTATTAATCTCATTAACAGTATCTGGTGATGTGAATTGACAGATTTGGTGATACAGTGTGGAAAATCAAGAGAGATGGAACTGCTCTAACCTGTTTTCCAGGAGCCAGGAAACCTAGTTGCGGCCAAGGTCAGAGTCTATATAATTTAAGGCTTCTGGGAAAATAATAGATTCATATTCTATATATAAATCCCTTATGTGTTCCTTTTTAGCTAGGGTAGAGGAAGAGCAGGAGGTGAACTCACCCATGAACTTAATGAACTTACTGTCCTTTTTATTTTTTTATTGTTGAAATATTCTCCAGTAAGTTGAATTGCTTTCCTTATCCCTTTCTCTGAGCTGAAATCAGATTTCTAGTTTGTAAAGGCTATTACTCCTGGAGCTGAGCTGATCTTATAATAGCACAGAAAAAAAAAAAAAGTAAAATGTACTTTGTCATGGAACTCACTATGATGAATTGAAGTATCTGGGGAAGAACATATTTTGCCATTGGAAGCCAAACTGGAAGATATTAGGCTTTGCTCCAAGTTGGATGCAAACCCGAAGTATTGGCATATATAACCAGTAGAGAATCATCTCTTTCACAGGATTTATTTATAATCTTGACAGTCTTTATATGGGATTTTGCCAGTCAGATCACACCTCATGAAGGATCTGGGGAGGCAGCCAGACTTCAGAGGCCAAACAAACCTGCTTGGCCAGGTAAACTTCACCTTCAATTACATTTGTGTGAATTTATATTAACTGCATTCATATGGGATTTAGTTTAAATGAACATCAGTATAACCCATAGGAGAACTTGGGTCCAAAATGACCAAAAAATAAACAAAGTGATTGCATTTTAATGGAGAAGGTTTTGTCTTATGTTTGTAATAGTAATCAGTGAAGAGTATATTGTCAATGTTGCTTGTCTTTTTTTTTTTTTCCACTGCTTATTCCCAGCATAGAAGTTATAATTATTTAAATAATTATATATGTATACTATACTATAATTATAGGAGTTATGATTATTTAAATACCTTGAACTTTGATGGAACCTTCCAGTTACTGCACATCCTGTTGCAGAAAGGAATTTGAAATCTATTTCTTACTATGAGAATAGGGAAAATCGTAATGGAAATATTCATGGGATGTATCTGAAGTCTAAAACATAATAAAAAAACCCCACCGCCACCACCAACAAACTTTTGAAGTTCTAGTTGTATTCCAGTTGAGGGGCTTCTCTTTAATGATGACATCAGTAATGGTGTAGAGCAGTCCAGTTTACACCTGTGGGGATACAGGCAGAATCAGATGTATGAAAGCTTTGGACACCTCTGACGCTTAGGTTTTTGAGCAGGTAGTTTACTTGTCTATAAAACAAGCATGATACTTATTTCTCACAAGGAAAATCCAAATGTGTGCAAAACCTAAAGGGCTGAAATACACTTCTTGTTAGGCTTACTGGTGGGCAGTGGCTTTTGACCCTGCTCTTACTTTCTGTAAGCTTAACTGAGGACTGGCTGTTTCAGACCAAATGTTCTTTTGGGCTCAACAGGTGATATGTCTGTCTTCTTTTTAGAGAACTGCAGTCCCAGAAGTCTTCCGTCTCTAGATGGAAAGTTGAATACTGTATAAAAATAAGTTTGTTCTTCCATTCTTTTATCTTTTTTCTCTAGTCTTGTCTATGATTTACATTACATTAAATATTAATTAGCTTTACAAACAATAAATTACATTTATCCATTCACTCTCTGAGGTCCACTAGCTTAAATCATGTGTGTCTAACCACCCCTTATCACCTAAGTTCAGATTTACAAAGCCCATTTTGCATGAGAACAAAGCAATAGCAAACTTAGATCTTATCTATATATAAGATATACTTATCTGTATACTTGAACTTATCTGTATATAAAGCCAAGGAAGACTCATTGTTATTTTTTGAAAACAGAATTTCTTTATCATATTAGCTGTCCATGAACAGTTTTTGAAGATACTATAAATGAAGCAAAAGAAAAAAAAAATATGTCTGGAAAAAAAAAAAGTTGCTGTTAGACAATTTTCTAAGCTGTTCAATAAAGAAAATCAGTTGTCTTCCCACATTTACTCTTGGACATCCTGAGTCTGCTATCTAACCTATGAAAAATCACCTTTTCGCTCCATCTTTATGCTGGAGATTTTGTGGCACCAAAAGTGATGGGCACAGTTCTGCTTTTACTGCTTGAGAGACTGTGCTATGTATGATGCACACCGTGAAAACCTGGCTTCTCTATACACAGTGCACCAGGGAAAGTGCATTTGGAGGCTATATGTCTACCTATTTATGTTGTTCTGTTGTCAGCAGACTTTTGGGTTTTAGAAAAGCATCATGGGGTAAATTTATAAAATGATGACTTATTTGTAGTATTTGATATTTTATTTTGTTTCTCCCTGAAACCACTGTGTATTTGGTATTTTATGTTTGTTTTTCTCCCCTTCTTATCTAGTCCAAACTAAGGTGTTTTTTTTCTTTTTCTTTTTTTTTTTTTTTTAGGGGGATTTTAAGGAAAAGGCAGTCATCTGCTTAAGAATGAAACAAAGAAATTTGTGATGATGTAATCAATAACTGGTTAAGCTAGACTCAAAATGAAAAGAATGAGTTTTAATCACTTCTTTGGACCACCAATTTATTCTATATCTGTTCTTCAGAAGTATCTTTCAGAATAAAGTTAATTTTTTTTTCCTACTATTACAATGAACTTGAGGAAAAATTGTGATCATTCTCAGTCTTAGAAAGTAAGCCTTCAATTTCTCCCTGCCTTTCCCATCATTCTTACCCTCCTTGCCATAGCACGTCTTACAGAAATAAACGAAAGGTGATTAATTGCCACTCATGACTGCAACATTGGAAGTAGAATAACATTACAACCCTTTTTTGAAGTCCAGAAAGCACATGTCTCCCCTCAGAACATGGCTTCTGGAAGGCATGTTTTTAATCTGCTTTCTACAGGTTGAACACTCTTTCCTCTTCACCACTACATTTAAAATTTTAAGAGTGAGGGAGGAGAAATTTTCTCAGTCCTCTACCACTATATGGTTTCAAATGATGTCTTGTGGCACCCTGGTGACGATGAGAGAGTGAAAGGCTCAGATTCATTTAGTCTTAAGACTCCTGAGGGTGATGTTCAGAGAAAGAACCTGACCCTTACCAAACTTCCTGTCTGTGCTTCAGAACCAAGGTCCTGGTATGTTTTCTACAATGCTTTCTATATTGATAGATAGACAGACAGATTGAGAGATCTTTCTGATGCCATGAAAGCCATACATATGGGAGAATCTGTGTGTATATCTGTGTACATATCTATCTGTCTACTTACCTATCTCTAGCTATCTATGTATCTATAGATAAAAGCATAAAAAAAATAGGTAGATAAATAGATAAACGTACAGACAATGACATAAGTTCACATGGCCAAAACACAAAGCTGATCATCTAGCTCATTTTTCCTCACAAACTCAGAACTAGAAGAGATATTTCTACTAACACAGACTTTCGCACATTCATGCAAACAGCCAAAAAGAACATGAAAAATTTTAACTTTCTTATTGCCAAAATGAACCTATGATGGCAAGGGTGATGCTGCTTGAAAGTCCAGCATACGCTTTGTCTTTAGGATGGTCATTCAACTTGCAGGTAATAACCTAAAAATCAGGTACCAATGATCTCACTCTATCCATATATTGGCCTTGAAGTGAGACAATTAACCATATGGCCTGACAAATATAGATGGTGACTTATTTTATGTTACATATGTTACATGACTTTGCAATAAATAGGCGCTTTACATAGTGTCAGAGCAGAGCATCAATAAGCACTGCAAAGCATTCTGTCTTCTAAAAAAGCTAACATTTTAAGTAGATATGCCTTGCTGGCTTTCAAGGTCTCCAGACCAATAACCCTGAAAGAAAAGGAGAGCTGTAATTAAGATTTAGTAAGAATTTACTGCAGAGGCATTCGGTGACTTTGCAGGCTTAAGAAAAAGCTGTATATTTTGAAGGTCAGGAGCGCTACCAAGAACCACTCTCCAGTGACTTTTTAAGCTTTTATACAGTGCAATTTGAGAAACAAGATAAGCTGTCTTGTTCTCTGTTCTTTCTTGTGAGCTGCAGTTCAACATCTTGGGGCATTGAGCTTCTGAAGGAAAGGAACGCAAACAGGAGGTGAGTCTAGAGGGAAGAGATTGATGTCACCCTGATGATGACATAGATGATTTAGAGATCTGAAGTAACCTGAGGGCTGATGCTACAGAAGTACGTGGGGAAAACCCACAAGTAAAGCTTATATTTCATGACTTTCCCACCTGCTGATAACATAAACTGAATATCTCACGCAGACGGGTAGAGGGGCTATAAAGAATCTACAGCCTAGAGTTTCTTGCATCTCCAAAGAATAGCACAGGACAGTTAATTTTGGGGACCAAGAAAAACAAATCTCAATCAAGCAGCTGTTGGTGATCTCTTTCAATGAAATGACCAGGGAAGTGACCTGGCTTTCAAGGGAAGTACTTCAGTAAAATGCAGAGATGAAAATCAAAATAGAGCTTGACAACTTCTGTGGGGTTTGATAATTCTGTTAAATTTTTTCTTCCAGCTTAGTCAATGGGTTATAATAAGAGTTACGAGGAAGATGTTTGTTGGAGAGGCCCATTAAACTATTTCTCACAATATTTGAGTGCTAAAAAACATATTTTTTTTTTTTGGGGGGGGGGGAGGAGGGAAGAGGAGGTGGTGTTACAACAGTGGAGATTACGGAATTACTGGAACACCTGTCTGTCTGCTAGGAGTGTCAAGATGGGTCTTAATACCTGCCCTATGCTCCAGTTCGGCATCTTCATACTTCAAGCACAAAAAATAGGAAGATGAAAGAAACATTACCAGATTGTTCTGAAAGATAACTGAGGTTATGCCAGGTAGTATTCTAGATAAAAATAAATGGGTCATTCAGATTATTTCCTTCATTGGTAAATAACAACTGTATTTAATATAGAAAAGTGACTAAGGGGGGGAATGTTTTAGGTAAATAATTTTATATTTGTCCCCCAACCTTATTATGCAGGCTTAAATTTTGAAGGAAATCCTAGTAAAATCTAAAGAAAAGCATACTTGAGTGACAACAGATGATGGATCAGTTGTAGTAAAGGATCATTTGCAAGAGAGCTGGTAGGAAAGAGAAGTTGTGGATACCCCAAAAAGAAGCTGTGGATGTTCCATCCCTGGAAGTGTTCAAGGTCAGGCTTGATGGGGACTTCGCCAACCTGATCTAGTAGTGGGTGGCATCTCTGTCTGTGGCAGGGTGGGTGGAGTTAGGTGATTTTAAGGTCCCTTCCAAACCAAGCCATTCTATTATTCTATGAAAGGAGACATTCCATCAAAATTACAAATTGTCTGATTATCAAAAAAAAAAAAATTTTTGTCTGAAATGTCAGTTGCTACAGTTGCATGTGGTATATCATAGAGGTTGTTTTCTATTAGTTTGGTCTGTACCATGTTAGCTGTCAGCATCAAGGGAAAAGTCAGTTAAGAGGGTCATTTACATTACAAGTTTTTGCAAGAGGCAATGACCTTCTGTCTGCTGATTTCATAGTAAGTATACGATTTCTAAACCAGTTCCAACAGAAAAATAGCTCAACAGTAAATAGAAAAAAGCAACTTAGTGGAAGTATGTGTTCCTAAATAAATCATAATATTGAGAAATGTTGTTGTGTGGTGTCCTACTCCTGTTAGCATGTTTGTTGTGCTGTCAAGACTGATGCTCTTGATGTGGTGTCTCATTGCACAAGAAACTTCATCTGAACATACGGTGTCATCTCTTCCACCAGTTATGACTTTCCAGTATTTCTAGGGTATAGATTTTTGAAACAGTCACAAAAAGATGCTCATGGCAAGCTGTATGTTGGGAGAATTCCAGTTACATTGGACCAGGGAGCTCTGTCCATGTTAATCCACTGTGCTTCCCAGCAGAGTTAGTTTGCAGACATGAGGCAGTGAGCTCATGAAGTCAGGCTGCTTTGATACATCTGCATAGATTCATGCCATGGTGGATAGATGCTCTGTAGCGTCTTACATTTTTTATTTATTTTTTCATGAATATAAAATTTGCACAATGCATAATAATCCACTGTCCTAGTGCAGACCCACCCTCCACACACTTTGTGCAGATCACAGGTAGGCTAACCCACTCCAGGGTTATACACATACTTCTCTGCAAGTCCCGTCTCAGCACCACAGTGCTTCAGATGTGCCAAACAGTGCAAATCACTTCCTTGATTCTATTTCCAGAACTGTCTTTTCCAGACACAGAAGAACCACAATTTAGCAAAACTTTTTTCATTTATTTTCAAATAAATGACCAAAATTATATTGGAAGAATCTAATTTCTGCATTTAGTAATTTTCAATACCATTTGTTAGGCATTTGTGTGTAAGCTAACATTACATCTATAAGTGACTGCTCTCCTTTTTTTTTTTTTTAACCGTGTTTTGGTGTAAAATATGTTGACTTAAAATATCTATCCAGAGCAAATGGAGTTTAAGCAGAAAGTTTTCTTGGAAGGACATATGTCCGTACCCAACATGTTGAGAGAGTAAGCCCAAATAAATCATTGTTCTTTCTGTTGAACCAACTGAAAGGTCTCCTCTCTACATATGTTATGACTAGAAACTACTCCTAACTTGTCTTTATTGCTCTGCTTTTATTCCAAGGTGCATATGTAAGACTTCACTGGTTGATATTTTTTCCTTGTCTGTAGCTGAAATCTCCTCTGGGTATTCATTTACTTTTTCCTTTTAATCTTCTGGAAAACGTATTTGCTAATCTAAAAATATTTTACTTGTCAGTTGTCACTAGTGTTTTAAAATAAAATCTTGTAAAAATGGAAACATTTTCATAAAATTTTCCACTACATCTTGCTGAATGTGTTTTTCTTTCTTTTTATATTAATACAGCTCTTTTTTATACTGACAGAAATAAAGGATCTCCCACTCAGTCTTTTCTCTGTCTGTAAGTACAATTTTATAAATCAACTGAAGCAGTACTGCATTATTGTGGACACCGTATAGCAAACCTTTCTTTTTCACTGTCTCTTTGCCACTTTTTATTGTTTCTTGACACCAAGCAATCACTGCTGTTACAGAAATGAGACCGTAACTGGGCAAATCTGATTTTGCCCTTATTCTGTGCTCTGAGAGAAGATTTATCAGACTCTTTTTTTTTTTTTAATTGTTTTTATTTTATAATTGCCAAAAACCTGAAGTTGAATGTTGCTTAAACTGTCATATGCTACTTTAAGATAGGTGCATCAGGAGGAGAAATTGTCAGACAAACTTTCTGATGGAGTATAATTTCTGAAAAGAGGTTGAAGGATGTACATCTTAATGTTGATTTGCAGAGGCACTGCAGACCTGTAGCTGTTGCTGTTCTGGACTATGTCCAGGGTCACAAGATACTCTCAGCCATACCAAAGCTTGAGATTTTGTGTTGGTGTCTGGAGATAATCACTAAGATTAGCACCTCCAATAACAGTTTTATCTCAGGCTGGAATGACTAGGATCTTGAATATAACGTTTAACAGTGATGCAACCGGGAATATATCCACCTAGTTAACTTCCTTTCACGTAGCTGAAATTGGGTGAGATCAACACCACCCACAGGGGCAAACTGCTGTACCTAAGAAATCCAACCTGCTATTATTGAAGCCCTATAAAATCAAACCACAAGTAATTGAGATGCCACTGAGCAGAACTCATTACTAAACCCTTGCATATCAATTGTAAATTATTAGTACACTTAAGCCCTCAGACAATATACAGTGTTGCTATATAGCCAGTGCTGAGCTAAGGGGGAAATGAAATGGTGTTAATACAGAGGAAAAATGGACCAGACAGTAAAAAAGTAAGTGCAAAAACACAAGACAGCTGGTGTCTTCTCAGAATACCTCAGTGCATGCTCCTTCATCTATTTTTGCTGTTTTGTACAAACTAGATTTGGAAGTGAGTGTGGCAAAAGCAAAGGCAGTGTTGCATTCAGCTTTGTGAAAAACAAGCTCTCTGGAATAATTTAAAAGAAAAATGGGTTTAACAGTCCTCAAAGACTGATCAACATCTCCAAGGCTCTTATGTGCTTCTAAGGCTTTATCTGTTACCAGTTTAACGTAAAGAAAGATAGGATTTGGTGTGAAAAGGATGCAGGTCCTAGTGTTTGTGTCAATGCTAGCATTGGTTGCACTGTAGGTTTGCATAATTTTAAGCAAAAAATGATGGTCTGATGATAAGTGCATTGTAGGTATATTATACAATGAAAATCTTTTTGTTCTTTCTGCTATTTAAGCATGGAGTTAAAGAAATGGTGAGATGATTTTGAACAGTTGTGTCTTAGCTGGGACTGCTTCTCATAAACTGTCCACTGACTGTGGCCTTTCCTGTCTGACACAAAATTCAAGAGACTTTTTTTTTGGTTGTTGTTGCTGCTAGAAGAATAATTTTTGTTCATACAAGTCAAAGGTAGGTTGTAGCATTGACTTCAGTTGACCTCAGTTTGACCTCACATTTTTTCCTTGCAAAGGTCATCTGACTAATGTTGTGTTTACAGCCGTCAACATCATTCAGCCTTTGATTTGCTCAGAAAGGTCAGCCTTAACTAGACCACAGCAAGACTCATCACTGTAGTTGTGCTTGCTGACAGGCACAGGTATGGTGTCAAAAATGCTAGCAGGGACTTCACTGAAAATCTACGATAGCAGCTTTCCTTCTCTGCACTGAGCTGAACACTGCTCCCACACTGCAAAGTCAGACTTAAAGGACAGCAGAGCTGCTTATTTTCACTGACTAGTCATAATGAAGTTAGTCATAAAAAGGCATTTTACCTTTGCCACTGGCTAAGTGGATGGCTGCAAATACGTAGCAGAGATATTTACCATAAAGGAAAGCTAGCGAGTTACTTCCTTGTAACTTGTAAGCTACAAGCAACTCCCAGGGAACCAATTAAGTAAAAATTTCCAAGGGAGTTTGAGGACATATCCAGGAGAGGGTGTCTCAGTGTGTATCGATGTCATGATGACAATGCTACTCTGCCTCAACAAGGCTGGTATCTGTTAAAGTTAACATAGGAGTTCCTACATTGAACAGCACAGTTCTCAGAACTATACCAGGTAGAATCAACGTGTTGCTCTGTTTCACCTTGCACATTTTGTGTTCTAGCTAGAAAAACTGGTATGTTTGTTTGTGCAGAAAGACCATTCCAGCATAACACTAAGAGAGAGGGGCAAGAGAATGTAGGTAACATTTGTGTTCAGACTTCACTGTTAATTAGGGTTTGTCCTCACAGCTTTGACTGGTTATATGTGATATAGCAAAAATTAATTATTTAAATTAACATAAATAAATAATTAGATATTTCATATTTAGAGAGTATATATGTATGCACACTACAGGTAATAGGAAAGAGACTTCAAGTGAGCCTGATCCCTCCACCATTCTGGAGAAAATACGTTTGCAATCATGTCAAGAACTTCTTTGTAGAATCAGTGGGACTCCTTAGAAACATGTTAATGAAGCAGACGTATAAATTCATTTGAAAAAGTAGCATCTTGACATATTATATACATTCTACATTCTTCTAAGGAAGTCCATTTTCACACAGTATCACAGTATCACAGATTTCTAGGTTGGAAGAGACCTCAAGATCATCGAGTCCAACCTCCGACCTAACACTAAGTACTCCACTAAACCATATCGCTAAGCTCTACATCTAAACGTCTTTTAAAGACCTCCAGGGATGGTGACTCCACCACCTCCCTGGGCAGCCCGTTCCAATGCTTAATAACCCTTTTGGTAAAGAAGTACTTCCTAACATCCAACCTAAAACTCCCCTGTCGCAACTTTAGCCCATTCCCCCTCGTCCTGTCACCAGGCACGTGGGAGAATAGACCAACCCCCACCTCTCTACAGCCTCCTTTAAGGTAACTGTAGAGAGCGATGAGGTCTCCCCTGAGCCTCCTCTTCTCCAGGCTGAACAATCCCAGCTCCCTCAGCCGCTCCTCGTAAGACTTGTTCTCCAGACCCCTCACGATTTCATAGCATCGTAAGTCATTGGCACTAGGAAAAACTGATCACAGGTAATATACCTCAGTCATCTTACCTGGGGTAAGGGGTGGACACACAAAACAGCCAAACTGTAGATATTTCTCCCAAAATTGCAGAATTGCAGAATTTAGCAAACACAATAAAGGGGGAGCAAAAGACATGTCATCTTTGGTCAGTCATCTGGACGTGAGACTTCAGGCTATGCTAGAACAACATTATCACTGACTACAATTATCACAGATCCAGGTAAATTACTAGATCACACAGCCCCTCCCTCCTGACAAGTCTATAAGATTTCTTGATTTACATTTACAGATGCTTTACTCTTTCCAGTATTCAAATGCCATGTTCAGCAAGTCAAACCAACTTAGGCTTCAGGATGTGCATGAACAGAGTAAACAAATACTTCCTCCACTAGTATAAGCAAATTAGTTTGCATATCAGTTGTTACTTCAGCCAGTAAGTTGAAAGTCTTAGAGATAAGATAACTAGAACGAAGAACAAAAGAAATGTAATGGAAAACACAAGATTCATGCTTGGGGTATGGACCACTGATCCATCAGTCACTGCAAACATACTTAAAAAGACACTTATTTCTCTGGGGGTCAGAGCTCAATTTTCAAATGAACAATTGACTGCATCAGCTTCTCTGTTAAATCCCTTCAACTTCTTGAGCATTGGCTTTGGAGCAAATTTAGCATAAATCTTCACCTCCCTACCCTTTCCTACTGCCAGCCTTCCTGAGAACTGGAGTAAGTAGCTGAGAGGTAAGAGGCACGAAGCATGAGTCCCACTACTAAGGATGTATATATAAATGTATGTAATATATATGTAATATATTATCTACATCTCTCTCTCTCTCTTTCTCTCTCTCTCTCTCTTTCTCTCTTTCAATCTATAATGTTCTTTAAGAACATGGCACACATTAGCTTCTCCAAATAAAATCAACTCCAGAGTTTCATAGTGTATTATCTTTTTCTTTGTTTATCTTTTCCTTCCTTCCTTCCTTCCTTCCTTCCTTCCTTCCTTCCTTCCTTCCTTCCTTCCTTCCTTCCTTCCTTCCTTCCTTCCTTCCTTCCTTTCTGCCTGCCTTCCTGCCTTCCTGCCTTTTTTTCTTAAGCAGTTCATTCTATGCTGGACCATGCTCCACTTTTCTAGCAGAACAGAGATACCATTAATCAAGATTTTCCCCAGCAGATCACCTTCAGTTGTTAAATGAACTGTTATGGAAAATAAAAAGAGAGAATATAAACTACCACTGTTCGTATTATTGGTCATGCGCAAACTTTCCACTCAGCCTAGAAGAGATCTAATTAACAGATCTCCAAGGCAGCTGAAAAATTCTGATAAATGCTAACATTAGCTTTGCTGTTTCACCAGACTGAATGTATATAAATGAGACCAAATCCAGAAAGCAAGGTTGTGTCTCTGTTGCTGTTCTAGCATAAATAAGAGGAGACAGAAATATGGAAACACGGGGAACATAATATCTGTTTGCACAAACTTTAATATGCACTTCCACAAAAATTACGTACTTTAGTGCTGAATGTGAGAACAGAAGTTAGAGAACATCTGTGAAGGAGCATCCTGAAAACAGAATTCTTTAAAAAACTGCAAAACTGCAGCACAACATGGACATCCACTGTATATTCTTACTATACCTAGAAAACAAATACAATTAGCATACACTTGTGTTATGCACATCTACAGCAGATTAAATATAAGGAATGGATTTTTAAATTTTTTTATTTTTCCCCCAACATCATCATCATGGTCATTATGCACAGTGAAATGTAGCCAAAAAATAATTGTAACAGTACCATATAAATCCTAATTCCTAAATCATCAGGCATCTTATCTTTGTTTCTGGATGCTTCAGTGTCAAAGAGATTCAGGTACCAGGCTGAATGGCAACAGAGAGAAGAGAAAACCTGGTAAAGGTCTTCTGAAAGAAAAGGTGGACAAAGATTTGTTTAGAAGTATCAGATGGAAGAGTAAAATAATAAGAGCATTAAAGAGCATCACAGAACAAAATCTTCAGCTTAGATGACTCTTTAATTACCAGAAAATGCAGGTGTTTTTGTTTGTTTGTTTGTTTCCCAAGGAGTCTTTTCTCCTTTCTCTGTACACTTTGCTGGCAAAATCTGGTCTTTTATAGAGAATTTAATTCCATGCAGTTATGACTGGGAGCAGGAAGGAAAGAAAAAAATGTTTTTACTTTATAGTATCTTCTGTCTCAGACTAGATAAAAGCTCAGTAAAATACCTTCAGGAGATTTTCTGTGATCACATTGCACTTTACATGAATTTCCTATTCTTCCTTTATATTCTGCTTGGTTTTGGTTATCAAGAATAGCTATGAACGATAATTTTACAGTCAGCTTGCTAATGTTAGGTTCTGGTTGTGTATGGGTGTTTGTGACACTGATAATCTGACATCGGAGTGAAGTGTGTCTCCAAATCACAATAGCTGTGACCTTGCGTGTCATGAGAAAAAAAAACAAAACAACAACAAAAAACTAATGTTAATTTTTTACACTTCAATAAACCAATAATATTACTAGGAAATACATCAGACTTTCAAATAAAATAATACATAAATAGATTAAATACTAACAATGCTAATATGGCCAGAAGATATTTCTTTATTCTGTCTGAAGTACTTAGTAGTTTCAAGTGTGTATACTAATGGGAAAAGCTGGGATTCTAATATTATTTGAAACAGAAATGTGTCTTGAGTCTTCCACTCCTTTGCATTCAAGAAGACAGAAAATACAAAGTTTCGTGTGCCAAAAGAATAAAGCTGCTTAAATAAGAACATAATCAGACTCAGCCTCCTTCTGGCTTGTTTCGGGATGAAGGTCAGAAGAAGTCGTACTTTTTGAAAACAAAATGCCCTCATGTTGAAAGTAATAAGATTTTTCTTGTTTTCATGTATTTTATTACTTCCTCCCACCCCCACCCCCCCCCTTACATGTCAGAAACCTTTTCTGTGTCATTATTAATTTGTGTGGAAACTATTAGTAGAACTTATAAAATGTAATTAAAACTATTATTTATCTTTTTCCAATTAATGCAAGGCCTTGTAAACTAACAAATAAACAATGAAGCTAGTGATTCTGATGAATGTCTGATTACAGAAAGTCTATTTCTTCCCCAAGATAAGGAAGGGAGATTTTTTTCATTAAACATTCTTGTTAAATATAAATGACAGAGAAAACAAAACAAAATGAAACAATTTTTAATGAGTTCCCTGGGAAAAAGTAAATTTTGGTACTTCTAATAATGACAGATGTAAACATCATTATAAAAAGTAAGTTAGAGCAATTATTGAAGTCTATTTAAAGCCCTAAATCTTTTAATTCTAATATGGAACAGCTGGTGCTTATGTAGCAAATGTCCTCCAAGATGCCTATCTAGCTTCATCTTCCATCATATTTTTCAAGGAACTGGTAATTGTCCAAAAGTCTGAATGTTTTCAGTCCCATCAGGCTCTCAGCATCCACTTCTAATTCAAAATATAAGGGACCTATCCACAAATAAAAAGGATAGCTTGATCTTTCCTTGCTATGATCTTTCTGGTGTGCCAGGGACTAAAATGATTTATGTGTCACTAGCTTGTGGGCAAGCCAGCAAGGTAGTGCCTAGCTCTCAACAGTTACTGAAGTTCCTTTAAGCAGAACAAATATTTTTCCCAGACTGGATACTGCCTGCCATTTTCCCTAGTGTAACACAGATATCTTGGGGACGGTGGCCAGCAGAGGAAAACTGCAGGCACAGCTGTACTGCAGTAAGGTATGTTGCTTCTGTGCAATATGATGTAGTCATTGACTAAAGAAGAGAATTTCTGAGGAAAAAGGGGTTGCATTTTGTTGGACTGAAAGGCCCCCCTGCACTGCTGCAGTTTGCTAGCTGAAAGGATAGCTGCATAATAAAACACAATTCTGAAGTCTTCACAGTTTGTAAGTGTGTGTTTCCCGTGAAGTGCAGATACACACGTGCATTGTTGAGGTTTGACTCCGGTGGGCAGCTCAGACCCACACAGCCGGTTGCTCACTCTCCTCAGGTGGCATGGGGGAGAGAATCGGAGAGGTGAAAGTGCAAGAACTTGTAGGTTGAGATAAGGACAGTTCACCAGGCAAAGTAAAAGCTGTGTACACAAGCAAAGCCAAACCAGGAACCCATTCACCACTTCCCACAGCAGGCAGGTGTTCAGCCACTTCCAGGAAAGCAGGGCTCAGCACGTGGAATGGCTTCTTGGGAAGACAAACACCATCACTCTGAATGCCACCCCCAACCCCTAACCCTGCCCCCCACCCTCTTTTTCTTACCTCAGCTGTTGTTGCTGAACATGACGCCACATGGTGTGGGACATCCCTTTGGTCCATCTGGGCCAGCTGTCCTGGCTGTCCAACCCCCCCAGCTCCCGTTGCACTCCCAGGCAGGGCAGGGCAGCAAGAGGAGCAGAAAAGTCCTTGACTTAGTGTAAGCACTGCACTGCAACAACTAAAATCAACTAAAAGTGTTATCACTACTGTTTTCATGAAAAATGCCAAACTCAGCATCATATTAACCTCTATGAAGAACATTATCTCTGTTCTAGCCAAAGCCATGATATGCATGCACAGTGCAATTTCAGCTCCACTATTTATGAATCTGAAGCAAAATATTAAGCCTGACCAATTGTTACCTCCCCAGTGCTTAACACATGATACCTTCAAAGAAAATCTTTGTTTTGATTATATATTCCACTTAGGTATTTGCACTGCTGTACATCCTTACTGCTCTGTGTATACTTACAGTGACATACACTGAACTGGAAAGTAACTACAGTTATAATACAGAACACTTAAAAAGTCAATATACTGTAGCAGGCTATCAGCATTTTCAGATTCATTGTCATGGAAAACTCTACAATGAGACTAAATGTTTAGAAGATATTATATGCAGTAAACTTGATGACAAATAGAACTCCAAATT
Organism: Anser anser; assembly: GCF_964211835.1. Taxonomy (NCBI): domain Eukaryota; kingdom Metazoa; phylum Chordata; class Aves; order Anseriformes; family Anatidae; genus Anser; species Anser anser. Next base: position 54,232,733 of record NC_139723.1, read on the forward strand.
ATTCCATAGGAAAAGAACAAGCCGTTGGAAGTTTAGGTAAATACTCAGCAAAGTATGCCTCTGTGCAGTAGTCACAGCAGTTGAGAGAACTGAATGTAATCCTTTGTTGTAGCCTAAAATAAATGAATTATGCCAGTATCAATTATAATTTGCTATATGAGTGGGGTTTGATTTCACAGGTAGCAGTTTTAGCTTGTAAACATTCTGTAAATGTCTCTACATCATAATCTCTTTGTATGCATTCTTAACAATAAAATCAGAGGAATCTTAATAGAAGTGAATACAGACCATATATTAAAACTGATTTTTTTTTCTTTTCATGCTAAAAATCCTTGTATTAGACCAAGATAGCCAATAGTGCTAATATTGAGCAAGTGTGCTTTGACTTAGTAGATCTGTGGATGAGAAAGCACTCCAGATGATTGGAAAAATTTTCACAGACAATAGATATATATTTTAATCACAAAAATATCTCTGCTTCACCAGGATCTACAGCTTTATATCCACATTTATTTTAATTTCTACAAAGAGAATGTATAAAAAATGTAGAACATCTGTAGTAAGCAGCATTAAAATTAATTGTTTTTGTGAACAAAGATCAAGTTTTCTTCAAAGATATTTATAGAACTGAGAAACTTTGGAGCTTATTCAGACCTTGCCTCTACCCAGACATTTGTTTCTGTTTGTCCTTTCACTACTTGCTTACATGGAGGCAAAGCATTTCATCCACCTCAGTGCTCTTTCAGCACAGTAATTACTGTGTCCTAGATTCTAGTCCTGTTATTTTCAATGAATGGTCCACTTTTCTTTCAAGAGTGTTAAAGAAAAAAAAAAAAAGGAAGAAAAAAACACCTCGTTCATAATGGATGACAAACGTTGTGTTTTGCCTTTAGTTTTCTAGCTGTGACTCTTGAATATTCTAATCAACATAAAGTAGAAAAAGGACTCAATCACACCATCGTTTTTATCCCTTTTGAAAGTCACTTTCGTCCTGACCTCACTGATTAGTCTTATGCCACTAGATAGTAAACATTATTCAGATGAATTATATGTGTAGCTATAATTTTAACTACAATACTTAAAAGATTATTTAATGGTGAGTGCATTTCTTAGGCCCAAAATAGAAAAATACATGGGAAAATATTTACAGAAAATATTTTTGCATATGAACATTAATCTATGAATATTTATTAAAGTATGTTACTTGTGGAAATTAGAAAGAATCACAGAAGAAGGTTGTATTTTCAAACTACTGTTCACAATATGATGTCATAATGCATGAGACTAATCAATATATTTGTTAGGGATTTAGATGATTCCCATGTGTCTTCACCTGAGTTCCTTCACCTGAAATCCTTCACTCATCAGCTGTTAGGGAGTGGAGCATGATTGTTGTGCCTTTTTATTCTGAATAGAGGGACAGGCCATCAGCCAGGCAACTTCCCGACTTTTATGTTGTTTGTGCCTCTCCTGGTTCACACGCTCTGAGTCTAAATAAACCAACTTACATGTTCTCACAAGAGAACAATCACTCATCACCTCTCTGAAGCCATGGAGTTTCAAGTCCTTCTCCTTACTTTTTAAGTCAAAGCCACTTATTTTTTCATGAGCTCCAGACACCTCTTTTGGCTCTGGTTTCAGCTCAATACAATTACAAAACACCCCACTGTGTACAACCACAGTGCAGGCTAATATTTTTTAAGCAGACAATCCTGAATGACAAAAATGAGTGTTTCCTCAGTGAACTTCTTTATCTCCTCCTAATACTTTCCCCTTTCTCAGACACAGTTGACATTCCCTTCACAGATTTAGACTGTTCTGGGCTATCCTGAAAGTTTTCCTCTCTGCTAATTAGGGAAAATAGAGACCTCTGGCAAGAGCTGCATTGTACAACAAACAAACAAAGAAGCAAAAAACTGAAAATATCAGGCTTCTCTCAAAGTCACAGTGATGGAGAAGCCAACTGTATCACATACATACAATTTGCAGGCTGAAGAAACTCTCTTCTCTGTGGAAAATTTCAGATTTTCCTCTCATGTACACTGAGGAATCTGACACTTGATCTGCTCAGGAGACAGAGATTTGCCGAAGAACTAGGAAAGAAAAGGAAGAAAAGTAAAAATGGAAAAGTTAGGAACCTTTTATATTCTGATTCATTTCACAAATATCTTTACTGTTTTGACTGCTGTTTTGAGAAACCTGGCATCAAAATAGTTCTGTTTTCCTTCTATCTGCAAATCTCTTTGACAAACCAGGCAGACAGACACTGTAAAACTCAGGATGGATAAGCTCCTTCAGCAGAGGCATTTCTGGTATTTCAGTGTTTATATAGAGGGTTCTGTTCATGTGATCCATTGGAAAAGAGGATTGAGGCTGTGTACTTTTCAGACCTTCAGTTTCCCGCAGTGAGTTGTGAGTACGAGGTACCTAAAAGCAGCATATTAAGAAAGAAACTACATATTTATCCTGATCACCAGAGTTTTTTCTTGTTGTACAGCAAAATCATGAGGTTGATACACTTCCAAACAGACAAACACAACAATGCTTCAAAGAAGTCCATAAAGAAACATTTGGGTGAAGATTTTCCTTCCTAGCACTTGCTGAGGACAGGGTGTAAGTGTGTATTTAAACAAAACTCCTGGTCAAAAAAACAAACAAAACCAAACAAACAAATGAAAAACACGCACCTCAAAAAATCCACCAAACCTAGCCAAACCACAACAAAGAAAGAAACAAACAAACAAAACAATAACAACAACAACATATCTGTAATAAAAAGAAAAAAAAAGAAAAATAAATAACCTCTTCTGGATAAAAACTGTTTCGTTATATGATATCAAGTATTTTGTGAAGTAGGACTCTGATATTGGGTCTAGTTATTAGGACCTACTGCACCACAACTATTCAAACATTAATCAATAGAAAAAGGCATCAGCCTGTTGGTGTGTGATCTCCACACAGGGTTCTGAGGGTTCTCCGAAGTGGCTGATGATATTAGAAGACTATCTGCTATGAACACTCATCAAGCGAGTGAACACAATATTTACCACTAAAAATTAAGAGAGTCCTTTTGAATATAATTTTCAATACCAAAGGTTTCTATTGTGGGCTTTGGGGCTTCTGACAAGGGAGAAAAAGAAAGAAGTAAATTGGCAAGAGGCACAAGTGAGAGCTCTTCAAAGACACTGTTTTTGTACAATTTCATGGGTCAGTGGTAGGCAGATGAGGTTCATAGGGCTGCAAAGGGAAGAAACTTAGGTGTGTAAAGTTGTGTTTTAGAGGATGGCTTTTTAACATACAGATTAAAAAGTAATCTCCAAATGAAAGGAAACCTTGGATAGTTCTTCCTTCGAATTATGACTCAGTAACTAAAGGCCAAGCCTACAAGGTGTTTAAACACTTAAAGATGTATGTAAGTGGATAGTGATATTTTTTAAAGTGCATAGCTACCTTGGCCTAGCTTCATGAAGGTGATTGAGATTACATACTTGATTTAATCTGGTCCTTAATTCCACTGAAATCTCTTAGAACCACATGCCAAGGTACTTCTCAAACTCTGGTTGCCTGTAGGAGTCTTCAGATACCTAAACCCATTTTAACCATGTAACTAAATCTGCTTATCTAAAAATTACCACCCTTATTTCATATTAAAGTACCAGCCCAGTGCCAATGTATTAATGAGCCAGCAGTAATCTATCTAGATCCCTTGTGTAATGACACCAGCATCTTGTAACGGAGCTTTCAAACATGAAAAACCTGTAATAATTTACCAATGGCTATTGAAACAGTGTGTCCAACCTTGAAGAAATCCAAAGAAATAGAAATGTTTGAAAAATATTTCTATTAATGCCAAACAGTTTTCATGAAGCTTAAAGGCTTGTAACATGGAAATTAAAAATCTCACTGTTTTTATTTACAAATCTACTTCTATATGTATGCTAATGAATTCTGAAAGATTTAAATCACTTTTCTAAATAATAAGTTATATGATCTTTTCCTGATGATACATATGATTCTAAAGGTAATATTTTAGCCATTTTTTGTAGAAGCTCTCTGGGTGGGTTTATATGGGACATTAGCAGTGACAATAAAAACAGCCACCTGAAAATGGATGGATTGCTAAGGAAACAATTTTAATTTTAGAGTATATGAAAGATAGCTGTGTTGCTGGAGTTTACAGATAAAGGGTAGCTTGCGTTTCACAAGTATTGTATTTATTAAGCAAATCACAATATACATCTAAGGTTATTCTTGGCAGGATACAAAGCAATAAACTGTGTCTGAAACACAGCTAGTGATAATTATACTGTTAGTAGTATAACAGTACTACTGTTAGTAGTTAAGGTAGTCATCATTTTTCAGCTGCTTTGGACAGTTGTTTTCTTCTTGCTGTCCTCCTACCCATTACTTTCAGAATCAAGATTATATTCTTCATTACCACCCCTCCTTCTTTAGAGTAAATTTTGAAATATCTAAACCAACAGGTGAAGACTGCTTCACAAGAGAGCTTAAGGTATGTCACAGTTTTAGATGAGTTCGTTGTTGATTAACAATTTCAAAATCTACTGAATCTCTTGCTTAGTAATCACTAGAGATTGTTCAGATGAAAGAAAACCAGAAAAGCACTGTGCCAGATTCTGCTGCTTCAAAATTACGATTTCTATTACTTGACATCTTGCAGAAAATACTGCTAATTGGGAACAGCATCTCCAGTACTAGAGGCAGAGAGATTATAAATCTGAAAAGCAGCAAAGTTGTCCATACACATGTTAGCAAGTTTAGAGGGATAAAAAATGCAAGTGACATTTGAGAAACACCAAACTTCCGTAGTTACAAAAGTGATAGCAATATGACTTCTTGCATAATGATCTGAATTCACAAAAACTATATTTTCCTGAAATATAGGTTTTTCAGGAAAAAGCAACCTGGCAATGTTTCCTGGTGCTTGAAATTATACCTACAGGAAGGATCCTTCTCCTAAATTGGGATTTTATTTTATTTTATTTTTTCTATTTATGTATTTATTTATTTAATCACGGCCCAAAGGCAGTCCATGATTTATTTGTTTTAAGCACAGCTTGACTTTTAAAGATTTTAATGTACTACTTTTAAAGTTTTTCTGTTTGTTATTACAGGATCATGTTATGAAAAGTAGTGCTTACAAATGTGCTTGGAAAGGAAGGAAACAGAAGAGACCTGTGGCTGTTATCACCTAGAAAATCTTGTTAGTCTTGTAATTTTTTGTGTTTCAAGATTTTAACTCAAGGATCTACCATGATGGGAATTTCTACCAAGGTAAAATTCTTTGAAGAAGCAGCACTACCTTATGCTTCAGTTGTTATAGTTATACAATGGACCTACCCTTGTTCAGTATTAGAAACTCATATCTTGCTTGCCATTTCATGGAGTTAGACAAATAAGTACAATTTTACAGGTCAAAGATAGCTGACATATGGGAATTCAAATATTCAGCCTTCGTGAGGACGATTAAAACATTCAGAGTTTTAGGAATGCATTATAAAATGTAAAATACAATAAGGACCCATTCCATGTGCTCTAAAAGTAAATATCATTCTTAAGACCACACCCATTTATATTTAAAAGTTTTATAGGAAACAATATTATTTAGGTTTTGTATCGCTCTAAGTTCACAAGGACTATGTGTTATAATTGATCGGTCTACTCCATCTGTTTTTAATTATTTGCTACGCTGGGTTTAGGCTAATCCCCCAGAATTACAGACACAACCAAATATATAAACTAGAAGACAGAAAATAGTTATTGAGAGCTACTCATAAAGTACAAATTTGTTTGTTTGTTTGTTTTGTTTCAACCTGCAACACAATAGTGCTGGAGCACTGGAGCTCTGTAATTTCTCTCTTGGTTTGATTTCAACAGCTACAGCAAACCAATACTAGGGAGTAAGTGAGGTAGGAAGGAAGCAGGAAGGAAGAAAGAAGGAAAAGGAAAGGAGGGAGAAAGGAAGGGCATTCACGTAGAAGGATGTTCTACGTTAGGTATTCTCTCAAACATTTCTAAGAGCTCGTCCTCAGTGTATAAATAGTCCTGTTTTAGTTCAGGGCTGCTGTAGTTTGCAGTGAAGCAGATAAATATACACTAAGCATTCTGTTGGTATGTTTCATGGTTTTTTGAATAATAATGAGTTTAGATGTGTTCTGCTTCCAGCAAATACAATTGAAAAAAGTCAAGTCAAATATCCATTGAGTCTAAATTGCCTTTGCTACATTGACATTGTAAATTAAAATGTGTTCAGATATCTTTTGACTCTGACATGGACCAATAATGATCCTTTTATCCAGAATTTTTCCAATTTACAGCATATTATCCACATTAAAAAGCTTTAGTGACTCACAAACTCACAGTGAGGATGACAGAACAAGAGGATGCAAGTAAAACAGTAAAACAAGGAACAAGTAGTAGGATTGGATACCATTTACTATACATTTTAATATAGCCTGATCCTATACCAATGAGTGAGATTTATATGACTACTTCCTATAAAAAATAAAAATAAATAAAAAAATAATAATAATCTTATAGCCTTGAATTCTTTTATAAGTGTCTAGTAATTCTTTAACTGAAGTTAAGTAAACTGACATTGTAAGTTTCACACCATGTCATATTGTGTACGTTCTGAAAAGTCCAAACATTGTTTTAAAGAGGAATTCAGAACAAATTTATTTATAATATTATATTATTCAAATTCCATTAAGAAAGGATTCAATTTCCTCAGCAAAAGAAGAGTTTTTCTTCTTAAATTACTCTTATTTATGTTTTTCTCTCTGTTGAAAAGCACACAGCATTCATCATACTAGCAACATCTTTTTTTTTTTTTTTCTTATTTTTTGAGTGCGAGGGATAAGATAGGTAGCATTATCCCAATCTAAGATTGTCTTTAAAATCCTCGTGTCACCTAGGTGTCTACCATGACAAAAAGTAGCAAATTGAACCACAGAGGTGAGAGTAAATGTTGACCTTTCTTCCCAAGAATTCTCATGCGACAGAGTTAACATGCATGGATTACGTAAATATAGAAAGATCTAAATTAATCTTACTAAATGATATCAGGATAATTCATTAAAATGAATCTTTGTTCTTAGTTCTAACCTAACATAAATGAAAGTACAACACATATTTGTAAAAATAATCTAAACTAATATAACTGTTGCTGCTAGTAGAACAAAGAAGAAACTGAGAGATTTTGGCCACTTCCTTTTTTCTCTTCTAAAGCTAATTTTGAAAAAGACAACATAGATAGATAACTGATAAATGGTAGAGGAAAAAAAGGTGTCTTTGCTCCTTGATGGCTATCAAGGGAAAGCTTATATATCAGCAAATAATGTGATTCTCCACTGAGTTAAGATAAACAGCTTCCATAAGATGTCCTCTGTAAAACTCACTTTAAGTATTTTGATTAGACTTGGAACAAATTGGCAGCAAAATTTTTGTCATTCCTTGCCAATGTGCTGGCAGGAAACAGAAACATTTGTCACTATGGAAGCCAAAGAATCTGCTAAAATGAAGAATTGTTTATCATCTTGCTCTGTACAAAACTTTTTTTTTCTTTTTTCTTTTTTTTTTTTAAATGAAGAGAAAGACAAAGTAAATGTGACATCGAACCAACTGGGGGGAGAGATGGAGAGGGAGAGAAAAAGAGAGAGGGGGGATGAACCTTGAAATGTACTAGTACTGCATTAAGTACCTTTATCTACACGCTATGGTCTAAAGCAACCTTGTTTAAAATCATGAATTTCATAAGGCTTAAGGACTCCTGCAAGGCTTAAGGATCTTGGAATGCAATACGCCTCATTTGTTTAGCTCCTTCACCAGCCAGTAGGACTTCAGTTTCCAACAATTATCCTTTATTAATTGGAGGAAAGGTCTTCCTAATGCTCCCTGACTTACAGCTGTGATAGTACACTCATGAGACCACTGTTATCTGGCAGTCCTTCCTTTCTACTCTCTATCTTCTTGTTTATAGGTAAAGATCTAGTCTACTGACTTGACTAATTGGGCCTTCGACTGCATATTTCAAATCAATTTACAAACAAACTTTCATTAACAAGGTACAAATGAACAGGGAATTAAGTAGTATAGTTAATATTTTTTACATCTTTATTACTGATTTGGAATGCTAAAGAAACACTAAGCACATCTGAGGACACAGACAGATAGAAATCCAGTATTAATTTATTATTTATGATATTAATTCCTTTACATTCCAACATATAATTAAAATTATCTATGGAGTTAAAAACAACACACTTTAATGGTGATTCAGCAATTCTTACTTGTTTGGAACATTTTACAGTCTTCTTGTCTAAATAATTACAAAAATAAAAATCTACTACAAGCACATAAAAAGGATTAGGAATACTAAATTTTAGAAAATAATTACTTTATATAGGAAGAGATATACTGACTTTTTTATATGCTTTAGCTTTGAAATAGCCTTACAGAAAATTTTATTTCTCTTTTATATTAATAAGTACTTGAATAATTAGATAAGGCATCCAGAAACAGAATTAAAAAAAAAATCTATTTTAACTTGAGATTAATTGTCTAAATGATCTGTATTTACGTAAAATGCCCATAACAGAAGTAGGTGAAGAAAGCTATTACAGAACAGCATTTTAGTCTTCTTAAATACACTCAAGACATATGCTTTGTGCTCTTTACTCTCTCTACTGATAAACAGAAGGCCTCTGACAGGTGATAAGGCGGCTATTGCTGTAACAGTGATGGAAGAAAAAATCAGAAACAACAGCTTCTGATTTAACGTCCAAAAAGTCTTAACTGTGGATGAAGGACTGATGATAAACCCTCTTGGAGGCCATTCATGGGTCTAAGGCTGTTCAAAAGGCTAAGACATAACAATAAGCTGTTCATTAGTGGTGAATAGAGACACAGCTTGGGAGGGACACAAGTTGTGGGATACAAAGCTGCCACTATGTAAATCAGAGTTATCAAGTTCAGAGCACATTTTCCATAATCTTACCTCCAAGCTTGTATGATCTGTGAGTTAATTCTTAACGTTCTCTCCGTTTCAAGAGAGTAAAACCCATGGAATATTTTAGTATCTATAATAATTTCATATATCTTGACTAGTTTCCTCATCTAAAATGGGGACATGCCTACTAGGTAACATGCAAAAAGCAAAGTACCTTGTGTCTGTGTCATACCTATGGTGTTAGCTTATGGACTTCAGAAACAGCACTGTGCATGGTAAAAATGTGTGGGATTTTTGCCCTGTGGCATACTGTCTCCTCAGTTATCTCGCACACACACACACAAAAATAAAAATAAAAAAAATCTCAGTTGCAGGCAGTGGAACAGACTGAGATAGAATCTGAAGCTTTTTGCTTCTACACAGGAGAAATTAGTTCCTATGCAATGCATAACACTGGCGGTTTTGCAGTAAAACTATAATTTCTATTTGAATTATTGTGTATCACTTGAAAATACAGCTTTCATTGATTTAATAGTTTCAAGTGGCACAGAAACCACTTCACTGTTAATAATACGGTTCTTTACTTTCAGTTTGCATTCACCCCCACCAGCTTCCTTCTCTCCATCTCTTTATACTTTTTTTTTTTGTCCCCCACTAAAATCCATAAATATTTCCTATATAGATACTTTGAAAATGAGATCAAGTTATGGGCTAACCTCCTGTTGGATTAAATGATGGATTGATACTTAAATCCTCCATGGTAGAAGGGTCTTAAATCTTCTCCTATGTAGTCCATTATTCAGACTTCAGACCATCTTCATAGACCTTTTCCAATTTTATATATTACTTTTTAAATGTCTGTCAGACACAATAACAGCTTTACTGATTCCATAAAGGTTTCCTCCTCCTCCTAGTATTTTCCAGTTTCTCTGTTCTCACTGTATTAGAGATATGTTTCTCAAGGTTCTTTCTAAATTAAAGGATATATATATATATATATATATATTTAATTTTTTTTGTTTGTTTTTAAATAACAGAAACCATCCTTGGATGGTAATTTCTTTTTTATCTTTTAAATGGAGCTCATCCATTGAATAGAAACTTGATTGACTGTATGTTCTTTAAAATCAGAATATATGATCTAAGACAAAAACCATCTTGGTTTGATTCCTTATACAGTGCAGATATCATATTATTCCTCAGCACTGTTTAAGCATAAAAAGTAAAGTCTTAAGTCTACACTTACTACAACGTTATTCTGTAGCACTTTTCTCTCAAGTAGCCTATAAATATTTCTGCAACACCAAATCCATGTGAGCCACAGAAAGGAAGACATGATAATGTTTGTATCAGAGCTTTACTGATTATATAGAGGTCACTCCCTCAAGGTGGAAATGAATATTGCCCAACCAGAACTTAAATTAAGATTGATATAAATGGGAAAACCAAAACATTTTACATCAGTAAGCATAACAGTACAATTTTTCACTCAAACATCTTTTTTTTCTCTGCATCTCGAGAAAAACACAGGAGTTGAAAGAACAAAGCACTGGGACTGAAATTTTGCACACTGTGCTATTATAACTGAAACAACACAGAAATCAGTTTGCACTTCTCTTTCCTTTGAAAGTGAAAGCAAAACCAAACAAATCCAATCTTTCCTCATGGGTGGAAAGAGAGTGTAAAAATATGACAGCAGTTGTGTCTGCACTGTGCTGCTGTGTGGGATTGAGTAAGAGCTTCTTACTTCTGCCTATCAAACAAAAGCCTCCCATTTAATGCAACAGTATATTGCATTCTCCAAGAGGCAGCACCTAGAACAGTGCTGTAACAAGCATGACAGGTTTGCTGAGACCCAGAGAAGAAAAAGCAGTAAAGAGATCAGTATGAAAAGTGCCTTTTGAGTTTTGTTACATAGTGCCTTCACAGAATTTCACAAATAGGCTGAGGTTGGAAGAAAACTCTGAAGATTATCAAGTCCAACCCCCCTGCCAAGCAGGATCACCTAGACCACAGTGTATAGGGTTCCATTCAGGTGGGTTTTGAATATCTCCAGAGAAGGAGACTTCATAACCTCTCTGGGCAACCTGTTCCAGTGCTCCGTCTTCCTCACAGTAAAGAAGTGCCCTCTCATATCGAGACAGAACCTCCTGTGCTTCAGTTTGTGCCCATTACCTCTCGTCCTGTCATTGGGCACAACTGAAAAGAGTCTGGTTCCATCCTCTTGACACTCTCCCTTCAGGTATTTATACGCATTGATGAGATTCCCCCCCAGTCTTCTCTTTCCCAAGCTAAACAGGCTCAGCTCTTTCAGCTTGTCCTCATATGACAGGTGCTCCAGTCCCCTAACCATCTTAATAGCCCTGCTCTGAATTTGCTCCAGTAGTTCCATGTCCCTCTTGTTCTGAGGAGCCCAGAACTGGACACAATACTCCATGCTTCTTTTGATGCAGCCCAGAATGCAGTTGGTTTTCTGGGCTGTAAGAGCACATTGCCAGCTTTTGCTGAGTTTTTCATCAACCAACACCCCAAGTCCTTCTCTGCAGGGCTGCACTCACCCTCTATTTGTGCTTAGGACTACCCCAGCCCAGATGCAAGACCTTGGACTTGGACTTGCTGAAATTCATGAGGTTCACATGGGCCCACCTCTCAAGCTTGTCTAGGTCTCTCTGGATGGCATTGCTTTCCTTCATTGTGTTGACTGCACCACACAGCTTGGTGTCATTGGCAAATTTGCTGATGGCGCACTCAATCCCACTGTCCATGTCACCAACAAAGATGTCAAATAGTGCTGGGCCCCATATTGACCCCTGAGGAACATCACTGGTCTCCACCTTGACGTTGTGCCTCTGACAGCAACAATTTGAGTGCAGCCATCTAGCCAATTCCTTATCCACCGAGTGGTCCATCCATCAAATCGATGTCTCTTCGTTTTGGAGAGAAAGATGTCAGACAGGACAGTGTCAAACTCTTTGCACAAGACCGGGTAGATAAACTGAGCTAGTCCACATTTAACTGCCTTTATAAATGTCTATAATGGAAAGAAGTATTCAGTTTCATGAAGTTCTTTTTGACACGTAACAGGTCTTTGGCAATTGTTTTTGTCTGTTCCACGGTACTTTCAATCAAATTCCATGGTAGCAGATAATCAAAGGTTTCATGTCTACAGTATTAAGAGGCACAACTTTAACTTTCCAAGGCTTCATTGTTTTTTTGTTGTTTGTTTTTAAACTTATCCAATAAGTATACACTTTCAAAAAATTATCTTTAAAGCATTACCCTGTCTTTTTATTTCTTGATGAAAACAGTTGATATGTTCTTTGCTGGTTAGTTGAGCCTCTGAAACATCTAGGGACACATTTTTCCATACTACTTGTAATAGAGTCTCAAATAAAATATCATGTCCTCTTCAGATCATAGATACTTATCTGCTCAGTGGTCCTCCACTAACAAGAAAGTGTAATCCAGACCTGTACTTAATAAAACCGATGCCTTTCCACATTCCAAGTAAAGATGTATCAATTGTCATTCCTTAAGAAATAACAAGTCTTTCCACTGCTATTATTCATCTACAAAGTCTTTACAAGTACTGTTATTAAACTCCTTTTGATGCTTTCTCAGAATAGCTCAAAGAGTGGTGATTTGCATTGCCCCAGCCTCCTTTTTCAACAACACAGTGATTACAGAGTAAGTACTTTGAAGCAAGCCTTGGAATTAACGTTCCTATGGGCAAATTAAACCTTTTTGTAGCCCTACTGTTCTCACTACATAAGAATACCTCATTAAGTAAAATTCCCTATTTATATATTTATAACAGGAATCATTCTTCATCCTTCTATTTTTTTACCTTTTTTTTTTTTTTAAGCAAAATCATAATATTTGTTCTCTACAATGATTTAGCTTTCTTATGAGAGTTACTTATGACAAGGACTTTCAGTTCATTAGTATGATGCAGTGGTTAGGGTCCAAGCATGGGAAACTCAGATTTTCTGTTAGTCATAGCTTCAGTCTCTGTGTGCCTCAGTCCTGCATTTACATTAGGACAGTAATAATGACAAGTTAATTAAATTTGAAATTCTGAGGTTCTCATGCAAAAATAAATTCTCAAGGCACCTTACCTTTACACAGCTATGCCTCTTTATTCCAAAGTCATGTTACTAATTTGAATTCTCATGTTACCAGTTGCCACAGCAAAGAAGTTGAGCAAGAAAACAAAATACATGCTAGCACAGATTCAGATTGCTAGGGTTATAGTAAAAATATTAATTAAAAAAAATAATGCTTTAAGTGGCAGAATAGCCAGTAACAGAGTGAGAGTTGTGGACACAAAAGAGATCCACCTTAAACTTCATCTCATTTAACTTGCTCATCGAGGAAGTAAAAAGTATGATAAATGGAATGTAAACGAGATTTACAGATTATAAGGTTTGATGTGGTGAAAAAGAAGAACACTAAAGCCATCTGAGAAATGAGAAAGTTTAGAAAGTTAGTAAGGAAATAAAAAAATGAAGTGCAATCTGGAAAATATGTAAACCATTGCATCTAGGGGAAAAAATAACTTGAAACTCTGATATTTAACATGAAAGGGGTTCAGCCAAATTCCCTCAGGGTGACAACAGACTGCAAATTATAGGAGCGCTTGCAAAGGAACACAGCAATAAAAAATGCCAATGTAAATTTAGGCTGTACATGTAGAAACACAATAGTATGGAGTAGTTAGATAGCTCTAGTCTGTGTAGCATAAAGGAGACCACACCACAGATACTGCTTATGGTTACAAGCATCTTTGTGCCAAAAAATATCAGCAAGCTGGAGGGAGTTCAGAGAAAGAAACAGAAACGAACGTGGTTGTAGGGATTAATTTATGAGGAAAGTTCAAATGAACTAAATACCTTGGTTCAAATAAATAGTTACTAGGAGGGGATATGATTGCATTCTTCAAACACTTCAGACCTGTTATCATCAAGGAAGAAGATAAATAGGACAAAAATCTGGCTCTACTTCTACTTTCATAATGTCCATGTACTTGAAAAAAATGTTCTGTGTTGTCTTCCAAATGACCTCTTTCATCTTCCTTCAAATCCCTTTAAAAAATTGATGTGTTGGTGTAGAGGTTAAATATGAAAAATAATTTAAAAAAAATGTTTCAGGTCAGCTTAAAAGTTTTATCTAGCTTGTAATATTGTTTTAATTTTATTTCTTTTTCTCTTTGGTTTAGAAAAGACATCTGAACAAAAGCTAGCTGTTTCACAGAAGAATGCCCTTAGAAACAGGCATGGAGGTATTCTGTACAAGTTCTTCAGTTTCTCCTGATTATGTGGTTTCCTTTTGCACAAATTACATGTATATACTTACTGACAGCAGGACTGAAATTCACGCATGTCATTTTCCCAGGGACTGTTTTAACCTCTAAACAATGTTGTCCACACAGAAGTATCTAGAGACACAGGAATTGAAAGAAGGGGTAGAATGGATCCGAACAAGGATTTTCACATCCAAATGGTAAGCTGAATAATGAGCTTCATGTAGAGACTGCTGGAAGAACTTCTGTGTCATTCATTCTAATGATGGTGTTTAGGTCCTCATTTAAATCAGGACTTGAAAACAGTTTCATAGATACATTTTTTTTTCTTTCTGTAAAAATACCTTAAAAATCAACAAGCCCAACCATCAGCTTGACTTGTTGAGTCCCATCACTAGACCAGGTCCCTTAGTGCCACATCCAATCATCTTTTATATATTTACAGTGATGGGGACTCTTTGACCTCCCTGGGCAGTCCATTCCATTACTTGACCCACTTCTCCATGAAGAAATTCTTCCTAACGTTCAATCTAAAACTCACCTGGCACAAACTGAGACTGTTTCCCCATATCCTGTCACTTGTCACCTGAGAAAACAAACTGGCACCCTTCCCAATGTATCCTTTCAGGCAGTTGTAGAGAGTGATGGGGTCTCCCCTCAGCCTCCTTCTCTCTAGACTTTTAGTCTAGCTCCATTTCCCTCAGCCACTTCTCATAAGTCTTGTTTTCTAGTCACTTCACCAGCTTTGTAGTCATTTGATTTTTTTGTCTTTGATTTGGGTATGTCATACAACCAGCAAGAGTTAAGGGAGTAGCCAGAGGAGTCCTAGTGGCAGGAGTCCTAACACTACCTTCAAGCTAACTGGAAAGAACGGGTATTTTGGTCTGCTTTAAACTACTCAAGGACCTGTCTGTGTATAGCTCATTTGTGCACTTGCTACAAAATTCCAGACAGTAAGAATTTAAGATGTTGCTATATTTCCACTAAGATGTTGGTAATACATTCCACTAATTAGAAAGTGTGACTGTGATGAACATGTAGTTTCCTGTTGCTGCTTAGTGCTTTGGGAAGGTGGACCACATTCTCAAGTTTCTAAACATGCATTTAATTGCTAAGTTTTAGATACAGTTTTAAGATGTTGACCTTTACTTTAGAACAAATAATTCAAGTCAAAGGTAAACTCTTACTGAAGTGAACAGAATTAGTTAGGCTGTATCTCTTACTGTTGGAAAGAAAATCAATATTCGGCTATTTCTGTTGATAGAGGAACTTGATCAAACATAAGAGATTTGTATTGAAAAAATAGTTAACTCTAAATCTACTCTCCTTTAAAACAACCAGGCTACATACTTTCTATAGGGAAAAAAAAAAAAGAATCTCACACATAAAAATATCTCTGAAAAGCAGTACACTAATGTCAGGCACTGGTATGCTAGATTTTTTTTTTTTTTTAGAGGAAGGTGAGATAGTTTTCAATTTTTGTTTGGACAAACAAATTGCACTTTCAGCTATCTACACTGATAATCTTTATGATTTAGTTTGACACTTCTATGAGATGCTGGCTCAGATACTTATGTGTTTGTCCACAAGAGGCTGGACATCTTAACTGTGTAATTAGTATGGAATGCCTCAGAGCCATTTTACTGCATAGCTTTTCAGAATGAAGTAAGTATAAATTTATGCTTTTGTCCCAATGAGATTATAAACATTCCAGCTCTTGTCTGACTAGATCAGAACTGTTAAACATTTAGACAACTCTGAAGGAATTTATGCCACCCATATTTTTGCCATGAAGATATTATCATATTTTGACAAGAATAACTGTCCCTGTACTGCTCTTTATTCTCAGTGAAAACGGTGGTCAGATCAAATAATCATTCAACATTTTTTTTTCGATATTTTTCATAATGTTGGGCTTCAGTGTCTAAATAGAATAAAGCTTCAAAAGCTTAAAAATGTGCTTATATTCTTATACCCTTGGGATGCAATCTACTGTAATCATTCTTTTTTTAGCAGCCATTGATTCCTTCTATACTGGTCAATACTTATTTAATTTCACAGCCTGTTATACAGGTTTATTGGTTCTTGCATTCTATTTGGTAGAATCCATTAAATTGGATCCAGCCAACTATTTGTCTGAATGTCCTTGAGCTTCACAGTGAAAAAAATGAGCATTCCCTAACCAATCTGGCACCTTCAATGAAAACAAAATAGATGCAGATTCACCTTTCTAAATTACAAAGTTATACAGAGACAAGGATTAAACAGTTGGAGCTTTCCTTGCAACACAGCTTTCCATGTAAAATGAAGTAGCCGATATATAACAGTAATGGATTTGATCTGTGCAATGAGGGTTTAGGTCTCCTCTGTTTGGAAGAAGACTGGTAGCTCCAAGTCTACCAGCTCCTTCTGGTTTTATGCTAATTGGGTGCTTATACTCTCAGATTAAGGTTTGGTCTTACCTACTAGGTCTATGATTTTTAAAGGTCACCACAGACATGTGGGAGGTGAAGATAACATAGCAGCTGAGAAAACAGTAAATTACACTGGTCATACTGTGTAGGATTAAGCTTTGGTATACTGTATGCCATTAACTGTCACACACTAGTCATTCTATCAAAGACTGTAGGACTATTTCGATAAATAAATCTAAGCAAGTGTGTAGCTGCTGATAGAAAGAGGTTTGGATCGTAAGCGTTTTTGAAGGATATAGTTCATACTAATCTCTTGTTCTCACATTTTCATTTTAAATGCCAACTGTTTCTACACATTTCTGCTTCCTCATCCCTAGAACAATAAGGTCTACCTACTTTCTGCTTATGGGGACTGTGAGAAAGGATGAAGATAGCTACAACACATTTAACTTTTTCTCCTCACTTGAAGAAAAAGCAATGGCCTTTTGTTAATTCATACCCAACTCCAGAGTTATTGTGGAGTGTTCAATACATCTGAACTTCTTGATCATAAAATGTACAAAGTTCTCACAGTGATATTGTTTCTTTTGTAAATTCCACACTAGAAAATGGGAGGGGCTTTTTTTTTTTTTTTTTTTAATCATATTTTTTGTAGACAGACAATGATGGAACTCTAGCAGTTAAGGAGGCATTAGCAAGAGAAAGAGAAGTCTTTATCTACAGTCTGAGCTGAGTCACTACCACCTGACAATTAATAGAATGAAGATATCTATAAGATTATAATAGGGATCTAGTAACAGTATTACTACAGAGCATTTAGAGAAATCCAAATTTGTCTTGCCCTCACTTCTCTGGATTTTAATAATACATGCAATGTTTTAAGGCATGAATTACAGTTAGTGCACAATTCACAAGAGTACATATTAGAAATGTGAAGGACTGCTCTTCAATTCTTGAATTGAAACAGCTTTCCATATCTATTACCTCATCCTTAAAAAAAAAAAAAAAGAGCAAAAAAAGCATTGGTAGTTTTTGTTTGTTTGTTTGTTTATTTGTTTTCCCATGGTGCTAAGTTGCAGACATTTGGCTAGCTGACAAGGAAAATACAACTTTTTAAGTATCTTAAACAGGTGCCATGACATAAAGCAGTACTGATTTAGCTATGGCTGAATGATTAGAATTTTCCCTTACTCCTGGCCTGATGCACATTTTCCAGTTTTTAGAAAGAATGACTGAAAAGCTGGCCTAGATTATCACTACCCTTAAAACGAGTATTAGTTCTTAACACAGAAGACCAGCTCATGCTTTTTTATTACTACCTTTTGACTGAATCCTAGTATGGTAACAATTTCAATGCCAGTTATCAGAGAATATTGCTACTTGATTATCTCTTTGAAGATTAAAAAGAAAAGAACAGAAAGTTGAATAGTCTTCCAGTAATGTTATGATTATGGAGGCATTTCAACAGTGAAAATAATGAACTCTGGATACCAAGTGACTCTTCAGAAGACCATTTGGCAAGCTTCATTTGGAAAGATTCAGTGTCTGCACAGTCTGCTCTGTGCAGGCTGAAAGGATAACCAGCAAGATTCAGCTCCTGATTCAGCCAGGCATTTAAGAACATGAATAGTCCCATTGAAGTAAACGAGATTACTCACTCACGTACTTGAAGTTTACCACACACTTAAGTATCGTTCTGAAATGGATGCCTACACTTGCAGAATGGTAGTAGAAAACTTGTTTACCAGAGACTGGCTACAAATCAGCCTAGTAATGTTTGTATGGAAAGTCTGTTGGAGCTTTCCCATGAAAGGTACATTTCTCCACCCCACTAAACCACTAGGATAGCTGGGGTACGTAGGTAAAACAGATAAAATAGTCCTTTGCCTTGCTCTTTAAGATGATTATGCTGGGGCGCAGAGTAACCTCTTTCCACTTGCATGTCAAGAGAGCCATTTTTTTTTTCCGGACTTGATTTTCTTATATTTGAATCTTTATGAGTGAGCATATTAATATAGCAAATACTCCTGGGATATAAATCTAAAATAAAATTAAAGAACATGTGCTAATCAATTTGCAAGATTTGCAAAATGATATTCATGTTGGTTGTTCTTAAACAAGGCCAAAGTATACCAACAGCATTATTCAGGAAGTTTTAAATGATGTCACTGATCAATGCCAATGATCATCGTTCTCAACTGAAAAAATTCTTTCTCATTTAGCTTCAGTTAGAGCCACAAAAGAGGCAAACACATGTCCGTCTTTAGCATTATGAAAATGAGATGCTCAGGAACAACAACAAAAAGAACAAAAAAATAATAATAATTTTAGACAGCAAAAAGACAAGACTGTAAACAGAACTAACACCTGCTGAATTTCCAAAATGAGCCTACCTACTTAAGAAATGACTATGAATTGTTCATCTGAAAAGAAATGTTGTTGTGGTTTAACCCGGCTGGCAGCTAAACACCACACAGCCGTTCCCTCACTCTCCCCTCTCCCTCTCTGGGATGGGGGAGAGAAATGGGAAAGTGAAGCCTGTGAGTTGAGATGAAGACAGTTTATTAAGACAGGAAAATAATAATAACAATAACAATAATAATAATGATAATAATATTACTACTAATAATGTGTATGAAACAAGTGATGCACAGTGCAATTGCTCACCACCCGCTGACCGATGCCCAGCCTATCCCTGAGCAGCCGGACCCACCACCCTGGCTAGCCACCCCTATATATTGTTTAGCATGATGGCAGATGGTATGGAATACCCCTTTGGCCAGTTTGGGTCAGCTGTCCTGGGTCTGTCCCCTCCCAGCTCCTGCTGCACCCCTAGCCTGCTTGCTGGCAGGACAGAGCGAGAAGCTGAAAAGTCCTTGGCTTGGTGTAAGTACTGCTCTGCAACAATTAAAACATCAGCATGTTATCAGCGCTCTTCTCATCCTAATCCAGAACATAGCACCCTACCAGCTACTAGCAGGAAAATTAACTTTGTCCTAACTGAAACCAGGACTAATGTATATTTTACAAATAAAAGATATATACAAACAAAGGATAAAATACTTAAAACACATGAAGATTTATACTGTATATCATTTTTTTCCCCCTTAGAGGATGAAAGTCGTAAGACATAATAGAAAGTGAGATACCTACTGCGGAGAATAGTATCCTCTCATTAGAAAAATGTGGTTCTTGATAAAGATATGTGACTTCAAGTACTCTGGGCTTTATTCCAAATTGTACTTTGAACTTCCCTCATTATCATGGAAAAGTGATAAACCTTTGTACCTTATTACTCCATATCAAAGAGGTAGACAATACTTTTTTTTTTAATTATTTATTATTTTATATTTTATTATTTTATTTTTAAATTTCTTCATGGTAAAGCCTAGATTTTCATATTTGCTTACCTGTTTTAGTGATGTTTAGATACAACAAAGCCCCAGTTTATTTTGAGTGCCTACAAGCTGCTGAAACTTAAACTCTTACAGAATATAGACTCTTACTGAATTAAGGAATTACCAAATCTATAAACTTTGTCCTCTCACCACTACTTTTTGACTAATATTAAGGCTGTGTTTACTGTACTGCTTAACATAAACCAGCATCTGGCAAAACATATACACTTCTGAGAAGAGAAAGTGGATTTAGTAGTGGCCAGTTCTATTTCTGCCAGTGTTCCTTCCATGAATGTTAAAGGGGGTATGGTAGGAATTCTTTCAGGCTCTTCCTAATGTAGAAAAGGAAAGAGCATTGGGAAAAGGGGTAGAAAAGGCAAGCAAGTTGTCACATTTTAAAGGATTCTTGAAGTTATTCCCCATATATGTAGAAACAACCAATGAAAAGGAACAATGACTTGTGATTGTATGCCTCAGTGCACTATAATGTATAAAACCATGAGATCAACAGTGGTGGAAATGAGACTGACTGAATAAAAGAGGAGCAATTCTCTTGCTATTTCCTGTCTTTACTGCCTGATCCTGCTTTGTGCTCTTGTTTCTCAACCACTGTCTGGAACCTACACTGAAACAGCATCTTTTGTCATTGGCTGTGCCTAATCCTTTTCCCACTTTCTCCAACTCCTAATCTTTCTTGCTACAGTTGTCTTCAATACCGTATGCTTGCCAACAGCCTCTGAAGTTTTGCATCAAATAATCTGGCACTGATGGAAATGTGTGTTCCTTTTCCAGGCCTGGTTGTGAGAAAACTCAGCAAAGCAAGCCATGAGTTTACATCTGAGAACATGGCTTCTATCCAATAATGTATCAAATTTGTCAAAAGTGTCTGACTGAAGCCCTTTATTATCACGCACTGGTGAAAAGATTTGCCTGAAGGGGAAACAGAGCACTAAGAAATGGAATGAATTGCACATTGTTCATGAGAGACTGTAATGGTACAGTCTTCTGTGTCCTGTACATTCCAGTAACCACCACAGGCCCTATCAGATTCATATTCGGATGTATAAAAACATAAGAATCAACTTTGGGTTGGTAGTACAAATCAGCCGTTCCTAGCATGCTTCATGGAATGTGTTTCTCAGGCTAGATTATATGCCTGCTAGTCTTAAAACATGGCAATATATCATTTTTACATTGTCAATGGTTCATCAGCCTGATGACATGGCAAAACTGGCCATTCGTGCTTTAAATATTCCTGTCACAATATCAAGATTAACATCCATTTATAAATGTGGAGGACATTAAACATGGATTTTTTTATGGTCATAATTGCCATGGTAAAGCTTACAGTTTATTTGTTTTCTAAAAGAACAGAGATGTTGCCTAGAAGTCCTGTACAAATTTTGAACACCTTGACGAAAAAAACAATAAATTTTTTATTTCTAAATAAATCTTACATCTTTATGAAGTAACAAGTGCTTAACAGTCTTGCTAGAACATTGTTGGCTGAAATGATTAAGGGAAGAGGAAAAAAGCTCTGTAATTTATTGTACATGAAGGCAGAAAAAGAGAGCTACAAAAATTAAAGGGGTTCACATTACGTAAAACTGTAAGAGAACCTTGGTGTAAGAATGATTTTCTCAGTAAATCTGTTTGAAGTCTGATTTCCTAATAGGAAAAATAAAATATATATTGAATTACTCTATGTATGCATATTTAAAGGTACAGAAATGTCAGCATTTCAACAGATAGTCCAGCCCCATTCATGGTGTTATGGATCAGCATTATTCAGTGAACATGTTTCTAACATAAAACTTTTTGAGGAGCTGCCCTTGTTCTGGCTCTGATAGCCAAACACCTGAAAATACAGACAGAAAAAGGGAAGTGATTATATCTTCTAAGCCATAGGCTGGCAAAAACAGCTAAACCATTCAGAATGAAGCTGACCCCAACCCAACCAACCCGAACAAAAAATACCACCAGCAAACTTTTGCTTAGAAGTCTCTGGAAATCAAATTCTCTGTACTGTGCAAGGTTTATCTCTAGAAATCCTTCAAGGCTCTAGATAGCCTCCAGGACCTATACTAGTACATAGTTCACTAGGATCAGACCATTGGTCCTCTGTTTATTCAAATTATTCACTACATATTTACTCCCTTGTTTGTATGTCCCAGTACAAAAAATAAATACATTTCCAAAAAAGTTTATGTACTCTTAAAGAAAGTATTAAGAAAATGTGTTGTCCTTTAGCAAATTCAAGGGTATATTAAAAATTAGAATTAATTTCAGAAGAAAAAGTACAGTGACAATATTGTATTAACATTTTGGGTGGAATCTTCCTCTTTTACTTTTGCTTCTGTATAAAGGATCATCAGTAACTGTTACAACCAGAAGCTCACCCTTCAGCTTTCTGCAGTTGCCATAGTAATTTAAGCTACACTATGACAAGTGGAATGATAAGACTAAAATCTGGAGGTTTACCTTAAAAGACATATATATATATATATATAAACAATTGCTATCTAACAGCTTTTCTCAATTCTGCCTTTCCTGGTAATGATGCTACCTGAAGAAGTAATCGGTATCATGTGAAGTTTAAAATGAGTTGGTAACTTCCTATACAGCACTGTGACTTATTTTGGAAACCAGTGCTGATATCAGCATGTCAAATACCAAAATGAAAGCGACCCAGCAGTGACTTTGGGTAGCTTCACAGACTGAAGCAAATATTTACATTACTTCAGGCAATGGGGAGGTGGGGTGGCACAATGAAAGCCATATTTGTCCTAAAGATTATGTCACTGTTCCGAACACAGCCTCTCTGTGCAAAAAGCGAGGAACATTTTAATTGCCTCTCTCCTCCCCCATCTTCGAAACATTATTAGGATTACGTGGCTGTGCAAACTGATAGCCATTTGTAAGGAAACACAGGGCACTGTATTCCTGAAGGACAGAGATGGTCTTCTAAGCAATCAAAATACTCAAAGATTCACAAAAGGTGAATAGGTGAAAAGGTGCTCCCCAAATTAATCTTTTTTTTTTTTTTTTTTTTTTTCTCATGTCATCTGGGAAGCAAATAAATTTGCCTAAAGAATTTTATTGCAAAAAATAAATACCAGGAGAGTGCTCCCAGCTTCACAGGAAAAGACAGACTTACAGAAAATAATAGCACCAGCTACAAATGAGATGTGGCTCTCACATAATGCATAAGGGAAAAATAAATACAACATTTACCTTTTAAATATTTTTTATTATATATGTATTTCTGTACTACTTTAAGACACGTGTAGCACTTTGCCTTCAAATATTTTAGTGGTGTGACTTAAGGCTGGGATAAGCTATCCATGGAGTCTACCAAATGCTTGTCTGAACATTTTTATTTCATTGGTTTAACAAATACTTTTAAGTAGAGTTCAGAAAATGGTTAGCCATGGTAAATGCACAACAGGCATTTATATTCGCTTTCTATGTATAAAACCTTTAGACTGACCTTTGCAAGCTATCATCAAGCAGATGGTCTGGTCAGATCTGTCTTTACTTATGAGATCCCTATCATCTGGATGTACAGAGAACTTAGTTGTTCTCCACTCTGTTATTCTCTCTCCTAGATTTTTTTTTCCCTAAGTAGGCAGCACAATCACATTATTAGAAGTAGCACTTTACACTGTATTGCTTAATTCTATTTTGCCTGATAAATCATACACTACTTTTTATACACTCATTTGGTGAGTGTATAAAATAAGGGGAACATTTTTGGCACTAAAACTTGAACAAAGGATTTACTAAGTCATTGACTACAAATACTCTCACATGCAACATTTGTTGTTCTTTTTCTGTAGTGTTGATTCTTTGAATTTGACTTGGAATGCAAATTTAAAAAGGCTTGAGGGTCAAAATTGAGATTTTTTTTTTTCTTTAAAATGAAGTTAGTAGCAATAGTGACATTGCCCCAAAGCCACACTATTCTAACAATAAAATTTTCCTTACTAAAATCATAACGATAACAAAGTTTCAGTGTTCTTGCTGTTTTCTTGAATATGATAACAATGTTCATATGCAAGGGTCTTAATGTACTAAAACAATTGTTAGCTTTAAACCTTGGACCCAGGATGTACGTGCTTTACTGTCTGCAACTACATGCAGAATTTCAGACCTCTGGCTTCAGTCTGCTGGGTGACATCATATGGATGTCACCCAAAAATAGAATTAAAACAACAAAACACAAAACAAAACACAAAAGAACAGCAACAAGACATTGCTCAAGGATACCAATGTAGTTTCTGCAGCCAACTAGGGAGAAAGAGGGAAGTTAAATTGTGTTATTTTTTCTCAGACATTTGTATTATGAGGTTCTTTAAGAGTAACTAAGACATATCTTTCCAAACATGTTACTTTCAGGACTGAGTCCACAAAGCCAACTAAGACTACAGAGAAGTGTCAGTCCTGAAGACTAGGTGTCTGCTGGAAAAGCATGCTTTTAAAAAGACTTCAAAGATATTGTCTTATTAATATTATGTAACAATGTAGAAAATTCCATGGGGGAAATTTTTACTCTATATTAACTAGGGATTTAATTTCAAATTTAATCTCTGCCTGTTACAAAGGTTAAGTGCAGACAGCATTAATCTCTTTTTAATTCATGTAAGGGAAAAGCATCTATTTGTTTCAGGGTAGAATGTTCTTATACTGTAAATTCATTGCTATTCTGGGAAGGACAAACTTTCTGTAAAAGAGCACAGTTAAAGTAAAACAAAGCCTCTTTTACTGTGACTTACTGTAAGGTGATAGATGTTTTCTACTGATACCGTGTTTACAGGGTGTAGGTTAATTCTTTATATGAAAGACACATCTCTTAGGCTTGTTTTAGAAATGTTGGCAACATGAAAAATACTAGCACAGGCTTTTTAGACAGATTAGTAACTGCTTAACATTACTAAACAAAAACTTCACAGGATCTCAGTAGGTTATACAGGGCTATATGAGATGCAGCTATATGGTGTAACCAGACATTATTTCAGACTGCACTTCACCTACCTTCACTAAATAGTTCCCTTCTTCAAAGGGAAATGAATAGAAGAATTCCGTAACTTCAAACTTTCAAATATTTCACCAGTACTTCCAGCCTTTAAAAGGACGCATTTTATGACTTCCTGTAAAGGTCATATCTCATTTTAACAGGATACAACAGATTTCTGCCTTCTTTATCATCTTCTTCCAATTTCTATGATCATGATAATGCACCTTCCAAAGACAGAGATGCTGTTCTGTCTTCAGATGCTGCGTACATCGTTTCTGGCCTATTGGTGGATTCAGGAGTTTCTGATCAGTTCTACATCCTTTTCCATAATTTGTGGAGACAAAAACAGTCATGCAAACTTGAGATCAATACTAAACCTTGCAGCTAGCAGAGAGTTTTCAAAGAATTTTAATTGCTCTTTTGCAAGTGCAACAAAACTTCACATCTAGGCACATGTTGGCAGAATCTCTAAAGCACCCATTTTCAGATGTGAAGGTCTGAGCTTTTTCTTCCCCTGACAAGTTTGTGAGTCAGAGAACATCCATTTACTAGTCGGTTCCTCTTATTAGCTGGAAACAGTTCTTTAAAAACAGAAAGAATACTGAATTTATCTTTTGGATTGTCCCGTTGCCTCTGAATTGCACAGCTTACATAGTGGAATCTCTGTCAAAGACAAAACTAAAGCAGCATGGAAGTAAGAATGGAATGGGTGTTGCTTGTAGCCTGTGATTTCACAAATTGTCTCAAAATTACCCGTCATGCCTGGAAACAAGCTAAATGACAGAAGAAACTAAGCTATACAAAAGTAAGAAATAACAGAGAATGACAGAAACAACAAATGAACTCTATTAGCTGTTTTTTCACCTTTTTTTTTAATCTGTTTTTCCACATTTGAAACAGACACACATTCATAAAGTGCTTTCAGATACTCTGCTGTATACAGCTAAATATTTTTATATTTATACAAATGTATAAATTTGCATTGACAATCGAGAAAATAAACACCTCAGCTCTGCTGGAAAATGGCATCTGGATCCCCTTTTATCGGACAAAGATTTTACAAGGCCAAAGTTGACCAAGTCAAGAGGAAGCTGGAAAAGCTATGTAAACCATTTAAAAGCAAAAACTAATTAAACAATGGAATTTGTTATGTATCATAGTACATTTTCAATTGCCTAAATAGTGAGGTTTTAACTGAATTGCAAATTCTTGGGCTTAGTACGAGATAATCAGATTTCAGTCTACCTTAAGTGGGAAGTCAGACTAAATGATTGCTGACTATGAACTCCTACTAAATTAAGGACTAAATTAAATTAAGTCAAACCTAAATCTTTGAGATTTTTATGCTTAAAAATAATCAAAATAACAAGGTATTCTTTTTCCCCCTTACAGCAAACATGACACTTGGAAATTGTTTCTGAAAGTCTCCTGGCATCTCCATTTTGTCATCTGTACTCTTTATCCATTTCCAGTCAAGAGACATACAGGAATAAAAGCTTCTAAGCACATAACTATTTTATTTCACCATTTCTAAAGGTATATATATATATATATTTCTTTTTCCTGATGGCTCTGATTCCCATGTAAATGAACTTTTAAATCATAGTATGATAAATCTATCACTGATGTAATTACTTTTTATCCAGTATTACAGCTGTGAGTGGGTGGGTGACAGTTATAGCTTGTGTTTTCCTTGAAGTTATTTCAGCATAACTCTAGGGGAAATTTGAGAAGGTATGTTAAGAGTATTTTTTTACTTTCCTTTATAGTTGAAAGATTTTATGTGCACCTTGGCCTACTGCCCAAAATCTCAGTTGGAGAAGAAAAGCCTATACATATTGCACATTCATTACATTCAGAGGGAGTATACAACCTGATGTTAACTTCCATGCCAAACAAAGAAAGTAGAAAAACTTTTTCAAAAGGCTCACAGCTTTAAACTACGGTGTTCTGTTCCTTAGATTTATATAACTTGAAGTAATAAAACCCATTTTGAATTCACAGATGATATTCTACTTTATAACACACTGAGAAATAAATTTTCCAAGATTTTTCTTCAGACTTTTCTGTTTTTCCAAACTATGTCCAGCCATCATAATCTGGGGAACGAATAAAAAACAAATGAATAAACCCCACACTTCAAAAATTAAGCCCACATAGCATTGTCATTTCAGGGCTTATCTGTTTTTCTTCAAGCTATCTGCAATACCCTGGTTGATCTCAGAAGTTTACTTCTGAGGTACCTGCAAAACCCTGTTTGATCAGTTGCCTCTCTCTCACTGAGAAGCCTCATTCTTGGTAACCACAAATTTCTTCACTCTATTTGAACAAATCATAATGTCTGAAGTAAAAAATACATATGTTGCTTTTTAATTTTGATGGACAGAAACACCTATTGTATTGAGAAAAAATGGAGGTACCCCCAAAGCACAGATTATCACTTTCAATTTCTTGAATTTTACCTTTTCACTACATTTGCTGTTGATAGAGCTTGGACAAAACACGTCCATGGAATCATGGCTTGGAAGAGCAAAACCTTTCTGGACAACTACTTTTTCTCAAAATCAAGACAAACAACAAACTTTGACTGAGACATGTACTGACTTTACTGCTTCAGAATGTGTGAAACACATTTTAAATAGGCAGCCTGTATTATACCTTGCAAACATTAGTTTATTCCATAATTTTCATGCTTTATGGTGGTAGGAATACAGACAGACATGAAAAGACTCTTCCAGTTAATGTATAAGTATCGGCACCTATTCCACTGTATATAAGCTGGAAATACAAATTCATTAATCTCTTCACGACAGCCCAGTTCAATTATATATTTTTTCTTATTTTTCCTTTACTGTATGTGGACATAATCTTCTTTCATCATGATTCGAAACCAATTAAAACAAAAATTTGCTCCCTAATCTATACAAAGGCATGTGCCAGGGGAATCTCAAAGCCAGAGACTTTCTACACAGAAGTTTGTTCCTGCTTCTCTTCTCAGACCTTTTCAATGTAAAAGACTAACTGTAGCTCTCAACCATACCAGTGGGCATAAAAAGGTTAGAAGAAACTCTTATTTGTAAAACAGGAAACAAAAAAGCAGTGGGAAATACTTCTTATTAATAATACTTTGTAAAAACAAAGTAAACCTGTTAGGGGTGGGAGTGTGCATACAAAACCAGAACAGGACTTGCCTTTTAGCAGGTTGCCTCCTGTAAAATGTTTTACTAGATCCCTCAAAATTTCAAGGTAAAAAAAAAGTCATTTTAAAAATCACATAATTTAAAAAATACTATTTTAAAAATAATTGTTTTGTTGGCTCAGTATCCAAACTATCAGAATTAGGTATTCTGAACGTGGGGTGCCTCCTTCACTCTTTTTACACATATACGATGTGCCAACAAAACAGCAGGTTCAATAAAAATGAAAAGTGCAAAGCACAAAAATGAAATATTCTCTCATGCAGAGCTTCTAGTATTGCAGTGCACTTCAAGACATTAATGAAGCCAGTAACTCTAAATTATAACTAGACAAGAATCATGAGAAAATTCATGAAGAAAGGACTCCCCTCGTTCCCCCCCCCCAAATCGTTTAGGGTACTTTAAACTCCAAGTGAAGGCAGCTTAACTAGATCAAATATCATTGCTTATAAAACAAAATTATTTTGTAGAGGTATTTTCAAGATTCAGATTTAAGGCTCAGTAAGAACAGCGTCTTTGGAAAAGCCAAACCCAGTGGTCAAGAAAATTTAACACAACATATATTTATCAGAAGATATTTTATTGCCAACAAGTACAAAATTGATGCTCTCATTCCCTGATGTCTCATTTTAAAGATAAAGCTTTTCCTTCACCACTTTGAAAGATCTGTAAATACAGCACTGTAAAAAACAAAACCAAAAAGCAATAATAAATTAAGAGAAAGAAATTTGAGCAGGACAGAAGCAGATAACCCACCAAGGAGGAAATGTGTTAGAAGCAACAGGAAAGTTCTGAAGTGGAATCAAAATATCGTAGTATGATTTCCTTCCAACAGAAATTTGGGGTTTTGCACATGAAACAAAATAGCAGCAAAGAAAAAGGATAAATACAAGTGCATGTATGTCCCACTGGAACTTTCTTTTATTAACCAAAACAGTAGTACTCATCAGAATCAATTTTGGGATGTTTATGCAGAGGCTGTGAGTCCTCCATAATAGAAGAATCACTGAACTGGTCCATATCGGAAGGGGTTTGGCGACCAGGGACGTCATCGACTAAAGTGTCCAAATAACTCCCCACTGATATTCCATCCAGTCCATCACTACAGTTGTGTAAACTGTTACAGCTGCCATGGAGGGATGTGTCCTGACTTTCCAATAAGCTGCACAGGCTACCACTCAAACTGCTACCTCTGCTGGCAATGGCCTTCTCTTCAATTATCCATTTGATTGATTCAATGCTTTCATTGATGATAAGTAGCTGGCGCATAAGCTTGACATCAGTGGCTCGGAGATTAACCTACAAGGCAAAAGCAATTAAAAAGATTAGCGATTTGCTCTAAAATCAGACTCTAAATAGCAGGCTGGAGGCAATAGAAGGATTTTTTAAAACTTGCCTTCAGTATCTAGCACAAATCTGTTTAAATAGTCGTATATAAATATATGTATTACTATACTTTCAATCAAGTTCAAGTCGGAACCTAATCATGCTACATAAGAGGAATGTTAGTCATCAACAAGACTTGTAAACGTTACCACTATGATGCTAGTAGATGAAATATAGCTGTGACATGACAACTCCTGCGGATAATTTTTCATTATTTAGAGAACCAAGACACAACCCCGTGTTCATTTACAATGACTTTCAGCTATTTAGCAGATCCAAGCAGCCAAGCATTCACCTCCCATCCTCTTTGTTATGAATATGATAGTAATCTAAAATTTTCAGATGTGTGTTATTTGCAAAAAAGGCTTGTTGATCTTAAACATTTATTCACACTACATCTGAGTTTATGTTGTAAGCTGCAGTACAAATTTCCAAGAGTTGAAACAGATATGGCTAATTATTGAAACTGTAAATTTCTGATTATTTAAACTCGTATCAGATGAAGGTTATGACCTTGTGGTCAACCACGTATTATAGACTAACAAAGACTGACAATCGGCAAAAAATAACTGAACAAAAAATACTCTCCAAACACCAACTCCTATTTTGCAACATAATTCTCATGGTTGATGCACACACATAGAAGTGTTAATGGTAAAGCATAGTGGCATATTGCAGTGCTGCACCTCACAGCACTTTATGTTCTCCTTACTAGAAAAACTTAGCAAGACACTTCTACTAAAATTTGTGCAATGAAATGACATATAAAGGTGATGCCTTAGTGTTTAATTTATTGCTTCTTTCTTTTCATCTGAACCATGATGAGCATTGGCAAGAGATTCTGTGGAATCTCCTATTCGTCACATGAAACAAGTGACAAATTACTGAGACGGTAATCTAACAAATTGAAGATGATTCAGGGTTTGCCCATATGGTCAAGTAGCAGCAGCTACTCCCATCCACAGCGTGAATTTGTGAAACAGCTGTTTAGTCATGGAAGTGTGTCTGAGCTATATCCCGATGAGAAGACAATGCTAGTTTGCAACCTTATTAGCTCTGCAGCCCCTTCCAGTAGCACCTCGGAAATACTAAATGTTCGACATCACAATAGACACACTTGCAATCTCCACATCCACACAGATCTGGGCCTACATAAACTTTTGCCACAGTGCCAACACAGGGCATGCATGTTTAAAACTACTGGGAAGAAAAAAGTAATTTCAGAAGAACTCATAGGATACTATGTCTACCATGTAATTTGTGTCATATTTTATCGCATGTTCTTACATCCTCCAATTGTACAAATCAAACATATTACATGCAGGTATGCCACCAATTTAATATACGTATTTTACTTCCCCTTTGGATATAATTTGTCTGTACTTCTCTACAAAAATCTGTGCCACAATCTCTCACTGTATTAAATACATTACATTAAATACATTAAATACTCTTCTTCCATAGATCACTTACATGTTAACTTTCAGACAATTCAGAAGACAAAGCAGTATATTTGAACAGCTTTAGTTCACTGAGAAACAAGAAAACAAGTTAAGATCTGTTATGCCAGACAATAGACATTTTATACTGTTCTCCAATTCCATGATTATTATACAGAAATATAGCATCTGTATTGTTCATCTACAGTGGACTGGAATGAGATTGATATTCTCAGGAAGCAAAAGCTATTTCTTCTTTTGCCAAGCAAGACATTTGGACATGATTCTTTCCATACTCAAATGCCAAATTCTTTTCAATATCCCAAATTACACTGACTTGTTAAGGTTTTCAAAAAATATTTTAATGTATTTTTTATTCTGTTAGATACAACAGAGGATTGTACTGGCTCTGGCTGGGATGCTTCATAGCAGCCTCTACAGGTGATGTGTTCTAGCTCTGCGAACAAATCAGCATTGATGACAAAGCAATGTTTTAGCTACAGAAGAGCAGTACTTGCACAGTGTCAAGGCCTGCTCTATTTCTCACTCTGCCCCCCAGGCAAGAAGGCTGGGGATGAGCAAGAGGTTTGCAGTGGACACAGCTGGGACAGCTAACCAGAACTGACCAAATGGATATTCCATAATGTCATGTCCAGCATTAGAAGACTCATTTGGTCTTTCCAAAGTAGCTGAGACATGGAAATTGTCTGGGCATCAGTTTGCTGCTGGGAGATAGTGAGTGATTTTGTGTACTTTATTTTTAATGCCTTTGCATAATTTATCTTATTTTTTTTCCTCTTTGCTTTACTTTTGAAACTGTGTTTCTCTCAACCCATGAATTTTCCTCACTTTTCCTCTTCTGATTCTCTCCTCCTTCTCACTGGAGGGTGGTAAGACAAGTGAGCAGCTGATGGGTGTTTACTGACCAGGGTCAACCCAACACAAAGATTTTTCAAACTTTACAAGTACCAGACTGTCTAGGTAACTGTCAGGTAAGTATTCGCAGTCCCTAAAACAACTTCTGCATTAGGCTCACTCCCGTTTCACAGGATTTAATATAGATGATCTGTTACCGTGGAAAACAGCTTTACCATATAGTTTTAACAATGACGCCCATCTATCATTGTTTCAGATGTGAGGTTTTGAAAACAGATTGACTATTTGGTAGCCCTCCTACTCAAGCCAGCTTTTCTTCTCCAGCCCATAAATCACTATAAACCATTTGCTTGGCAACCAGGCTGTCGTGACAGCAGCAAATTAGCTGACTTCCCAATTGCAACTACAGACTTCACCAATTTCCTGTATATATGCAAGTTTGGAGACAGCAATTTCCCAAAAGGCTGATTATGGCAAAGTTTAATGGAACTAGCACCAATGCACCACTGATGAAACAGTCACCTTTAGATAAAATGGAGATCTCGTGTATTTCAGTTTCAGGTTAGAGGATATGTTTTTTTTTGCTCTTCATGTATCTATGGCTTCAGAATTTCTGTGGAACGGCCTCCTTAGACTAATTCTTTGCATTCCTGCTGATGAGTCCTCCTCCTCAAGTTATTATTTACTATTTAGTTACTATTAGTTACTATTTAGTCCCAAGTCTCCCATGTCCATTGCGTACTTTTCCTAAAGCAAACATTAAAAAGTAATCCACCAAGACTAATCTTTAATGACACTTATCAACTGATAACATAAAAACGTCACTATGACATTTCTTGCCTCTTGTGTATTTCAGCCCAGACACAATCACATTAGTTTGTACTTACACAGTTGCAACTCATGTAACTGTTGGAGCAAACCAATCAGTTCCAAGAGGTCTCAATTAAAGGGATTAAACACAATACAATCTCATTACATTTGACAGCTCCATGCACAGTAACAGGTGCAGTTCAGCAATAATCTAAACAGAGTGAATTGTATCTAATTTAGGCATTTTGGAACAGTCTCTACAGCTACTCTTTAATGTAGAGCACAACACCACCAAAGGCAAGGTGTGTGGGAATCTGTATCAGTCTTCAGCACAATGTTATGACATACAGCAAGAAAGAAATTGTGGTAAGACAGAGAAAAACAAATTTTGGTTACAACCTAGCTTACATATCCTGTTGTTTGGTTTGCATAATCACAAGAGTACAGATCCCTAGGAATGCTTAACATTAACCAGCTAGTCGTGGCATGTGAGAATAACGAAATTAAAGTGACAGCGAGCATCTTTGATGTAACACAGTGTGCTAGTATTAGTGGACAGAACAGTTTAGCTTTCAGACACAACCAGTTCTTCAGTGTGGAAGGAACATCTGACCTAAACACTCACTCACATCTCTTTTCCCACACTCACACTGGTTGTTCTAACAAGAACAACATTACTGCCCTTACTCATCTAGCCTTGGTTATAGGCTTCCATAATCAACACTGTCACTTGCATGACACTGTTACACAAAAAATGTATAAATGCACATACAGACATCTGTGTACACACACACACACACATATATACAAAAAGACATATACACATATTCCTGTTGTTTCTGTACGTACAGTGTTTTTCAAACAGGATTTGACTAGGTTATCGGTTTTAGAATAAAACGATAATGATTACGGCTGTTAACAAAGACAATTAATGCTTCTTGGCAGTTGTCCAAAATCGTGAATTAGCTGTCCTAGTCTGGTCATTTTACTTTTGGATCAAAGTTGCACTTGCACTCAGACTACTGGCAAAATGGACTTGTGTTTTCCTGCTGTATATTCTCTAGATGTAGCTTCCAGTCAGCTCCACACACAGCGGCTCCCCTCCCCCTCTAAAAACAAGAAAGCTAAAAAATTCAATTCAATATATCCTTTTAATCTGTCAAAGCCATCTGCAACACTAGTTCCTTTCTGCAGTCTGTTTTCTTTTAAGTTCCTAGAAACACATACTTTTTCTTTTTTATTTTTTTCTTTTCCTTTTTCTCTTCCCCCCCCCCCCCCCCCCCCTTTTTCTTTCTTTTAAAAACAGCAAATCTGCAGTGATATTAATGGCAATTATTAAGTGTGGTCTGAGAAAAAAGATATTCCTAAGTTTATTTAAAAGACATTGATTTAATTTTCTCCTCAACATCTTTATGCTGTGTGTTTTAATGAGCACAAAAGAAAAAGGAAAGGAAAAAAGCGTGCTTGTATAACAAAATATTTCCTTCAATACAGATCTTTCAGTCATAGCACAGTGAAGTAAGTCACTCAAAGACATGAAATCTTAAACCTAAATGGATTCAGGTAGTTATTTAAGTCACCCTGCTCTGCACAGGATCCCTAGGGCTTGAACACTCATCAAGGATTCAGTAGCATGGGATCTGTGGTTCTGAAGCAGTATACCTTTGTCCAGTTATCCACAATACAGTTATACACAATAACTGGAAGTTGCATGTGAACAGTTGCAAAACATGGTACCCCACTGGAAGCAGTCTGGCGGTTGAACAATCCTGCAGAAAGAATTAGCACATGAAGAGGTTAGATGAAATGGGTACTGCAGTTAGTTTCATCTGTTGTTAGTACTGCCACATCCATCTGTACTGCCTTTTTTACAAAATGAATTTCAAGCCAACACAATCTTTCCATGACAAACAGGCCTGTGTGACCACTACAGTTTAGGAGCATTACTGCTCCTACATTGCTGCTGCCTTCCTCTTCCTACGGTGTGTCAGAGACAGCTTTCCACCCTCCTGCATCATAAACAGTCATAAACAGTTTTATGGTTACCC
Source organism: Anser anser (assembly GCF_964211835.1). NCBI lineage: Eukaryota > Metazoa > Chordata > Aves > Anseriformes > Anatidae > Anser > Anser anser. The sequence continues at coordinate 54,267,591 of NC_139723.1, forward strand.
ATCTATGCCTAGCTCCTCCCCTTTCTCTTTTTAATGGCAGATTACCTTAGTTTTCCATGGAATAATGAACTCCATGAATTCATCTGAGATGCAACAAAAATTAAATAAATCTAACAGTCAATTTATTTTGAATTCTGAGAAGTCTGCTTCTCCTCAGAAGCCAAGCTTATTCTAGTTTCTCCTGGAATTGCTTTTTCTATTACAAATACTGAGCAACAATTTTCAAAGTAACTAAGAAAAGTAATTCCCGAAGATAGAGATAAGAGATGAAGCATAAAATAAACATTTGTTGGAAATGTTTAATTATTTGAGCAGATTTAGTCTTAAGAAGATCAAATTCAGTCAGCAAATATAAAAGGATATACAATTCATCAATAAAACATGGTCTCTGAGAGATGACTCTGTGAGAACATGCATAATGAGCTAGGAAGATTCGGAATATGTGAATATATGCATTACTTAATTGGAGTCACTGAGCTAACATATTTACAACAGGAATTAATGTGGTCACACACACGGACTTTGTTTATTAGGCAACCACCACAAAACAACCACACAGCACATGCACTTGAAGGTTAGCAGGCTCAGAATGATATTACAATAGCTTCTCAACAACAGTGAGAGAAAGAAGTGTTTTTTCTTCCATTCATTTAATATGTCTAAAAATCACAAATGACAGATAAGGGTAAAATTTCTGCTCCCTAAACATACAGGTTAATTAATAGGTTGCGCATAAGCTCTGTCCCAATTTAAGCAGTTCTTATGTATGTGCTTGACTTTAAACCTCTTGTCTGCTACCAAACTGCCCTACTGATTCCACAGTGTCTGCATGAGGTTCTTAAAATAAGCCACTTTGGGCAATGGTATTTCAGGATCAGGATAAAAAAGCAGTGTCTAGTCTGACTTCTGAATTTGAATGCAAACTTCATCATCACCTGTCAAAAAGCCAAGGAGATTCCATGTGATAGAGCAGAAGCACACAGGTTAACTATCCCTAGCTAGAAGGGATCAGTTACTCACTGGTGGAACTGCAACTGCTTGTGGGGACGTTCCACATCCACTCCACCGCAAAATCAACTAGTTCAGATTAAATTCATGCACTACAATAATTGAAGCTCGCTCAACCTATCAAACACTGTATGGGAGCTCTCTCATTTCCTCAGTTTCTTAACATGCATAAATAATAAACACAGTAACCACAGTTTGGCACATCTTAAATTGTCAATAGGTTGAGGTAGATGCTACAGTGCTCATCAGGGCCATGTGTGTCAGATTGATTTACCTCACACTAAGTAAAACACACGCATTCTTTAAATTTCAGTTAATAGTGTTACAGGTAGATCAACAGCTTTTTGCACTTCTGTTTTCTTTGTTTTCTTTCAGCATAGACTTGAGTCACAATGCATTGCTGAAAGGTTTTCCCATTTCTTTCCTTTTGTTTTTTACACTTGGGGTAGTCTCCAAACAATAAGAGGCACATACAAAAGCTACCTATACAAATCTCAATTTCCCAGATAAATCCTTGATTTATAGTTGCAGTTTGCTGATCTAGTTTATTTCTGCAAATTAAGCAAATTACACTGTCCTTTTTCAGATGCACTTCTGTAATGAGTCATAATAAAAACATTTTGGTGGGCTACAGAAGCAGTTCTGACAACTTACTTCTTCCATTATTTTGCAAAAGATATTATTATCTTTGTGCTTCTCTTGAAGACTCACAAATTTTAAAAGGCATAGTAGATTTTTAGGCAGCATTCCCTACAATGAAGTCCAGAGAATGTGCAGTTATTAAATTTACAGTTTCTGTCCGCGCCCTTGACCTTGCTAGTTTAAAAAGAGGCTCTAGTCTAGTCACGATCTCTCTTAAGCCTGCTGCGATTCCAAAGCAATACCACACCAAGTGCTTACGACACGTATTTCTACAGGTCCTTATATAAAATTTGGTAGCAACATAAGGTAGCTTTGTGAACAGGGTCTCTTAAGTAAGAGGGAAAAAGGAGGACTGTGTGATTTGACATCAGCCAGACAGGACTCTCCTTCTGCAGACAGAACTCTGTATCTCACACTAGAGGAGGAAAAGCACCTGAAACCAACCACTCATTACCTGCAACAAGGAAGTGGTTAGGCCAGATCTGAGAGACCACCAAAATGATCAGGAGGCAGAGCAGAACATGATGAGGGAAAAAGTTAGCTCAGTAAGCACTAAGAGTAAGTAATTCAATGAACGGGTTTCAAAGACATTTCTTGCAAATACAAAAACAAAACATTATGCCAGCATGGTTATTTTCTGGTATCTTCTCGTAAACTACAGTATTAGTTATTTACATTTCTCTTACGACACCCTATTTGAATATATTAGCTTTATACATACTAATTGATCCCCTTCAGACTTGACAGGAAAATACATGCCATCGAGTTGTGCAATTGCTTAATTGCATTATCTCTGTAATAAAAAAAGTGGATCTCAATGCCTTTTTACTCCTCCCTGGAATGTGCATCATCCTTTTCTTGCTAGTATCAGTGTGTAGCCTGTCATTTGCATTAATACATAGTAAAATCTCTATGATTTGGATGAATCATCAATTCAGTAGGGTGCAAAAATACTGGTTTAGTTTTGAATGTTATACTGTTTGAGATATTCTGTACACTTCAGTGTAATACGAAATTCACATGGGAAAAATCATTTTGCCTTTGTTTTTTTGGTTGTCTTTTTATTCTACTGTGAAAACGAAGCTGGACTTAATATCTACTAAGTAGATATGATTACTATTATCAGAGAGAAATATGCCACACATCTGAGAGCAAGAAGCAGGAAAAATTAAGTTAGTTAAGCCCATACTTCACCACCTCCTCCTCCCTGCCCCCCCCCAATAAAATAAATGCTAAATCAGAACTTTAAATATTGAAGCACCACAGAAACATCTAGCCTCAGAAGGATGAGAGACTATAAAAGGAAGCTCCTGATTGTTTTAAAGCTCAGTTGAAGAAACATGAAAGGGAGCAGGGAGGAACTGTAACAATTTAAGAACAGTAGAAAGCATCTAATGCAGTATGAAGTTTTTACTGCATGTTTCTAAATATCATATACTGCTGTCATAAAAATAACATCTGACCTTGGAAACGTATCTATGATGACAGAGGTGAAAGTGTCCAGGGAAGTCCACGCTACGGACCCACATGTGTTGACAGACAAGGTAATGACACTACAGACATTCAGGTCAATACGAAGCAGCTGCAAACAGTGTCAGAAAGTGTGACAGCAGATGGACTATCATAGCACCATTGTAATGTGCTCTGAGCATCTGTCACAACACAGCAACTGTACGCTTCCTCCCCACCAACATGAGGCAGCACTGCAGCTCAACAGCATATCCAGATTTTTTTTTGCTTTCATTAAGTTACCTATGCTTACCTTGATCAAAACATGCTCCTAAAAATGCAGTGCTAATACTGGAAAAAATATTTATTCTTTTCTGAACTAGGTTAGGTTAATGAGGACTCCAGCCCTCTACTCATTCTTTCAAAATCAATTAGTTTTAATACTGGCACTGTGTAAATATGCTCAAAAGCACCAAAGTAGAAGAACAGTGATAGAATATCATGGGTTTTGCTTACAGATACATCTGGAACTTGAAAATATTGCTTGTACCTAGACAAGAGTGATCCTCAACTTGTTACTCTTCTTAAAGGGGGAAGAAAAAAAGGAAAGAAGCAACACATGCTTTATTCAAGTCAGAACTGAGACATGACAATATTACTACTTGGGACAAAACTAAACTTTCTTGAAATTCAAGTCTGGTTTTGCAGTATCACTGGAGAGACACATGAGATTCAAAAAAATTCAAATATTTGCCTTCTCAGAGTTCAAAGTAGGATTCTGTTTGTAATAATTCTGTGGCCCTGGTGATTGGGTAGGTTCTGTTAAAAGCACAGTTTTAATCTAACAGTCAAATCTCTACTGTTGGCACACTCCCATCCTATTTACTGAAGGTTTATCTGAATAAAAAGGAACTTCAAGACAGCCTTGTAATAGTAAGTGATCACGTCATCTTAGAACTGGTTTATCAGAGTTAAGAAGTGATATGCTGATCATTGATTTTTTCCTATGGAAATGTTATGAACACGTATCTGTGCCAAATCTTTTTAAAAAGTATTTAATAAAAAATACCAAACATCTTATCATACAAGCCTCTTTTTTTTTTTTTCTTTTCATTCCTTTCCTTATGTATAGTCTGTAGACCATTAAAAGTTGAGCGTCTTTCAGATTCAGTCTTATTTTTTTCTTTAAAATAAAAAAATTCACCCAAATCTCTCCACTGGTGCAATCACCATCCTGCTAAAGTACTGTTCATTCACATGATTTGTGCTCACCTGAATGTACTAGCAAATCTGTGATCTCTCAGAGAAAGTGAAGCCAAGTTGTCTATTTTGAGTCTTGAAACTAAAAATACACTTTCAAACTTGCAGATACCTATAAATAGTTAACTCCTTTTATCTCTTTCTCACCCACTAAGAAGGGATCAAACAGTTCACAGCCAATCTGCATCTGGGCTATCAAGGTTAAAAAACTAGAAGCAAACAAGAAATAAGTACCATTTTTAGCAAGCTGTAATGCTGAACTTGGCTAACACAATTAACCAAGCAGGCTGCTGTTTTTAAGCCTTTTTCATAGGTATGCTCCTACAGAGCACACTGAAGTAATCCACTCTGGAAGCTACAAGGCATGATTATGCAACTAAGGTGAAAACACATATTAAAAAAATCAAATAAACAGAAATCCTAGATTCTAGCCGAAGACATGTGATAAAGTAGCAGGAGTAATCAATCATGAAATATAAACTTCCAAAAATGTCAAACACAGGCACTCTAGATACCTGTCTTTCCACATTATTTGATCCCTGCTCTGACTAATAACCATCAACCACAGGACATGGTGCAGACCTCAGCTTCTCCTAGACCACTCTGGCTAGACTCATACTCAATTTTTATACCTTAATGGGTTCTTAGCAAATATTTCTACATACCATACGACTGCAGCACTGTGTCTTGATCCTAGTTCAGCACAGAATATTAATCTCTACTACTAAAAGCTACTTCATACTACCAGAGGCATGAGTAGAATGGGAAAGAATCAAGGTAATTGATTACATTTACCGTTTCTCTTACTATTATGGAAATACTGACTAGCTGGGGAGCAGAAACAGAGTGCCAGATTTGCCCCAGGCTAGGAAAAGACAAATATGGCCTTTGAAAATAATCACAGAATGGTTTGTGCTGGAAGGGACCTTAAAGACCACCTAGTTCCAACCCCCTGCCATGTGCAAGGACATCTCCCACTAGATCAGGTTGCCCAAAGCCCCATCCAGCCTGGCCTTGAACACCTCCAGGGATGGGACATCCACAGCTTCTCCAGGCAACCTGTTCCAGTGCCTCACCACCCACTGAGTGAAGAATTTCTTCTGAATATCTCATCTAAATCTACCCTTTTAGCTTAAAACCATTATCGCTTTTTCTATCAATATATTCCCCGATAAAGAGTCCCTCTCCAATAAAGAGACCCTCTCCAAATTCCATAATCAGAATCGTTTGAGAAGTGAGAGAACTAGACAAGGAAATCTGGGCCACAACAATGTTGCACTGAGCTAGAGAACTATGGTTTTACCTTAAAAGGGCAGGATAGGGCTCTTTTAGTGTAATTTTGTCATTGAACTTCAACAGAACAGGAAGGAAATGACCAAGCAAAAAGAAAAGCTTAAACACCATGTTGTTGTTGGGCTTAAACTTCTTTTTCTTCTGAAATGGGAGGACTGCTGCTGTGCACTGATGAATGTATAACGAGCTATATGAGTTGGTCACTGTGAGCTGCCTCATCTGCCTACGGAGAAAACAGCAGTTACCTCCCCTCTATTGTTCCAGTCACAGCCAACTAATGCTAGGCACTAACAAATGAGTAAGTCAATTCCACTGGCACTTGATGTTGAAGAAAACTACTGTTGCTTTGGCATACTAGTAACGCTCTCTTCTCTTGAAGACTTTCTTCTCTACTCTTGAAGGATTTTAGTTTTCCCCTACAAACCCTGTAACACTAGGAACCAGCCATAGGCCATCACTTGAGATTGACATATTCTGAAATACAGAATCACAGAATTGTCTAGGTTGGAAGAGACCTCCGAGATCACCTAGTCCAACCTCTGACCTAACACTAACAAGTTCTCCACTAAGCCATATCACTAAGCTCTAAATCTAAACTTCTTTTAAAGACCTCCAGGGATGGTGACTCAACCACTTCCTTGGGCAGCCTATTCCAATGCCTAACAACCCTTTCAGTAAAGAAGTTTTTCCTAATATCCAACCTAATCCTCCCCTGGCACAACTTTAGCCCATTCCCCCTCATCCTGTCACCAGGCACGTGGGAGAATAGACCAACCCCCACCTCGATACAGCCTCCTTTAAGGTACCTGTAGAGTGCAATAAGTTCGCTCCTGAGCCTTCTCTACTCCAGACTGAACAACCCCAGCTCCCTCAGCCGCTCCTATGCAAAAGTCCTCCTGAGAGATATTAATTAGGCCTCTTAATGGTTACAGTGGTTGAAGTGTCCCTGTGAAGGCAAAATGAACTTGCAGTCACAGGTCAGGAAGAGTTCTCTTTCCACTTTGGTTTCATGTCCGCTCCTCTTCGAACTGTATAGTGTCGAGAAGCCTAGAACAAAAAATAGTCTGAGCCTGCAACGGCTACTGGCACGACTTCTCGAAGTCAGCATGTTTGTGTGCAGAATCACCCAAACTCTCTTAGTTAGAATACCCTTCTGCCCACAGAAAGGATTCTTCAGTATCAAACTACAAAAAAAAAAACACACAAAAAAACGTGTTACCACTATTTCATTTCACGTGCTTTATTCTAAACACACATTGTCTGGGTTTGACCAACAGAGTAAACAGTCCGTATTTAGCAGCCAAATGTAGAGAACAAATTCACGCTCGTGGTGGGCCAGGAGCAGCCACCCTCCTCTAGGCACCATTTCAAGCTTAAATGTTAGTCTCATCCCAGATACCATTCACTTCACTAGTTTTTGAAAAGGTAGCAAACTGATGCAGATCCTACTTCTGCTAATACAGAAATGCTTTGCAGTTTTCTCCTTGCTATCAGGACTGTCGTTTATAATTATTGCAAGAATCAAGGTCAAAATCTGAAGCTTTATAAATAAAAAATATTCTTTTCTGCAAACACTATTGAGAGAACAGTGTCCAATGTTTGCTATGCCTTATAAGCATGCACCCTAGTCACAAAATCTAGTTCAGTCATTTCAAATTGAACATTAATTTAAACCAGTAGAAATTCTGTAGGAGAACAGAAAAAAAAAAGAAAAAGATACAGACAGAAACATGCAAAGCAGGGTTTTATTTATTTATTTGTTTATCTTGCGGTAAAAACATGAAGTTTGGAAACACTTGACCTATCTAATAAATTATAATTCTTGGATGTGCACCTCCTTCTGCATCTACAGCAAGGCCAAAACAGCAATGCAGTAAAATGACTCTCCTTCTGGAAGCGTTTTAGCCATAAATGCAGCTGGTATCTAACAACATTGAACAAAATTAAGCCAGTAAAACATTTATAAAGTCTGAAACTCCCAGTAGTTAAACAGCAATTCAGCATTGCCTTACAGGCACTAAATGCTTTCACTTCACCTGGCACTGCACCCAGCAAGGCTGTACAATATTGCAGGGAGTTTGTTTTACAGCACAGCAAATGAAACATGCAGATAACTTCCCCTGGCAGCTCTGTGTGTTTGTGCTTCCTGTTACCTAACAAATGTGTCATATCATTCGTTTGACAAAGCATTAAGAATTGCCAGGTTGGCATGAAGGGGGCAGAAGGATTAGACTGATGACAATAGGGTTTCAGAGCTGTGCATGCATTTCTCTTCTCCATATTTATGGAAGCTCTGGGAAGAGGGTGCATAGCCTGACAAAACAGAGTAGCTAACACTAACATCTGACATGCATACATTGCTTAAACTCTCTAGTGCCCTTCTCTTACGGAAGGAGGAAAACCTCCTTTGGAGCAACATCGGGGGGAACCCTCAGCTGTGTTTTATTCCACATACCCATCAGCCCCAGGCTGGAAGCCAGTGGGACTCACTGCTGGAACAGCATACAGGGTATTTCAGAAGTAACGGACCATCTGTATCTGCTTCTACATTTGATAAAACCTGGGTGCGAGTTTTATACCTTTCAAAACTCTACAAATGAGAAGGTCTACAGACCTACCAGAGTCCATTCCAGCTGGCTGTAATGAACACTTCACCTCCACAACCAAGTGTTCTGTGGAGCTTGCAAACTTCTCAGGTACTTGACTGAAGTTCTTCAGAACACAAAACATCACAGGATGTGCCTAAATGGCCCACTGCTCACTTGGACATAACCCAGTTCTCACTAGAGACTAAGACAGACATGGAAAGACAACCACTGATGCCTAAGCTGCACACAGCAGCTGCCAAAGACAGAACATGTGAAAAACTATGAAAAAGTAGTAAGATTGCTTCAACAAGTTTAATTAAAATCTTTCTCCAAATCACATCTTCCAGTAACGGTTACCTTATGAAAGTGAGTCCAAACATGTTGCAGGCACAGTGATGTCTTAATTTGACAGAAGCATAGCTGTGAATTCAGCAACTACTGAATTAAGTATTCTAGTCACACACCTTATGACTACAAAAAAAAAAAAAGGCAAAAAGCAATGCAATGTAGATTATGGTGCGCCTATTTAAATGACAACATACATAAATACCGTCTCTGTGATAAATGTTCTAGCAGATTGTTATAGACACAAAATAAGAGCGTAAGTGGCTCAAGGGATGCCAATGCCATTTATATATCCATATGGCTCTGTGCACCCTGATACAGAGTAAGATCAAGTCCAGAAACCCACCTACCCTCAGAGCAAGGCTTACCACTTGATAATCAGCATTATTATGGTGAGTGCAAGTGCAAGTTTTTCCAGCTAGATCTGGTTTGTAGCCGTTCAGCTGATAACAGAAGAGCCCCTCACACTCATACCTTTACACTGCAAAGTACAGATGTGCAAGAATGTTTTATCTTCTACATTAAAGAAACATAATTGTTTTAACTGTTAATCTCCTTGGCTCTTATTGCAGACATATATTTCAGAACAAATATTTCATCATCTCCCTGAAATTCCACAGCAGTCACTCCCACATAATTCTCTCTCCAGTCCTTCTCTAGTCCTTGAATAACTTATCCTGTCTACTGCTGAAAAGTTAATTATTATTAAGTGACTGAAAAGGTCAAGATTCACAGGTTTAAAATTCTTAGTACTAGGATTCCCTTCTGGCATTAACTGAGGTTATCCAATGACAAGGATGATATTTCCAAACTGTGCTTGAAAACAACAGGCCATAGGACAGCAAGACTGAACAGCTTAAACTAACAAAATACACCCAAAACCTCCCTAACGAGAAAGCCAGACACATGGAAAGTCTTACAGAAGTTATTTTTCCTTAAGCACCCAGTAAGCTTATTGGCCCAAACTGGGTAATCTTGTTCCTCACAATTTTTCTGTTGATGTATGCCATCACACTTCAGTCCAAATTCAAGCTTCTCCTCCCTCCTTCTTCAGTTGTTTTTAACAGCTGTAATTACCAGTTTCTTCAGCATTGTAGATATGTTTAATAGCTTTCTGACAAGCCTGCAAGTAGCCACTTTTCCTGCAGTTGTTTTAGAGCAGGGCTTACTCAAACTACTCTTGAGTCATTAGAGCTTAACAAGTCACCAGTTTCCTATGTATCTCCAGTACGTAAGGTCTGCATTCACAAAAATCACACTAAAATTTCATGTATTGCCTATTACCTGTGTTTCAGTTAGAATTTTAGAATACCTACCCATAAGTTTATAGACTGTGTAGAACACAGATCCTCTGACCTGAAATGACCTGAGCATTGCTATGCAAGTAGTAGCAGAGATCTTACAGTAAGAAACTTAGTGATGCACTGATGACTTCTAAGGCTCCAGCTGCCCTCCTAAATACTGGCCCCAGCTTTCTACCACTGAAGATAAATAGCTGATTGAAGCCAAAATTCAACAGAAAGAACAACAGACATGATGGCAAAAACAAATCCACCAGTGGTAAATGCTTATAGCTAGCAACCCCACTTACAAGGGTGAGGATTGGAAAGAAAAGGCTACAACTCTGCCTTTGTAACAGAAATTTGCCCCTTTTATTACAAGATCTTCTACAGTTCAGGTCTTTATCTTCACAAATAATAACTCACAAACCATCTTTTAGAGTTGCTTGTATGTAAGATACTCAACTGTCATGGTTACAAATGCAGGTGAAAATCCAAGAGAGAAATTGCCCTTGATTTCATAAAATTCCAATTACTTTTCAGCACTTGTTGGCCAGTCATCTCTGGTCAATGTATGTATTTAGTATTGCGCATTTCAAGTTTTTTGAGTTTACACACAAAAGGTTCTTTTTAACTACGGTTAGCCCTAAGTATCCACACAAAATCACGCTGTTCTGCTGTTTTCATTAGAAAGTTTGCAATCTGCTGTAAGCTACTGTAAATCACTTAAACTGTAGAGCTCTGTACAGAAGGGGTTTAATTTTCAGTAAAACACCACATCTTTTCATTATGAACTGTCATCAATCAGATTTTAAAAAACAACTTCAAAGCCAAAACTCTTCCTCCATCCTTGAAACAAAATAATCAGGAAAGCAACAGCATGAAATGCTAATGTGCATTGTTTCAAATCAGGACTGTCAGAAGTCTCATCTGTAATTTGGCAAACTAACTCCATCTCTTGAGTGCAATCCATGAGACTGCTGTGACAATCTCTTGTATTGCATGTGTTTCACACTGATGATGCTAGGTTAGGTATCTGCAGTGTTTCACAGACTCCTGGTCAAGCAGTAACTAATTATGTAAGCATACGTGTACTTTCTGGGGACTTAAACCTTTCATTAGCTAGTACAGCTGAACAGGAATGGCCTTAAGCGCTGACTGCGTGCAACACGGTGATGTTCCAGAATTCAAATCCTTTTACCAGGTACTGCATGAAATTTGCCAGCCAAAAGATGCTTAAGTATGCACAAAGCTAAATAAAGTTGTTTATCTTGTCCTGCTGAAGACGGTCTTTAAAGTCAGAAAACTTGGCAAAGTTATGGTAGCATAATTAGATTTTATTTTTTTCTTGCTAGATTTGGTCATTATCCCAAAGGATCAATCTACAAATTCCTTTTAATCTGAGCATCCTAATATCACTGTGCAATCTAAATGCCACATAAAAATTACAAATTCCTTCAACCACATCATGACAATTGGAGGGTACAAAAGAGAGAACTTTTTAGCAAGATCCAAGATTATGAGCTTTTCCAGTGAACTTCTGGAAGACCTGTGGAAATAAGTTAATCTCTATTTCTGTATTCTTTCTTTTTAGTTCTAAGAAGAGCCTCACTTCAGGGGTTCATTGAGCAACTGCTCACTAAGAAACCAAGGTTAATCAAACCCTCCTACACAGGCTTGAGGCCTAGCCACTAGTAATTTTATATTTAAGATTTTATCTTCAATCAAGTTTTTAAGCACAAATTCCAATTAATCTAACAGAAAACCAGCATCTGATAGAGTTTTGCACTGCTGACTAGACACACTGAATCATATCTTGGCTTCAACTAAGTCAATTGATGTTATCATTGGAAACAGTAAATGTAGCCGCCTGTACCTACAGCAAGTGTTAAAAGAGATGTTTCAAGTTACATTTATTGACTTTTTAAAAATGCCTTTCAAAGAAGCTAATAAAAGCAGACACCCCCTCCTCCCCCCCCAGTTATTGTTCTAACAATTCTGAAGTTGCTCAAAATCTTAAGAGCTGGTAAGAGAGAGTTACAGAAAGTCTGCCCTTCAATCTGCATCTTCATTTACATGCTAAGTATATGCAAAAATTGTTAAAAAAAAAAAAAAGGAAGAGGAAGGACTAGCATCATAATGACTGTATTTGCCTCAATTCCAATCAGTACAAGTACCACTAGTTCTGCTTCATTTTGTCAGGACTATTAAAGCAAAGGGAGAAAAAAAAATCAACTAGTGAGACTGCACAGGCACATGCCTCTTTCCCAACCAGCTTTAGCCTAAATCTGTCATACTCAATTTCTTGGCAATGGGATTGTTTCCACTTACTTCTCCCCTCCCCCCCCCCCAAAAAAAAAAAAAACCACCACCAAACCTGCCACACTCAGAATACCCAGTTTGGCCTTCAGGCGCATTAATGATGTTTGATCCTCAACGGTGTTCACTGGAAGAAAGTTCATCTAAAAGTTCCAGCTCTGCCATTTCCCTCTTAATTCCAAGACACTGTTTACCTTTTTTTGGACCCAAGTACTCTTACGCAAAGCATGTTGTTATTATTTTATTGTGTGTAGTGCAGACAGACTATGCTCTGACTATGCTCTCTCTAACTTCTTTAGCTTTCAAAGATGCAGTTTGAGAAAAATATGAACTGAAAGAAAAAAAACAAAACACAACATACTTCGTTTTCAGGTGTTAATAAAAATCTCTCTTTGAGTAAACACAGAGCTTGTGAAGGAGAAATGAGGCTTCTGAAGCAGCAGCAGTTAGTGTTCAGCCCTCAGGTTCAGCAGTTATGAGCCATGTTGATTACTTACAGCAGCATGCAGCTGTACTGAGTGGTGACCTCACGAGCATTACACGTAAGAAACAGGATCGCAGCTGTGAGGGGTATGGAGTATTCATCACATTCTAGGTTGACCAGAGAACAGCATTTTGACCCACGTTAGCAATTACACCTTGCTTCTTTTGTTATGCAATGGCCTTATGCCTCAAAGGTTTTCAGGATTACCAGGGCAGTTGCAATCACAGACTTGGATGGGAAAAGTGAAGGTAAAGAAGGGGAAGGTGCCCTGGCTTAGCAGGTGCGTAGTTCAAGAAAGATACTCTGTGGCATTCTGCACAGGATTCCAGTGACTACAAAATTCGGTTCCAGGGAAAAAGAACAATCCACTCAAGACAGTGAAAGGATCAGTGGACGCAAGATGCAAGCCTCAAGGCCTTAGTCAGCAGATGTACAGTTTACTACCACACACCTGCCTATCTGTCAGGAGCTTAAACTCATGGTCAAAAACACTACTCCTAAATCAAATATGGACATGATTATATGCTCATCTCTTTTAACATTCTCCTGCAGGAGATGATATATGGGAGGCAATCATGTCCACCCATTTTATTCATGCTTTTCCAGGCCCAAGGACATGGCAACGTGATGACAGACATTTCAGAGCTTCCACCATCTCTCTCTTTCTCAGAAGCATCCAAATCAACAAATATTAGTACTTCATTCTGAAGCATGATAAACATATAGGGCGGTTGAAAGAGCAGAAGAATCAATTTCATTGGTGTCTGGAGGAAAAAGTGTGCACTGAAAGGAGAGAAAATGGTCCTGCATTTTAAAATGAGGAAAAATTATACCTACCTCCATTCCTGCACAACTGAATTTACTTCGGTCACTGGAAGGATTACATACTACCTGAGATAAGGCTTAATGTACGCTCCCAAGCATTACAACCGGGTTTACATTACAACCGGTACGCTTTCCTTGTTCTTTACTGTCAGGGGCCAAACAATAGGGTGTCAGTGGAACACAGAGGTTCCTCCTCTCATAATAGCTCATAATAACTAATACATCCTTAGCACAGTCAAAAGCTTTGGAATCACTGTGATTTCAATGCAACGAAAGGTCAAAATGTACTCATCCATAACATAGCTTTATTTCTCAGATTTAGTTGGAATTTGTCAAGACGGGCACAGCCATTGTGACAAACAATACTTGTGGGAAAGGACAGAAGTTGAGGTACATAAATGCACAATTTGTACGGAAAAAAAAAAAAAGCCACGTCTGCTCAAAATGTCTTCGTTAACAAAACCTAGAAGATAATATAGTGAGAATGTACTGGTCAATATTAAAGATTAAGACATCTGCACAATAGTCAGTCTCAAGTTATTCATATGTGACTAGGTGAGCCTGAATAACTTTGGTTTGCAAATATGTACAAAAAGGTTGTCTCAAGCCTGAAGCAAGCAAGCCAAAAAAAGCCCCCACAGGTGTACATTTGAACTTCTGTGAGTAGGCTGCAGAAGATGGTATCACAGAGCAACTAGGAAAAGACAGCATAATAGATGTTGCTTGGTTTTCTAAACTTCTTATTTTTTTCCATTTTTTACATCTGTTTACTATTATAGCAGATAGTAACTATTTTTCTCTCCAATCAAGGCCTCTTAGATATTCATCAGAATCAAAGAATAATATGCTACTAATAGATGTGAAACAGTGAGACAACAGATGAAAAGTTTTGGTTCTGTTTTAGGAGTGATGTTCAGAGGAAGAGGAAGAGACATAGAAACTCTCCTTATCTACTGTTGTTCTTAAATTGTACAAATCTGTACACTGTCACGAGAAAACTGCAGAAGGGAAAGGGACAGATTAAGAACTTGAAGAAACCTTATGGACAGAGGAGAAATCTTATGTTACTGTAGACAACCATAAGAAGACAGCTAACTTCCAAGCTCTGGATTATAGAAAACAGATGACATGAGAAAAAGTATGTAGATAGAGTAACTGTATTTCACCTTGTACAATAAACAGTCATTATAGAAGTAGCTGAATGGGCATGCACAGAATAAAAGTCAAACGAGGTGTGCAACAGAACTCCCCTGACTTAGTGTAAGCAATGAGTTTAGATGTGAAAAACTAAGTCAGACATTGAAGTGAGAAAGAATAGGTGAGATCAAGGAAGGTGAGACTAAAACTTGTTCATTCCAAGAGCAGGGAGGAAAAAGAAGGAAATTGGGAAGCAGAATGAAGAATACAGACAAACTAAAGATTGTGATGTGAAACTTCACATGTAAAGTAGATGAAGAAGAGACCAACTAGTAAGGAAAACACGATGAAGGCAAATTGCTTGATTTTTATCCCTTAATAGGCATAACTGCCATGACATGTCTAGACAGTCATGCCAAGAACTCCATCCGTCTTATTTGCTACCTTTGCAGTTCAACATCCCTAAGACTTTTGTATTATAATCTATGCACAGGTCACTCTATAACCCTCGTACAAGAATAGAACTTTGAGAATTAACACAAAGGATGCTAACAATGGGGAACAGTGTTAAAAACTAAAATTCTCAGTGGTCACTACACCGAAATGCATGATAGTTTAGATTAGCAAGCATCTCTTAAAGCATATGAAGTCATAAAGCACTAATTGTGATATAAACGTGACTTTTCAAGATTAAGGTTGTAATCTTGGCTATGAACTCCCAGAATGCCCATTCCTGATTTCCCTTTCCTCCTAGCCTGCTTATTCTTTCAGAACTCTCCCACCCACCCACTGACCTTTTGCTTATACATACATGAGGTTGCACCGGGACAGGCACAATGGTATAGCATTGTACTTGTTTACATAGGATGAGATTGCTTTGTTCGCTCTGAATGGCAGAGTTCCAAGACAGTTGCATAAAGCCACCTCCACAAGCTGCCAGCAAAATCCTCATCCCAACAAGAAAATAGTACGGAATTTGAACAAGCAAGTTATGCATCAAGAACTGTGGAAAACGGCTGCTACCAAAAAAATGTTCTTCTGGGATCTCGCACAATGATTACAGTTTAATATAACTGAGGCCCAATGGGCATTGTAAGAATCGTACCTACTGAGTGTTCAATATTTTTGGTTGGTGGCTCATTTGCTTGCAAATAGTGTGATGGTTCTTTCAGTTTTGCCTTAAAGGTGGCAATTTGATGGCACCACTGAAAAACAAAATTTCTCGATGACAGCAGCACACAACGCAGGGCAAGCACCTGCTTTAAAACAGTAAGCAGGCCGGAAGTCCAGAAGTAAGTCGAGTCACAGAAATCCTCTCAGCCACGTTACAAATAGGAGCCTGGCGAAGAACCACCGCGCATTTACACGGTGTCTGGTCAGAACTAGATAACCCCCTGCAGACCCACGTCCACAAGCAGAGTCCCAGGACACCAGGCCGAGTTTCCAGTGCAGAAACCTGCCGTGTCTCTCCAGCTACACGCCGCCGAGAGGCAGCAGGTGCGGCGCGGTGAGGCGGCGGCGCCGCACCGTGCCCATCGGCACGCCCGCTCCCTGCCGGGCTCCGGCTCCGAGGGGCGACCCCGTCCCCTCCGAGCGGCCCTGCGGGGAGCCCCCCCGGGCACTCACCATCTCCTGCCGCAGGAGGTGAAGTTTCGTCTCCAGCCGTGCGAGGGCGGCGGCACGGCGGCGGCGGGGGCCGGGGGCCGCAGCGGGGCTGCGGGCGGGCTCGGTGGTAGCGGCGGCGGTGGCGGCGCGGCCCGGGTGCTCCTCCCCGCGCAGCGGTCGCGCCAGGCTCTCGGGCACTTTGCGGCCCAGCTTCTGCTCCACGTCGCGGAGGTCAGGGGGGCCGCCGGGCTCCATGGCTGCCGGCCTCGGAGGGGCCCGCGGCGCCGGACGGGGCGGCACCGACGCTACCCGCGGCCGCCCGGCCGCTGCAGGGGCGCGGAGGAGCGGTGACCCGCGGCAGCGCCGCGGCCGGCGCCCGGGTGGACCGCGGCGGACATGGGGGTTCCCGGCACGCCGCCCCCCGCCCTCCCCTGCCCTGCCACTGGGTGGGGGGACACCAAAACTAGCGGGCGGGAGCGAGGGGGGGCAGCTCCCCCGGGGCCAGGGGGCGGGAGCGCCCCGACCCCGCTGCGGGACCTGGACCGCGACGCGCGCTGTCGGCGGCCGGCCGGGGCACCGCGACCCGAGTCATCGCGCGTCCCGGCCCGCTGCAACTTAAAAGGCCGCTGGCAGGTGGAACAGGCGCGCCCCGGCCCTCCTACCGTAATGCCGGGACAAGAGGCGCACCTCCGCGGCCAACAGCGCGCACCCCGGCCCGGAGCTGCCGGGCAGGGCTGAGGAGCGGCGTGAGGCTTCGGGGAAGGGGAGGGGAAAAGTGGAAAGAAAAAAAATGAAGAAAGAAAAAAAAGAAGAAAAAAAAAGGAAAAGAGGAAAAGAGAGGCGAGAAAAGGGGAAAGCACAAGAAAAAGGGAAAGAAAAAGAAGAAAAAAAGATAAAGAGAGGGAAAAGGAGAAAAAGGAAAAGAAAAGAAGGAAAAAAGGAACAGAAGAGAAAAAAGAAAAGGGAAAAGGAAAGAAGAAAAAAGGAAAAGAAAAAAATGAAAGAAAAGAAAAGAAAAAAGAAAAAAGAAAAAAAAGAAAAGAAAAAAGAAAAGAAAAAAGAAAAGGAAAAGAAAAGGAAAAAGAAAAAAAAGAAAAGGAAAAAGAAAAGGAAAAGAAAAGGAAAAAAGAAAAGAAAAGGAAAGAAAAGAAAAAAGAAAAGAAAAAAAAGAAAAGAAAAGAAAAGAAAAGAAAAGAAAAGAAAAGAAAAGAAAAGAAAAGAAAAGAAAAGAAAAGAAAAGAAAAGAAAAGAAAAGAAAAGAAAAGAAAGAAAAGAAAAGAAAAAAGAAAAGAAAAGAAAAGAAAAAAGAAAAAAAGAAAAGAAAAAAGAAAAGAAGGAAAGAGGAAACAAAAAAGAAAAACAATCCCTAGAGCGCTGTGACCTTAGATCACTTTCTAACAGGGCTAGATGTATCTACAGGGTGAATGTTATTTCCACTTGTCAAACAGGTTTCATTGCAGACAGGCTGATTTTCCCCCTTCCTCCATGACCCCATTATTACTTTTGTACCCCCATCCTCCCTTTAAAAGCAAAGTTTGTTAGCTTCATGGGTCACCGTAACTCTGGTAACAAGGTATGCACTGGCCATGCTGATCGCAGTGGCAGAAGAGCCCTGGTAATCCTTGGCCTGGTGTGTTGCTCCATGTGCCTGTCACGGCACTGAAAAAGACCTTTCAGTGGTGAAACTTGCAGTTTGACTAGTCCCATCTGTGGAGCTAGGGCGGGGGGGGGTGAGAAAGTTTGGCCAGCCACTCTGATCACGACAGGTACTTTACAGCAACTCAAATCACAAAAAGTAAGCCTAGGAAAACAAAATATTGTTACAACAAACTGGATGTGCCCTGTCCAATAATTTCATCAGTACTTTAAGAGTTGTTAATCGGAGAGCTTTGAAAGGGTTTAGTACAGTCAAGCAAAAATTCTGCTGGCACGAGTGAGAATTTCATAGGTGCATTGATTTAAGACCAAGACACTTACCCTGTCAATATATTCAAACCATCTGGAAGTCCTCTGCTGGAGACATACACAGAGCCTTTTATATCTCTTGTATTTGATGGGTCTGTTTAGTTCTGATGACAGAAAACAAACAAACAAAAAACCATAAAGATTCTTATCAGAAAAGAAAGGCAGAAACAACCACACACACAAAATCAGAATCGTCCTTATGGGTTCCCCCCACCCCCAGTATGTGTTATAAAGTTCTGTTTTAATTTCTGTATATTTGGAGAACAGTTTCTGTATATCATTAAATCAATATTGATTTGTGCTGTTTTGTAAATTAGCAAGGACTGTGCTGAAGTTCTTCCTGTGTGAACTATGAACATCTTGTTAAGTAAAGGTTTAAGTTTATATTACTGTTGCTACACTACTGAACTATAAAAGGAGGTTTTGTTGTACAAGGAGCAAGTTATATATTTATATATATAAATATATATACACACACACTTTATTATATATATACACTTTATATATAAGTGTATATAAAGTATGATTAAAATATATTTGAACTTTGTTTTTAAAATGAAAATATGAGAAGAAACAACCAAAGTTTCATGTGTTTTTTAAAATGTGTTCCAATTCATAAAAATTTCCACAAACCCTACTGTAAACAATCTGAAAATAATGAAAACATTTTTTTTATTGCTCCAGATGAGCAACATTCCACATTCGGAACTATATGATGTACCTTATGCATTCAGGATTTTATGCTTTACTATCTTATGCTGTGATTCTCATCTCTTTGCATTAGTATACCAGCATGCCAGTCAATAAGTTTACTCTTGAATTAGAAGGGTAAAAATATGTATCTATGTTAAACCCACCCTCTCAGATCTTCAGCATTACAAGATGTGATAGACTAATCTGTGTTTCAAAGAAAGTTTTCTCTTTTAGTAAACAAAAGCAGTACTTAAGCTGTATTTTCATTCTGTAAGATGAAAATCCTCTATCTTCATTTTAATACTATTGTTCTCTTCTGCCTTGTGCTGTCCAATCTTCAGGTGAGATTCAGAGTTGTTTTGAATCCTTTGTTGTTTGAATATGGCCATATAGAACAACCTTTGCTAGCATTTTCAGTGTTTTAGCTCCTTGTTATATCCTCCTACTAATCACTTCTTCTTGGTAGTTCACTCCCTCAAAGTGTCAACGCTTGAGTAGGCAGTAAATGAGGCTATCTGACCCCTTGATAGGTAGGCAGTCAGTTTTCATGCTATTTCTTCTGCATCTTCTACCAGATCTAAGAGCCAAGGTATAAGCTTCATCACATGACTGTACTGAGCACTGTCCTAGGCTTCCCTTAGGTCAAACCACAATTTTACATTTCCTAAAATAAGAAGTTGGAGAAATAAGAACTTTGAACGTAAACGGGTAATTCTAAAAGATTGCACTGTTTAGTTTTCATCGACACCTTAAATCTATGGGATCTGAAACGTGATACTGTGTCCTGAAGGGTGAAAATATTGTAAACAAAAACCTAATGCCATCCCACAACACACCTACATTTTCCAAAGGTCACATTGTCAGCTTGGTTTTATGAACTTCAGTCACATGGTTAACCTGGTTACTGCTTTTCACCCTGTAAGGCAAGATCCTTATTTTAATGGTAGTTCTTTGCAGATTTAGCTCTTGAATGATTGCTGAGGCTAATCACACAGGAGTTGCATGGACAGAGGTCACTAAACAGAACAAAAAAAGGACACATTGAGGAGGAAGAATTTTCAGTTTATGCTTGCCTTCCAGAAGAGATAGTGCTTATCAGGGAGTGCTAGAATACAAATTGGGAAGGAACAGCAAAACAAAAGCAAATTGGTTTAAAGGCAAGTTATACTTAAGGGATGAGACAGAAGCTTAAGTTATTTATATCATCAATTTTAATAATAATATATCTTTGTAATATATTTCTTTTAAATTTATAGTAAATAAGCAATTTAAGATGTCTCTGAGGTCAAAGGTAGTTGGAATACGATCCTTCAATGCAGGAATTTTGTTGAAGCCAGTTCCAAAGGGGGCATATAAGTCAGGCCCTCCCTTGAGCTGTCCAAGATGAATTTGACTTAACAAAGTTGTAAATATTAGCTCAGTCCAGAGTCTGCTCAAGGCTTCCGTTGAACAGTGTGAGCAATCAGTTGGATCTGGACCCTGGGCCACATAAAGTGCTTAGCTATACTGAGCTGAATGCTCAGATGTTGTCATTATAAGATTCCCCTCTATAAGAACTATACTGGCAGGATGTCTTCAAAGTAGTCAGCAGGTACCTAGGTCCAGATGGATTTTCTGCTTCCTTAATTTGTTGATAACATCAGACAGATTTCTACAATACAGCATGAAGTTTGGTTGACATTTAACCTGAAGTTACGTCGTATCAGACTTTGGATGAATAGGGATTAAAAAACAATAATAGTAAGATTTCTGGGAGGCAGACAGCCAGTTTTTTGTAAGGGTTATTTTTCATGATGTTAAAAAAAAAAAAAAAAAAAGCTCAGTAATAAAGTACACTTTCTCATAAGCATTAGAAAAAGACAATACCATGCATTATGAGGAAAAAACGTTCTTTACAGAGTTTATGCCAAAGAGCTGGGCATTTTGATGAATAACTGTAATAGATGAGTTTTTAGTAATCTATTTCCTGAATGAACAGTCTTACTGAAGTAAATAAGCCGTACATAAATAATTGCTGTAGGACCATCCCTTGGAAGTAAGGGCTACAGAAGTGGAGCCTTTGTCTTCTCTTGAAAGGTTGCAAGAGCATTAAAAGAGTTCCAGATAGATGAGAATGCAGGGTGTGGTAGTCAGGAGTCCTGCCTTACCTGCTTTTAAGTAGTTACCTCACTAATGCCAGTTACCTCACTAATATTCTTTGTCAGAAGCTTCTAGGAAGCAATCATTATTTGTTTATTCAAGCCAACGCCCAAAGGTGGGAGAGGTGGTTTAAGCTGGATGTTCATTGGTTGTGCTGTGGTGTCACATTGTGTGACTCTTACTCAGGCAGGATAATGCTGAATTTCCCAAGTAAATTCCTTTAGGAGGAATGAAGATACTCTAGAACTTAAGAAATACTGCACATGAGTAAGGCCAGGTGGACTAACAGAAGCCTAACAACCACCAAGGTGACTGTATTACTCGACCCACTAACAAAATAAAACCTTGTGCTTGCTTACAGAGTGGGAGAAGTTTGTGGCATGCTAATATCCTTACTTTTATCTAGGGAAATGTGGGAGAAAGTGTCTGGTTAGTTCACTCCAAAACAGGGTTTCCCCAGATTTATGACCATACCAAGTTCTAAGGAAAAGAACTCTGAACGTCTGAAATGGCTAACAGGCATTTTGCACTGACAAATGTTACCTCAGCAGCAGCAGGAGTACTGCTGCAATGCATTGTTCTGTGCCCAGAGCCCTCTGAACAGAGCAACACTGTCACTGGGGTAGAGGAGAGAGCAGGGCATTTTATTTCTGTCAGTTTTGGCACATTGTCTCAGTGATGCATTCTAAAAGTGATTACTTTTCTTTCCTAAGCTCCTTGCCATGGGCTAGAAAAATCGAGGAAAAAAAAATACTTAGGAACACAGTTCAATACTTTGTTGGCTTTGTTTAAAGGGAGGAGGAGAGACTGCTGCCCTTGCTGTTTCACAGCCTTTTACAAGAACCCAGATGAATCAGAACTGAAGGCATACAGAGAAGGCCCAGTTTTTCAATTTGTTCACAGCAACTTGTACTAATGCACCCTGCTGATTTCAGAGGCATTAATCACTGCATGTAGAGAACACAGAAGCATATCTGATGCATTGTTATTCTTTCTCTGCTACTTTGCCCGTGTACATACATGAATTCATTAGCCATTACAGCCACCAGGCAAAGATAATAAAATGAGTTATATAACCCAGTATTTACTCCAAAAACAGATTGAATATGAACTTAATCTATGGCTCACGCTCAATATGAAGGGGTAGGTTTTATGGCAAACATCTATCTCAGAATTACCGTAGTTACTATACACTGATATATATAAGGTTCTAAGTAACACTGGGGTCTGTAGAGTCATGCGCCTATTAGAGTAACCTCCAAATACAGTGGTTTAACATTTTTTTTCCCAATTGCAAAATTCATAATTATTTTCCTGCAAAAATATAGGTCATAGTACAATAGTTTTAAACTTACTGATAGTTCATAGATCCCCCAATGTTTGTGAGCCACTGACTGAAAACCAACTCCAATGAGCAGTATTCCCAATGAGCTGGGGAGCTTTCTAATGCACCAATAGGAGAATCCTTTAGCTGCTGTGCAATTCACAATTTGGGTGAGTTTTATAAATAAAATGAACAAGAGAACTCTAGGCAATGTGACAGTTCAGATTGAAGGTGGCTTTTTTTTTTTTTTTTTTTTTTTTTCCCCTGGAAAATAATTAGTAAGAATTAAAACAAAACAAAACACACACACACAAAAAACATTCTGTCATCCTGTTTCCCCTACAGTTGGGCCAAAACTCTTGTATGAGACCCAACTGTTGGGTTACATTATGTCTACAGCATAGAGTAAACTAAACTTCTAGGAGCAGAAGGATCTGACACATAAGGAAGAAGCAGAATAACAGCATCTTATGAATCATGCTTATCCTTTGCTGTTTTGACATGTTCCAGGAAGAAATGTGAGAATTGCCTGGGGGAATTTCTAAATTTTTGACCTAATATCACAGATGCATCATAATGCAAAACTTGAGTATGAGGATTGCTTTTGCTGTGAAATTGAATGTGTTTTATTCCAAAGCCATTTCCAGACAATGTCACTTTGTAGCCATTTTCATTTTACTGCAGAATAAGTTGACATGAACAGAAGTACCACTGTTTTATTCTATTAAAAATCCCTGCCTGTGCATTGAGCTGAGAAAACAACATTCATTGTCTACAGTGAAACATATCTAAAAAAACTAGCTAGGGAAGATCTGTGGGGACAATTTTTAGTTTCTGCCATACCGACATAGAAATGTTACCACTTTTGTGCTGGATAGGAAAAAAATCAAGAGAACAAGTGAGATGCATCAACATAGCACAGACAATCTAAAAACACTGAATTGGCATTCAGTAAAAGGAGACTTTAGTTTAGTGCTCAGGCCTTCTGAACACTGAGAGAATCACTTCAGATCTGTTTATACCAACCCCTGTATGTGGAGTGAATTAAATAGGGTCTTAAATCGGAAAGGAAGGAGGAAGGAAAGGAAAGGGAAGGAAAGGAAAGGAAAGGAAAGGAAAGGAAAGGAAAGGAAAGGAAAGGAAAGGAAAGGAAAGGAAAGGAAAGGAAAGGAAAGGAAAGGAAAGGAAAGGAAAGGAAAGAAAGGAAAGGAAAGGAAAGGAAAGGAAAGGAAAGGAAAGGAAAGGAAAGGAAAGGAAAGGAAAGGAAAAGGATAAGGAAAGGATAAGGAAAGGATAAGGAAAGGATAAGGAAAGGATAAGGAAAGGGAAAGGGAAAGGGAAAGGAAAGGGAAGGAAAGGAAAGGAAAGGAAAAAGGAAAGGAAAGGAAAGGAAAGGAAAGGAAAGGAAAGGAAAGGAAAGGAAGGAAAGGAAAGGAAAGGAAAGGAAAGGAAAGGAAAGAAAGGAAAGGAAAGGAAAGGAAAGGAAAGGAAAGGAAGGAAAGGAAAGGAAAGGAAGGAAAGGAAAGGAAAGGAAAGGAAAGGAAAGGAAAGGAAAGGAAAGGAAAGAAAGGAAAAGTAAGGTAAGGTAGGTAAGGTAAGGTAAGGTAAGGTAAGTAAGGTAAAGGTAAGGTAAGGGTAAGTGAAGGGTAAGGGTAAGGGTAAGGGTAAGGGTAAGGGGGAGGGGAGGGAAGGGGAAGGGAGGAAGGGAAGGAGAAGGGAAGGGAAGGGAAGGGAAGGGAAGGAAGGGAAGGGAAGGGAAGGGAAGGAAGGGAAGGGAAGGGAAGGGAAGGGAAGGGAAGGGAAGGGAAGGGAAGGGAAGGGAAGGGAAGGGAAGGGAAGGGAAGGGAAGGGAAGGGAAGGGAAGGGAAGGAAGGGAAGGGAAGGGAAGGGAAGGGAAGGGAAGGGAAGGAAAGGAAAGGAAAGGAAAGGAAAGGAAAGGAAAGGAAAGGAAAGGAAAGGAAAGGAAAGGAAAGGAAAGGAAAGGAAAGGAAAGGAAAGGAAAGGAAAGGAAAGGAAAGGAAGGAAAGGAAAGGAAAGGAAAGGAAAGGAAAGGAAAGGGAAAAGAAAAAAAAAGAAAAGAAAAGAAAAGAAAAGAAAAGAAAAGAAAAGAAAAGAAAAGAAAAGAAAAGAAAAGAAAGAGAAGAGAAGAGAAGAGAAGAGAAGAGAAGAGAAGAGAAGAGAAGAGAAGAGAAGAGAAAAGAAAAAAGAAAAAATAGTAAAATCTAAGGATATAAATACAGCTTCCGTGAAAAAGCAGTGTTTCAAAGAAGCTTTATTCTAATTATGATAGTTATTACCCAAATGTGAAATAATGAAGTGTATTGTTATTGTCAAAGTTTATCATTATTTTGGTTCTGGTGATTTACTTCCAAAAAAAATAATCTATTTTGTCTATCTTTGTCCACAAAGGGAAAGAGTTTCCATACTACTGAAAACTCACCCACCTTTGTGAGGCCCAGAAGTCCACAGTCTTTCCTCAAACAATCCTCACATATTCTCATGAAAGCATCCAGTGTATCTCACACAAGTGCCAAAAATACCTTTGCAAACAGCAACAGTTTTTGTTCAGTTTTTGTGACAGAAGTACAACTTTCGGTTGTATAGCAAGTTATAGTGAAACAATAAAATTCAGCAGGTTTCTGAGAAGTTTTCTTAGCAGCATGCAAGAGAAGAGGAACAGTTGAGTTGACTGGCAACTCAGTAGGTTACTCAGAAACTGTACATAAAAGTGTACAATTTTGCTTATTGCTTACTCTAAAAATCAAAACGAACAAACCAGAAAATGTTTTCGAAGAACTTTTCCTGAGCACTTAAGAACATGTTACCCTTCCATATCTCAGTTTTCTTCTTGTCAAAGAAGTTTTGGCAACTTTACATGCCTGTATGCAGCCTTACACATTTGAGTCTTGGCTACATGAAGTCCTGTGCTTTCACATGCTTTGCAGAACATGCATGCTTTGCTTTCACTTCTCTTTCTACATTATCAGCTTTCTACATTACCACATCTGACGGTGCAATTGCATTTGTTTATACTATCTATATAAAAACATTTTTCTGTAAAAAGACTTAGGAAAGTGGTGTCATGAGATAAACATACTCTTACAAATGAATCCTTCAAGCTTCTCTTGCTCACCATCTCCAAGATTAGCATATATAACAAAATAGTAGACCATTGTAATGTTTGATGCTTTCATGCTTTTGATTGTAAACATTGAAACCAACTGTACTGTATCACTGAACTCAGTGACTTTGCATTTTTCTTCAAGTCTTTAGAGAAAATATACATCTTCTATGACAACTACAATTAAAGGCTAGTCACTATATAGCATTAGTTTTCATTTATGATTTAGCCCTACTACCTCTTTATTTGCTAACAAAGAACCTCTTCCTGCCTACAAGATGTATCCATTCCTATGGTGATTCCAGAAATCAAGCACTTGGAAGTTAGGAAGTGTTGCAAGAACACACATAACTGTGCAGGTCATTGCAAACTATCTTTATGTATACTTTTTAAATTGTCTTTAATTATATGATTACAGGATTTATTTTCACCCACATCTCACCTCTTCCCATTCAATTCAATTAACTTATTGACTCAACTTCATTTCTCTCACCTGACTCATTCAGTTCCTGCCCTCTTCTTAGGTTTCTCATCTCAGTCTTTCTCTCCTTCTGGCCAGGGACATCAAGGGCAACAAGAAAGGATTCTATAGGTATATCAGTGATAAAAGGAAGACCAGGGAAAGTGTGTGCTCTCTCCAGAAGGAAATGGGACACCTAGTTACTTGGGATATGGAGAAGGCAGTCTTCACTGTCAAGTGCTCTAGCCACACCACCAAGATGCAGAAGGCAAAGACAGAGACTGAGAGAATGAAGAACCACCCACTGCAGGAGAAGATCAGGTTCAAGACCATCTAAGGAGGTGCTCAAGTCCATGGGACCTGATGAGATGCATCCGAGGGTCCTAAAGGATGTGGATGAAGTTTTTAAGCCACCGTCCATCATACTTGAGAAGTCATGCCAGTCTATTGAGGGTCCCACTGACTGGAAGAGGGGAAACGTAAACTCCATTTTTAAAAAGAGAAAAAAAGAAGACATAGGAAACTACAGGCCAGTCAGTCTCACCTCTCTGCCCAGCAAGAATATGGAGCAGATCATCCTGGAAACTCTGCTAAGGCACATGTAGAAGAAACAAGTGATTGGTGACAACTAGTATGGTTTTACTATGGGAAAATGGGGTTACAGCATTGGTGAAGAGCAACTGACATCATCTACCTGGATTTGTGCAAAGCATTTGACACTGTCCTAGATGATATCCTTGTCTCTAAATTAGAGAGACATGGATTTAATAGATGGACCATTTGGTGGATAAAGAATTGGCTGGATGGTCACACTCAAAGTGTCATTGTGGTCAATGGCTCAATGTCCAAGTGGAGATCAGTGATGAGTGGTGTTCCTCAGGGGTCAGTACTGGGACTGTCACTGTTTAACATCTTTGTCAACTACATGGACAGACAATCAACACGCTGGAGGGAAGGGATGTCATCCAGAAGGACCTAGACAGGCTTGAGAGATGGGCCTGTGTGAACCTCATGAAGTTCAACAAGGCCAAGTGCAAGGTCCTGCATCTGTGCTGGGGCAATCCTAAACACAAATACAGGCTGGGTGGAGAATGGATTATGAGCAGCTCTGTGGAGAAGGACTTGGGGGTGCTGGTTGATGAGAAGCTCAACATGAGCCAACAATGTGCGCCTGCAGCCCAAAAAGCCAGCTGTATCCTGGGCTGCATCAAAAGCAGCGTGGCCAGCAGGCACAGGGAAGTGATTCTCACCCTCTTCTCTGCTTGCATGAGACCCCACCAAGAGTACTGTGTTAAGTTCTGGGATGCCCAGCACAGGAAAGACATGGGCCTTTTACAGTGATTCCGGGCCTTGAGGATGATGCCTTGAGGATGATCAGAGGGCTGGAACACCTCTCCTATGAAGACAGGCTGAGAAACTTGGGGTTGTTCAGCCTGGAGAGAAGAAGGGGAATTCTTATAGGAGCCTGTCAGTACCTAAAGGGGACCTACAAGAAAGCTGGAGGGGGAGTCTTTATCAGGGAGTATAGTGATAGGACAAGGAGTAATGTTTTTAAATAAAAGATAGGAGATTTATATTACTTTCCTGCTTTCATATCCGGCACCTGACTCCTCATTTGGACTTGCTGAAAACAAACATCAGGGTCTGTACTGACAGTCAGTGACCAACGTAATAGTGCATATGCTTTCTCATTGACTGTGGTTGTATGAGAATAGAACAAACCCCCACCCTGCTCCCTGAAGGAGCATGTTACTTGAGGAAGCATAAATCACTGAGAGTTTTGTGAGTTGAGGGTAGAGAATGCCAGAGAGTGCAGGTGAGTTACTGTTCTCAACAGCTGCCACATTTACAAGATTTGGAGGTATATTGTAAATATTTCGACTGGACAGCAAAGATATGCTAGAAGAGAAGCAACAATTTCCAAGGGGAAAAATTAAACATAAAAAAAGTGCTTGTCTTCTCCCCTCCCCCTACTCTAGCTCCCAATTTCTTTTTCCTGGTGAAAACTGTTGGACTGTGTCTTATAACTCTTGATTGAGTTTTCACTTCTATTCTATCTCTACCCTGTCAAACTAGAAGGAAAAAAAAATACAACTTCCCTTATCTTATTTCAATAGTTGCCATGAAAATCTACCCTTTTACTAGATGTCAAGCAACTACAAAGTTGCCTGAGGCTGCTGCAGGTGGAACATGCTCTGCAAGCCAAGAGGGCATGTCAGTGCCGTGACCAACGTGTCCTAGCAATCCCATAAGACCTTCATATCACCCCTTGCAGGTTGCTTCCTCTTACAGGTATGCCAGGTCTTAGCCTTGTTATTGGAAATTGTCAGACATCTGGTGAACTCATTGTTTTAGTACTGTGAAACAGTTAGAGTTCCTAGTGCATTTATAGAAACAAACAAACAAACAAAAATGCTGTTTATCTGAATTATCATTAAATTATACACTCATCACACAATCTTCACGAACTTCATTTACACCAACAAAAGGAATTCCCAACACCAAAATCAACATAATATCATCACAACAAGAGTAGAAAATTTAGACACTCCAGCTCCTGCCTCTTCACCAAATTACAACACATTTTCCACACTGAAGTCATGTTATGGCTTTAGGATTCACAGTTTGATCCTGGAATGGATCATATACATATATATATATATATATATGTATAATTTGTAGGTATTTGTCCAAGACGGAGTTAGAGAAGAAAATCTGTATTTTAAGAAATGACTATCACTGCTGCAAAGCATAGAACATGATTACAGATAATGTGAAGCTACTTAGGGCTTCCAGAACTCATATGCTCACTAAACTATTCCTGGGAGGATAGTCATTCTTATACTTTTGAGAAATAGCAAAGGAGCAAACTAGAGGTAGGTTCAAGTGGGGTCCAGTTAGGTCCAACTCACTGGGTAAGGAATACAAATTCTGTTTTCCACCTGAAAGACCTGGATGGAAGCATCTTTTCATACTACATTGAAAATAAGTCTCTTTATTTGGAAAATGGCAGCAAAATAGTTAAATACTGCCTGGAGCAACAGATGAAAAAAGAAAGCATGGGAAGTGAGATCATTAATTTAAAGAACAGCTACAATAATACCACATACAGTCACGCCAATCCAACCAATAAACAAAGAGTATGTAAGATTTCCTTTATTAGACTGATTCATAAGGAACACATGACTTGCAAAGACATTCACATTTCTTTTGGTTCAGCTTGACTGGACAGAGAAAACTTTGTGGCTTTGTTAGCCAGTTGTGATATTTTACTACTCTGGCACCATGAAGACTTTCAGCATCCTGAAACTTTTGTATGACATGAAACTTAGTAATTTGGTGGTGCATATTTGCAGTTTCAGTGAAAACACAGGAAACAAACTGCTCATTCCTATTTTTGTTGTTCCAGCAGTATAAATGAAAGGCATTCCACACATTAGTCATGTTAATAAGTGGAAGACAGGGTTGTTCTTGCTCCACAATTATATATTTATCAAGCATTATGCTCATTTCTAGACTTCAAAATAAAAAGATTCAGGATAGCCCTATTCCCTACAGTAGGAGCTGGTCAGGTATTCAAGGGAAAAATGACTCCCAGAAAAAGAATCACAGTAATAAAGGACAAAACTTCATCACCAGAGGCTACACGGTCTCAGGAGAAGCTAAGGCATATCATTCTCAACTTCCACCAACTCAGTCTCAAGGGAGGGTACTCATCAGCTCTTTTTATATGGACATACTATTGATATCTAAGCTGTAAAACTCTTAGTGAAGAGAAACTATAAGAATGCAACTTGTCACTGAGACACCCGTTGAGACACCTTGTCTAAATACATCTATCATTGTTTCCAGTCGTGCAAATATCCATGCAAAGTCTGCTGCATGCCATCATTTAGGTATTGTCACCTTGATTCTCATTGCTTCATTCCCTCCCCCAGGAAACTGCTGATCATTTGCAAAACAACTTCCTTCTGTCAGTCAGGCCTTTGCTGATTTTATGTCCTCAGAACCTTGTACTGCTCTTTGCTCTGGCTCCTAGGTGATATCTGAAAAGTTTGAGGGTTTGTTATGATCCATGTTTAGTTTCATTTAAAAAGAGTGTTAGTGTGTTCTTGGTTATCAGCAAGAAACTGCTTTGCACGTCAAATCTTCAAGAAAAGTTTTGTCTATCAGCACTGTGGGAGAGCTGAGAGGGTAGAGAGAGGAAGGAAGATTCATGGGGACAAAATGCTTTTGATATCACTGGAATTTTTACACCTTATAAAGGTGTACAGTTTACAGTCTGTCTCCAAAAATGTAAATGCAAGTACAAAGGATTTTTCCCCCTTACATCAGAAGTGTAAGTGAATGAAGTTGTTTCATTTTTGAGATATAGTATTGGATTTTTTTATTTTTTTTTGGATTAAATTCTCCGTGTTCTGATGTTAAACAAGTTCACTTCAGGAATTAAATATATTCATGTTGGTCAGTAAGCTAAAATAGTCTCTAGGATTTGTGGGATTTCATAATGCATATTAATCATAGTGGTTTGCTGCTAAGAACAGCTTTCGTTCCTCAGGAATTTCAAGATGATAGCAGAAGTATTGTCTTCTGAGCTAGGAAAGCAGTACTCTTGCTGCAAGCACATTACTCACTCTGCTACCAGCTCTGAGTTTTCTAAAGAAATAGAATCTCCCAGGGAGAAAATAACAATCCAAACCCAGACCTGGCTCAAACCTTCTGGGCCCTCCTAACTAAGATATCACATTCATTATTCAAATTACAATGCTTCTCACCCTCCCCAGGCAGATAGTGGAAGAGCATGGGAGGTCAGGAAATGCATGCAAAAGAAGTCATGAATGCACTGTCCTACTTCATCTTGCTGTTGAAAGATTCACTTTTGACATTTTATTAAAGATAGTCTTTATGCAAACTCTCCCTTTTTCCTTTGCATACCACTTTATGTTAGCTATTCTTTACTTATTGGATAAAGGAAACAGATGTTTATTCACTGCAGTAGCAGCTATGCAGACAGGCTCGAGATCTTGCACAAACACAGTAAGCTCTGTGTTTAGCCTTGCAGTGACAGAAAACATAGTATCACAAGATAGATGTCAATGAAAGTGGTGCTGAAAGCTGGTCCTATTTATTATGGGAAATGAACAGTGTTATCAAAGCTTCCAGGTGTAGAAGACTCATTTATTACAGACAGCTTGGGTATCTTTGAAAGGAATGAAATAAAGAGAACCCATTCAATTATTTCCAGGAATGACTCCTCAGCCTCCCCCAAGACAATTATTTTAATTGCTGGAAGGAGAGGAAATAGCTCATTATTTTAAGTGGCTTGAATTGTTTTCTATCCCTCCCATTTCTACTGGGAAAATATTAAACGTGCAACAAACACAATGGGATCAATAGTCTTCCTGTTGTCAGCTTTTAACAGTAACTTCACTAATATTTTATGGGCAGGGATCAAGGGGAAAAATAATTTCTAGTCTGACTTATTTTCTGCCTAGATAGGTAAAGCATACCCAAACTGTAACACTTTCCTGACTTGTTTACACACAATTTTCAGCTGATGGTTTTCAGGTTATGCATTTGTCAAGTATAAACAGACACCACATACCAGTGTCTGCTCAGGTTGACCAAAATATCTTTATCAATGGAATGCTTTGCTGTGAAAAGATCAGTTCCAAATGCAGTAAGCAGTTGAAGCACTCCTCCAACCTCATTTCAGCCTCAGCACAGTGGCCCTGTATCCAACAAGCAAATTCAACCAGGAGGATATGCAGATCTGTCACAATGGCCTTAGCCCTGAGTGTCAGTCTTAAATGAGCTGTAGCCACACCGCTTGCCATTTTGTACCCAGGTCTAACCATCTCATTTGCTCTGAACGGCAGACACACCCATGATGTAGATTTAGCACTTTTTTTTTTTTTTCCTCCCTCCAGCTACTAAAACAAATTCTACTAATCCAAGTTATCCAAATTCTAGTTACCAAACCAGCTGAGTTCTGGCTGGTCTGAGCCCTAATGCCATGATTAACCTGTGACTCCTGACAATCCCTATGGATTTTATTATTAGGTTTATTTTCTTTAATATAGATCTGATCTAATGTTATAGACAGACAACCCTAATCCAGACTAGGAAACCTGTTTCAGAGATTATAGTATGCACTTTCCTGCAAAGCATCTCTTAAAGGCATTCACATACTCACCAACTGCAGCCAGGACCACAATGACCTGTATTTAAATTTTTCTTGGTGGCCTTGGTCACGTAACCTTCACTATCACCTTCACTAGGCCCACAGGCCTAGTCTTGAAAACTTCTCTTTAGAAAAGTAATCCTTCCTGCTCATCTCCCCTGCCAGAATGAATGTTAATCCCTATACTATCGTTGTTAGACCATCAACTGCCTGCAAGTTTAAGTGAGACCTATACAAAACCTTTCCAAACCAGTTATAATACCTTACACCTTTACTTAAGTTCAAGTTTCAAATTACAACCATAGCTATAGATGTATGGGTTAAGTAAGTAACCCTAATTTCCTGAAATCCCTTATCAGCGTCCACCTGCAACCCTGAGCAGGTCCCTGACCATGTTTGATTTAAACTATCAGCAGTAATCTGGAATTGCACATACATGCACTGTGATATTACCCCTACCATTTAATCTTAGCTGATGGTGCCTGCATGCCCTAGATGTGGAATTATATAGTTAACAGAAGCCCCTCTATGAGCATTAAATTTCTCAGGGCAGCCCCTACAAAGCCTAAATGTAACTCCAGTTGATCCCCTCCTGATGGCTTGGATTGGTTAATTCAAAATCTGACTCAGGCACATATAAAGATTAGTTGCCCCTAATAGCAGGAGTTGCCTAGCACAAACTGTAGCCCAAATCACCTCTCCTGGAGTTTCCTGATCCTAATTAAGGTCTGCTTGCCTCAGGAGAAGAGTCAGACTGCAGCCTGACCAGGTGACTAAGTCCAAAGTTCAGGTGTAAGTTTGATTTCAGGCCAAGGTTAATTGCAGCCACCTGATTGTTACCACAACAGATCTAAATTTTGTCAGGTGGCTCTGGGTGGGTCTGTCAAGTCTTAAATATGGTCAGACATCTCAGATATCTGTCAAAACAATTCTCAAGCTTACTTTTGCTATCTTTGTGGACCCTAACTGCAGTTGTTGGGAATCTCCTGCCTCTGACCTTTCCCCTAACTGGTCCGTTCCCTCTCAAGCTTTTATGTCTGATAACCTAAATCTAGCAAGGCAATGTCTAAAAGCACATTTTAAATGGAAGAGCGCTATACCTAGCCACAGCTGAGGAATGTACCAGATGAAATTCTAACACTAGAGTAGATTTAGGAATTTAAATTCTCCTTCTGTGTTGAATAGAATTTACCCTCTGTGCTTTATGAAGAGACATCCAGAAGCAGGATCTCTGATAATAAATTAAAGAATGTACTCTTCTCAGTGTATCTGCTAGACAGGTTTAAGTGAAAATTTAACACCATCAACATCTGGTTATGGGCAAAATACCTCCCAGACTGCATACCTGGGACAGCAACACAATTTTATCTGAGTCTATTTGCTTCTCTGTGGTGGAAACACGGTGTAAATCGATTGAGAAACCAGGTGTGCCTAGAAGTGCCTGAGCACAGGGGCTGAAGTTGAACTGCTCGTTAAAAGTAGGAAGCAAACACACTCGGCAAAGGGCTGGAGGGGCTGGTGTGGGGAAGGAACGCTGTGGTATTGCTGCTGCCAAAGCTGAGCACCTCACTCCCAGAGCACAGCCCTGCCCAGGATGCTGCGGCGTGCGGCCGGGGAGGGCACTGCTCTGAAATATTGCCATCTCGTGGCAGGCCGGGGACAAGGCACCGATCCTGCTCCCGAGGGTGGCCTGCGCCATTCTGAAGCCACATCCCAGAAGGCAGCCCTGGAAAAAAAAAAAAAAAAAAAGAGAGGCTCTGGCTGGTAAATCCAGCTCCTCGGGAAGATCTGCGAAAATCCAGTGCTGTGTTGTTTTTCTTCCGAGATTTTACAAGAGGCTGTTGCCTGGAGAAGGAGATGATTAGAAGAGGCTGCTTCAGCTTGGATCTGGAGATTTTGAAAAAGTTATCAGGAGGCACAACACATAGTTTTGCACAAAACTCACACATGTCAAACGATAAACATGTTTGTCTGTTATCCTGAAAAGAAGGCTGTTTTAGAGCTATAGAGAAAGAGTTACTTGAACAGGAAGAGCCATACAGAAGGGAAACTACTGCTGCTTAGACAACTATTTCCACTATGGAATAGTCATTACTTCTCTTTTTAAACATTTTACCAGAACTTGTTTAAAGTAAGTAAAACTCATTTAAAAGTTAGTTCTCTTTAT
This sequence comes from Anser anser, assembly GCF_964211835.1. NCBI lineage: Eukaryota > Metazoa > Chordata > Aves > Anseriformes > Anatidae > Anser > Anser anser. Next base: position 54,301,879 of record NC_139723.1, read on the forward strand.
TGCCTTCCATCCCTAGGTTCTTTCTCTCTCCCTCCCTCCCTCCCTCTCTCTCTCTCTCTCTCTCTCTCTCCTCTCTCTCTTTCCTCTTTTCCTCTTCCTCTCTTTTTCTTTCCCTCCCTTCTTCATTTGTCAGCTAAACAGTGTTATACTCCTTTGGATAGAATTTTTAAGGCCAAACTTTGCATGATTTTTTTTTTTTTTCAGAATGGAAAGTTTCCCCTCAGATAAGTGAAGTTTACCCATGTGCAGAGGGCCTGCTTTCAGCAACGCGTGATCCCAACTAACATAAGTCCTTTGAAAACTCAGATAGCAAATGGACATTTATACATTAAGGTGAGTTTCCCCGTGAATGAACCAGCAATAGTTACTTTCTTTCTTTGCCCCTGCTTATTGAGGTCTCCTGAACAATCCAGCTCTCCAATACTGTCATTACCAGTATCTGTTCACGTTTCCATCACAGACTGACAACATATTTGAAAAGCAAACTCTGCTCTTACCTGTTGTCTGACACATTAGCCTCAGAATTACTGGACTGTATCTGAATAGGTCTGGGAGAAGAGGAAAAACAGGAAGGGGGCTTTTCAGAGCAAAGGAGGATGAACCACAGTGAACAGTCAGTTTAGGAAGCTGCTGTGTCCTAACATGACAAGAAAATTTTAGAACTGAGGTTTCTGCTTGAGGGGATGCAAAATGTGGCCCCTGCTCCATGAGGTGCAAAATGCAACCCCTGAAGATGATACAGGGCATGACCCTGAGATGCCAAGCCTCACAGTGTTCATGCCAGATAGCCACTATTTGTTGATTACCAAGAACAATATTTGAACTTTGTTTTCCATGCCATTATCCTTCATTGTTCCACATTTTACTACATCTCATCTTTTGTAGCTAAGAGGACAGACTCTATCTTCCCTGCCACTTTGTTAACATCTAAAAGGCAAGAGCCATAATTAACATTTATGGCCATTTGCCTCTGGTTCAGAAATATTTTCTAAGGTCATTTTTGTGCAGAGACAGCACTTGCTGTCTGTGATAAAGCTAAAATGTGAAGTACTTTACTCTTTGACCCTAAATCTCCATTCCTAGAAAAGACATTTTAAAGAGCCTATTAAAACAATTGTAACAATCCTCAGATTGATGTCAAAACATGTGGAAAACCTATTCAGAAAGGAATCTCCATTGGTGAAATACTATTTCAGTCTCTTTTCTGTAGTTCATGGCCTAATTTTAGCCTGTTTCCAAATTAATTTTGATTAATAATTACCGTACAGTTTTTCACATTGTCTGTTGGGATGTATGGGCTAACAGGTCTCCTGTTAGATTGCAATCTCTTTCACTCACCATTTCAGAGAATACCACAGGGGAAAAGACACAGTGGTAGCAACAACAGCATGGTCTGCAGGGACCTCTTTAAAGTCCTCTTTAATATTTTTATCGATGATCTGGATGAGGGGATTGAGTGCACCCTCAGTAAGTTTGCAGATGACACCAAGTTAGGTGCATGTGTCGATCTGCTCGAGGGAAGGAAGGCTCTGCAGGAGGATCTGGATAGGCTGGACCGATGGGCTGAGGTCAACTGCATGAAGTTCAACAAGGCCAAGTGCCGGGTCCTGCACCTGGGGCGCAACAACTCCAAGCAGAGCTACAGGCTGGGAGATGAGTGGTTAGAAAGCTGCCTGGCAGAGAAGGAACTGGAAGTATTGCTTGATAGTCATCTGAATATGAGCCAGCAGTGTGCTCAGGTGGCCAAGAAGGCCAACAGCATCCTGGCTTGCATAAGAAGCAGTGTGGCCAGCAGGTCTAGGGAGGTGATTGTCCCCCTGTACTCGGCTCTGGTGAGGCCGCACCTCGAGTACTGTGTTCAGTTTTGGGCCCCTCACTACAAGAAGGACATGGACGTGCTCGAGAGAGTCCAGAGAAGGGCAACGAAGCTGGTGAGGGGTCTGGAGAACAAGTCTTACGAGGAGCGGTTGAGGGAGCTGGGATTGTTTAACCTGGAGAAGAGGAGGCTCAGGGGTGACCTTATCGCTCTCTATAGGTACCATAAAGGAGGCTGTAGCGAGGTGGGGGTTGGTCTATTCTCCCACGTGCCTGGTGACAGGACAAGGGGGAATGGGCTAAAGTTGCGCCAGGGGATGTTTAGGTTGGATATTAGGAAGAACTTCTTTACTGAAAGGGTTGTTAGGCATTGGAATGGGCTGCCCAGGGAAGTGGTTGAGTCACCATCCCTGGAGGTCTTTAAAAGATGTTTAGATGTAGAGCTTAGTGATATGGTTTAGTGAAGGACTTGTTAGTGTTAGGTCAGAGGTTGGACTAGGTGATCTTGGAGGTCTCTTCCAACCTAGACAATTCTGTGGTTCTGTGACCTCCACCCATACCACGCTAAGGTGAAAATTTAGGTGATGGGCAGCGATTAAATGCTGGTGTCCAGATGAAAAAAATAAATGTATCTGGCCACCTTTATGCCAGCTTGGTTGTCATCAGCATCACTTTTCTGAATTCCTGCTTGAAGAAGTGATACTTTCGATGGCTCTGCTGTTGCAGCAATTGGTTTATCTTCCAAAACTGACAGAAGAAAAACATTAGCAGTGTTAAAAGGACAAACTCAAATAATAAATTGCCAATATCAAATAATATCAATGTTTGGTAGTCCCACATTTTCTTTTTGCTTGTATATGTAAGAATATAAAAAAAGAAAATATTACAATCACTTTTATGCTTCTGCTAAAAAAAAAAATCGTCAATTTAACTTTCCCCAATAGGTTGGTTTTACTTGCTCTTATAACAAATTAATTACAGATATGAGATAGTTGGGCATGTATTATTTCTTGTAAGTATTTGTTTTTAAAACAGTGAGCCTGGAACAATTTAAATAATGTCCCAAAAATAAGAAGGTAAACTTCTCTTAGTAGGAAGTTGAAAGTAGGAAGCTGAGGGATACAAGCTAAAATAATTTTCTTCTAGAATTTAAAATGACTTTTTTTAGTTAACAACTAGGAAAATTTTCCATCTCAAGTTTGAAAACAAGTTGAATTTTTTTTTGGTGAAATGCCACCATGTGGTAAGTAGCAAACCCTGTTTATAGCAGAAGACCACTGTGTTCTCTCTGCTTGGACACAGTACTAGTGGTTTTGGAGGTGTGGTGTAAAAATGTGGTTCCTAAAGATATATAAAATGGAAATTTGACCATGTTACAAACATGAGACTTTTGTTTAATGCTCATATTAAGTGCAATTGCATAGCAGTGGTTAGCATAGGTGACATTTTCTTCCATTTAAAAAAAAAAAAAAAAAGATCCCTGTCATCTAAAGTACAGTTGAAATCAGCATTTTCACTTTTGATTCCTGCATGATGTAATCTTTCAATCACTAAGTACTATTTCCTTTTATTTTATTATTTGCCTTTAACTATGCTGCTCATACTGAGAATCATTCCCATTTATTGATTTGTAGAAGGTGTTACAGGCCAAATTCCACTTGAAGGCCTTAGGTGTCAGGATATTGTTTGGAGCTACTTGTTTCAGGTATATTATTAACTGGTAGTCTAGAGAGGATTTATTTATTTATTTATTTATTTTTTTCTTTCCCTGCAAACTTCAAGCTTAATAGCCTGAGACCATTTCAGCTACAACACAACTCACAACTTTCACCTCCTAAACAAACATTTTCTTCTCCTGCCTTCCTCTCCCTTGAGTTTTCTTTCTCTGGGAAAAAAAAAAAAAAATCAGCACAAGGTTTTTTATCAATATCAGTAGTTTACTCTCAAACTTTATGAACTGAAGCAAAATAAAGCTTAACACCAGTAGTAAGCAGGAAGCTTGTGTGGACAGATTAAAATATTATTAGGCTGTCATCCTATCACCACTTCAGCCTCAAATTAAATGTGTTTAATTTTGCAGCATTGCTTCTGCCTTACCTGTGTAGCTTCTTTGTTCTTGCAAACTACCTTGGTTCCCTGTTCTTGAACAGGAGCATTGATTTCAGCAAGATATAGGCCTTATTCCTTGATGTGACTGATCTTACTAGTTGTAAAATCCAAACTCAAGCTTGGCTGATTGCCAAGGGTCTTAAAGTCAGTTCATATGTGCATACAACCATAGCTTACTGCAGTAAATTACTATTTAGATCCCTTCCTTTGTCTGCAATATTTGAGGGATAACAGAGACACACATTTTCAGTGGTTTACCTCTGGACATCAAGGATGGGATTTACAGGATGACATAAAATGTTGCACGCTATGTTCTATGTTTGAAAATACACACAGAAATAAATGCAAGGTTTATTTTAGTTGGAATTCTGATCTTTTAGTTTCCATTAATGAACATCAAGAAACAGTTGTTGTGAATGCCATTTCCCTTTACCATCTTCATAAAACAGCATGTGAATAAAGCATCTGCCAAGGCCAGGGTTTTCATTCTATACTGGAGATTAAATGAGATTTGAAGTTAAAATTCAATTTTGAGAGAGAGGCTCTACACATTTTGCTACAAATTAATATTCTGAAAATAAACATTTCAGTTTTCATCAGGCTTCCTTGCCAGATTATTCTTTTGTTAGTGAAATCTTTAGTTGGGAGGCACTTTTTTGGAGAAAAAATATTGGGATGACAAACTGAATATATTTCAGCAATGCATCTTGTTTTGGGATGCATTCCAATTCCATGTCAATTCTATATTCTATGTCAGTAATACCATTATTGACCAGTATTGCTTATATATTATTCCATATATAGAAGAGGTAAAATTTTCAGGATTGGAAATATTTCTCTAAGTTACAAAATTGTTCAGTTCTGTGTCCAAAGCAGATGTTCGTGCAAGCTATGATTTCATGACCCACCACTAAAGGAAGATACCTGGATGGAGTAATCTTCCACCAGCTTCTTCTAGATTCTTTAATCTGCCTTTGAGTGTCGTTTCTTTAGAACTTTTTTTTTTTTTTTACCAGATGCAGCCCTTACTCTAGTATATATAATACATTTATTGAACAAACTATGCAACATCATATGAACAATTACCTTTGCTATTTTCATGCTAGTATCATATTGGTGTCAAAGGATTTATTTGAAATAAACTTATTTGATTTTTTTTCTTAATTATTATTACTTACTTGCAAATTTTGCATGTGGGAATAGAAATTAATTTTATTGTAATGTAGGAAAAGTGGGAAGATATCATTACTGTGCCATCTCACTTTTTTTTCCACTGTTCCTCAATTTGTAAAGTTCACAAGTTATTTATGTAAGTTTTCCTTATTCCTTTGTATGTTCTCTTCCAGCACTGTCGTATGGGTGATGACTAACCATGCATTGCTGTTTTATGTATCAACATCTGTCTTGGAAAAACTAAATAAGGCTTATTCAGTCTTCGTAACTCAGTACTAAAGGGCTGCAGGGCTAGTCCTTGTAGCCCTGGTATTTCTTTCAATACTGTATTGTCATCTCTGGTCTGGCTAGCTCACTACCCAGATCTCAGATCCCATTCAGATTCCCAGATTTTTGGATGTAAGCACACAATACTTTGTCGAAGATTTCAGCATCAACAAAATTCCTAAATAAAATATTTAAATTATTGTATCAAAGAGAGGTATTTAGCTAGCTAGCATGGTATGACTTTGATAAATCTGTTCTGTGTTTGATTCCAGTGGAATTTTTATGGTTGGTTATGGAGCCTGTCATACTATTGATTCTAAATAAGCTTGTAGTTTCATAGAACATTTTTACTTTTCCTTCACTTCCCCATAAAATAGTGCTGCTCTCAACTACACAATACTTTTGCTGACTCGATAGTTATTCAAACACCTTAGAGATGGACTTACAGATTTGTATGCAATTTTAAGAGTCCTTGGACAGAAATCACCTGCTGTCTCGTTGCAGAAATGCTAATTTTAGTTTCTATCTTTAGCAAGATAGATCTTTTTAGATATTCTGTCTTTAGCAAGATAGATCTTTTTCTATCTATAGCAAGACAATTTCTGTACTCGCATTCCACAAACTCTTTCTGTCCACGATCAGCATAGTTCATCATACTGAAGATGGAGGTTGATTGTCACTGACTTAGAAAGATGTATTTGGATCATGCTAATCTTGACTCTGCATTTACTGCATTTTCATTTATGTGGTCAAAGAACATTTATAATATTTCCTTTCCAAGGCCAAATGCTCAAGAGACTTTGTCAACTCTCCCTTTATTTCTATGCTTCCTGACCTTAGTTCATTTTCTCTTTTTGCAGATTCTCAAAACATTTATCTATTTAATACTGTGTGGATTGAGTCTGAATTGCCTTTTCAATATTTTAATTCTCCACTTACTGTCTACATTTCTTTTTTAATAAGAAAAAATAAATTTCGAAAGGCAAAACTTAGATGCTGTCAGAGAACTAAGAAGGCAAATAAACTCAAAAACTCATTAACAAGCTTAGGTACAGCAGACACCTAATAGGCCTAAACACACACACACACACACACATATATTTAGATACTTTCACTGCCAACTAATTAAAAACAATAACAATATGGAATGTTATTCAGCCAGTAACTACATGTGGAAGAAAGTTCAATCACCATTTACATATAGGGGTTTCAGTTCCCTTAGAATCATTATCAGCATTTTTTTTCCAGTCTCCCAATGTTATATCAATTACATAGTTCTAATTTATTTGTAAGACTCTGTCTGACAACATTTCAGAGACCTCTGGTCATAACCAAATCGAGCTTCCCTTCAGTTTTTCCTCTAATAGAGTCAATCTTTTGGTTCTTATGTTACAATTGTTCTGGCATGGTCTTCAGTTCAACATGAACTTAGTTCTATTGTCGCATTATTTCCAGGTATCCTTTACAGCTGCCTGTATTACAGCCCTTATAAAAATAAAACTTCTTTTTGATATCCCACACTTCATGATTACTACACATAGGACTTCTCAATTAGTTTATTTTCCAGCTCTTCTCTTCCTGTCTTCCCCTTGTGTCTTTTGCTTCCTGTCCTTGCCCTCACATAATAAGTGAGACTATGGCTATATATTTTCTAGTATATCTTTTTTTTTTTTCTTTTTTCTTTCTTTTTTTTTTTTTTCTTATATGTAGTAGTTTCAAATTTCAAACCTAAATCAGTTTTCCCATCAGATTACCTCAGGAGCAAACACCGAGCAGCTTCAATGAATGGCAGGAACTTTTTTCTTCATATCCAGATATAATTCAGAGTACAGCAAAAAGTGACTGAAGAAAGGACTTGTGAGATTCTTATCATGAATGGGTCACACACACAGTTCTCTACTTTTCTTCCCCCTCTAATTCCCATGCTTACTGCTTTTTTTTTTTTTTTTTTAAGAAAAAAAAATCTTTTGTAAAAATCTACCTTGCCTTGTTCATTTATGTGCAGCAGCTCTAACTAGTAGGCAGGTCTTCCCAATCCCTGACCTACAAGACTCATGGTATGCTCAGAACATGAGAGTATATTTTTGCTTGAAGGATTGAATAGCTTTAATGTCTGAATTCCTTCTTGTAAGATCTGATTTTGTCATGATGTTTTCCTTCTGGTATCAAACTTCTGTACATTTCTTTTCATCCACAGAAGTAAAAGCACCTTATAAAGGAAGCTCTATTATCTCCATTTTATAAATGAGTAAAATGAGTCACAGAGGTTAAAAATATATTTAGCTAAGAACATTCAGAAGGTCACTAAAAGAGCTAAGAATAAAATCCAGGTCTCTTGACCCCAATCCAAAGTACATTGGATCACCCTGCTTTAATCCATTGAAATCACTAAAGTGGATGACTTGTTAAGTTGCTACTCAGTGCAGGCAAGAATGGTAGAACAGGCATTTAAGTTGAAATCCAAGCTGCTGCTGGTGTGCCTGCTGTACTAATTGATAGCTAAATCCAAGAGTGCAACCGAAAAGACTTTTGTCCAATTTACTTTTGTGCCTTGGGTATCAGAGATGAAAAATTTCTTCCTAAATACAAGTTATGTGTGTAAAATTTTGCTGTTGTCCACACCCCCTGCTTGGTAAATTGAGTGTTGGGTACTTGTTTTCCTATTCACAAAATCCTTCATGTATAAAATATGCATCTCTTTGCAACTGACTTAGTGTGCTTCAGCACGCCTAGTACTCTCTGAAACTGTACAGGTTAGGACAGTACTTAGAAGATGTAGCTGGAAGGAGACTGTAGGAGTTCAATCCAAATTACTTGCCATTTCTTTTGAAGCTGGGGTCAGCTGGAAAGAGAGACAAGACAGATCTTAGCTTTATAATTTGACAACTAAAGGACAGATTACATGGTATGGGATTCATTAATTGGACCCCAAGGATTTATCTGCATATTAACTAATGAATGCTAATTTAGATTCCATAAGCTATCATAGGAAGGTGATCAGTTGGTTTATTTGTATTCAGCATGATGAAAGAGAGAGGAGGTGAGGCTGAAACCAGGCTTCCTCAAGCCCTACTTCAGGGTGTAAAGGCAGGTGTCAGAGTGCTGCTCTTTTGCTGGCTCATAAATCCTGAGATTCTGGTGCAATAAATTCAACAGCAGTTGCATATAGCTATTTTTACAGGTCTATCCTACAGCATGATGCCTAGGTACTTCTCTTAAGGTATAAGAGATGTATGTTTAAATTCCCTCAGAAGGAGAGCATTGAATCAAGGTCTCTCACTGCTGGGGAGAATGTAATCTGCCATGGAGATAATGGGAGAGAGAAAGGAAGTGGGTGACTGAAAAATTAAAAAAGAAAATAATAACATTTAAAAATGTATATATACATAAAGAAGACTGTTTTCAGCTTCCTTTAAAAGGGGATACACCCTTTAGGCAGCTGCGTTTGAATGCACAGCTGAAGTGTCCAAATGCTGGAGTAGGTTCTCAGTATTGATCTCTTTTCACAGAGACACCTAAAAGCAATGAGATCAAAACTAGTATCTGAGATGAAAGATGGATTTTATATGTGCTGTTATCCTTGCATTCCTTGTAGCTCCCTGACTGGCATACTGGCTATTTCAAAACACATTTCCATGCATCTATTTGAGATGTCTGACTTCTGTTTTGGATTCTATTTCTGAATCAAGCTGCCTTTGCTACTCATATCTGCAACTGCTCTGTCCCATTCTAGACTTTATTTTATGTTTTCACAAATGTGCCCTGTGAAAGAATTCTAGGCAAAAAGGCTAAGCAAAGGCTGATGACATTAGGTGTCATCAGGTTACTAAATTTTACCATATTTGTCAGAAATAAGCAAGAAAAGACCTGTGGGTGAACCCTGAAAAATTAGTGAAGTTCTATTAAATTCAACATAGAATTAACATTTCAAAATGTGTTTTATTGACACCTAGCTGTGACAAGAGAGAAGGTGAATGCTGAAGCAAATATATCAAGACAGCTGACAGTTTATGCTCTTTATTTTAAAGCAGATGGATGACCACCATTTACAAAATACAGCAAAATAAACAGTTACAGTCACATGCAAAAAGTGCCATCTCTTCATACAACAGACTGGCTTGGTGTTGCTATGCCATCATAATCATCTGAATAGTGTTGATACTGATCAGTGAGAAGAGGCTGATGCAACTCATCCTTATTTTTCTTGACACGTACAATACATGCAGCAGCAGCAAAGATAATTGCAACAAGAACCAATGCAGTCACTATTGCAATAGTTATCATCTCTGTTACACGGAGAGCCCGACCTACAGGAAGGAAAGCACAAGAAAAAGTTATTAAATGTCATTAAAGAGACAGGACAAAACTCAGTATCTGTCATTATTTGTCATTATCACATGATGAGTTGTGTTTTAGAACTATTTGAAATTTTGGTTGATAATATTTGTTCCAAAATGTGAGAAAAATGCAGTCTCTCTTGTTACACTCTGAAAATAGACCTGGACCTTTCTTCTGTTACCTGGTTTGTGAGGGGTTTGCACTCTCTCTAGTGATTTAATGAAGACATATGATATAGGAATAAGCATGTGGTGCAAGGGTTAGATCTAAATGAGAACTTCCCCAGAAACTGAAGTGGTTTGTGGGAGCTGTTTGTAATGATTAGCTATATGCCTGTACTAAACCCCAAACACAACTGATTTGGAAAGCAAGACAAAAAAGAGAAATAGGCCTATACAAATACATCAAATATTAGTGAAATTTGAACCAACTTTGTTGTATGATGCATAAGCTTTCAGGGAGGAAGACATGATGAAGGAAAAAGAACACCTAGGTTCAACAGTTTACCTGGCCACTCAACCTCATAGCTGTATCCCAGGTTTTCTGGTGCAGTAACAAACATTTCATTATTGGTTACTGGAGGCCAAAAAGGCACCATGTTGTATTGCCGGTTGTGTCCGATAGGGGCATTCTCCAATGGATATGTTGAGGTATCTAAATCAGAAAGTCAAATCACACTTCTGTAAATAAAATTAAAATAATTTGAAGTATTTCAGCTTTATGAAATAGTGACTCAGGGTTTTTGATTCTCATTTTATTTTATTTTATTTATTATTATTATTATTATTATTATTTTATTTACTTACTGTTCCTAAACTGAATTATTCTAGAAGGATTGGTGGATTGATAAAAAATTCCAGCATGGAGGGCTCAGCTTTGTCAAAAAGCAAGACTGTCCAATAATACCTCTGTTCCATTAACAGAAAACACTAGTAAAAATTTAGGCCTGCATTGGACTTTTCATTTTTTCTTGCATGAAAAAGGAGGAACAGATATATGAAGTACATGGGAACCCTTTTTTCTACAATCTGACTTTGTAGCAGTGATAAAGAGTTCTCTTAGGTAGTTCAGGAAGGCAGCTGGTATAATCTCTAGTGGAAGTTTTTTGAAATTCTGTGGTAGATCAGGAAAAAAAGTCAGCTGCAATAACAACAAAAAAATCCATTTTGGTAAGATAATGCAAAGCTTGTGACAGGTCATGTAAGTACCACAAGGGGATACAGTTGGTTCCCTGAGAGTTGGCATGGGAAAGCCCATGCTGCTGATTGTGGAAGCTGCACAAAGAAGTCTCAGTTGTGCAACAGCAGCTGTCTTCTGTAGAAGTAGGAGGGGAATGGATTATCCCAAGAGTAATATAGTTGCTGCTTTGTGCAGAGCAGTGCACAGACATTTAGGTTATATAGAATTCTCTCTCCAGTTCACTGATGCCAATTTCTTTTCTTCTTTCTTTCCTTTTTCCTTCCATTTTTCCTTCCATCCTTCCTTGCAGTTCCTTCCCTCTGTTCTTCCTTCCCCCCCTTCCATTCACTTCCTCTCTTATTCCCTTTCTTTTTGCATTTCAGAACTGACGAAGGAAAGGCAGCAATATTTAACTATTCTTTGAATAGATATAGATGTGGAAATAATTACAGAATGCAAGTAGTAAATTGCAAAGGTGGTCAAAAACAGTCATGGGGGAGTGCAAGGCATCTGATTTTGTTTGTCAAGAAGAAACATAGAGATTTATGCCACAAAATAACAGAATATCCACAGTGTTTCAACCTGTCATGATTACACTGTCTTTTCTCTACAGAGACAATGAATTTGCACACACAGGTTTGTTTTTTTTTTAATTGTACCTGGCATCTCTGGTCAAGTCCCTTCGCAGAGAGTGATTTGAAAATGGATAATGGATGTCAGTGGGGTGAGAAGACAGGCTTGCTTGCTATTACCCTATCTTCATTAACTTTACTGTTAGAATTCCAGTCCTCTCTCCTAAGCTTAGGGGCACCTTGCTAACTCACAAGAAATAATTGATTTCCTGTGACCACAAAGACTGAAAACCACCCCTCCCTCTTCCATCCGTGAGCACATCTTACCAGCAGAATACCTTCTCAGCCACTCATCAAAAACAGCATCTGTAAATGTGTGCAGAAGGACAAAAATGGGATCATTTGGTGATAAATGAGTTTGTCCTCCTGTCCCATTCAAAAATAGATGAGCCAAGTTGTGAAGACTTCGAACTGCTGGGTCATATTTCCCTGAAGGATCACTGTACCCTGAATATGGAAATAAAGAACAACACAAAAAATCCCAGTGAACCTTTTGTTTAGAAGCTACAGTCCCAGATGGATACCATTTTTTTTTCCCTCTGGAAACCTTTCATGTTTTTGTGTTGCCTTGTTTAACATAAATGAGTAGCTAATTCTCTACCAACTGGCATTTGAGAAATGTCCCTAGCATGTGTAATCCCCATGTATAACTCCCATGCATAATTTTCAGATTAAAATAGACTTTAAAAAAGAATGCTGAGAATGTGGGGTGCAATGCTGGTGGGATCTAGTGTATAGATAGCCAAAATAAACCACTTCATAGTATGAACATAGATTTTTATATCTGGGACCTAAATATCTCTCAGCATAACAGAATAGCTGTGTGTGTTTTCTGACTGCTGACTAAAATGTGAAGTTGTTGACATCTGTCCTAATTGGCCAGCTGTTATGTGTTACGGATCATTTCCTTATGTGCTGCCAATACATCTCAGAAAGCTTCACATACTGTTTTTTTTTTTCAAAGAAAATTCCCTACAAAACACTGTCAGTATCTACCACCTAGTAAACCTGATGTCAGAGGTCAGGATCTGAAGAATTCTGAAAAGTTTTCCTGTTTTCAGGCTCTGGCCAACCTTCCAGAGAGGGGTCCATACACTTAATTGGCTAAAGCCATGTCTAGATACCTAGATATTGTTAGGACATTTTTTCAAATGAGGTAAGCATCTAAAACTTTCATATATACTTAAAAGATTGGTGCAAATTCTTGGTTTTGTTCTCCAAGAGAAAGAAAATGGAGCAGGTCCACTGTCATATGAATGATGCTTTTTCAAAAGAGCCAAAGGATTTGCAGGAGGTCTGACAGTGATCTGAAGTGTCATTTCATAAATGATTCCCATGAATCCTAGTTTTCTATTTAAAAAGTGTGGATTATTAAAGTGCAGAAGCAGTCAGCAGGATACTGCCTGAAAAATGTGGATCAAATCTTTAGGTTGGATTCTGTGCTGGGTTCTGTGTTCAGATGTCAGTGACTGAAAACTTCATTTGAAAAGTGTGGAGATTAGGGGAAGAAGAATAGAGTTATATAGCACAGTGAGAAGGACTAAAATGTCTGGCAGTTAATCTAGTAGACCTCAATTACTACTACTACAATGCAATTGCATGCAATTCCCTAAGCACTACCAAAGCTTACAATTACTTTTACTTTCTTTTGTTTGTTTTAATTATGATACAAGAGTAGCTACTATGAGCACTTGTTTGACTCACTTAAGGATGATGCTTAAGTTTTAAATGCTTCTGCACCATTCTGCAGTCAAGGGTTTTCTGTTCTCCACTGTAACAACCTATTACTAGCAGACTTGCACTCTGGCCATGATCTCAGCTAATTTCTGCTTAGTGACAGTGACAGACTTTTAAGGCTTTTATACATTTCAAGAACTGGCATAAGCTATCAATATAAAATAGTTCATCCAGAGCTTATTTGCACTTAATAGTAAGCTAATACTTAATGCTAAGAAAAATGTGTTGTTAGTGTCCATAGACTGTCTCCAAACTCATACTTCCAACAGGAAGAATGTTAGGTCTGCTCCCCTGACTTATTTGGAGTTGTTTCAGGTCCTTTTGTTTGCCATGCTTACCTTCTACTGTGTTACGGAAACTGTCTGTTGAATTAGAGTAGAAAGGAGGAGTATCAAATACACCAACTTCCAAACACTGAGCAACATCCTCAGGCTCTGGGAGACGTTGTACCATAGGCCGTGCAACATTTCCAGCAGGATTCCTCCGGATGGGACCACCTTCAGTGCCTGTGAGAGAAGACAGAAAACAATAATGATGAAGAACAATAGACCAAAGAAGGCATCCTTTTAATGACTGAATTGTGAGAAAAAAAAAAAAAGGAAAAAAAACCTCACAAATGACCTTAAAATTGGACCAAAGGGTCAGATCTTACAGTTAGGCAAAGAACCTGAATCTTCATAAGGTTCTCTGAACTGGTCCTTTGATTAAAAAACAAACAAACAAACAAACAAAAAACATCAAAATGCTTCTTACTTAAATTTTTGATTCTATAAGTTCCTTGGGAAAACTTTTTGTTATTTTTCAATGTGATTTCTTGTTAAATTGAGATAAAAGTTTTGTGGACTTCCTGATAGAGTAGCTTGGTAAAGGATTATAGAAGATTAGTTAGGCAACTAACCCCCTCTTTTTTTTTTTTTAACCCTATTTCCGTGCAGATGCTGAGTTGTGGCTTGATGGTGATGAATAAATAAGAGTCTTATTGGGACTTTATAGATCTTGTAGCCAAGGTAGGTGTGTTAGCATTCACTACTCTTGTATTCAAAACATGCTCCAAACATTTAACACAGGTATTGTTATATGTTTTCCATTTAGAAACAGGAAACCTTGAAGGTGATATGTGGAGCAGGAAGAAGAAAACTCAAGCTTCAGTTAAAACATGATGCTGCCGTATGTAATTATACATGCCATCAGAGATGAACAGGTACTGCAAAAGAAGGGAAGTCAAAGTGTTTAATTCTTTCTCTGCCTCAAGCTCCTGATCAAATATTGAGCTGTTTAGTGCCTCAGTGCAAGACAGATAACTTTTTTTCTTTCTCAGAAGACTGATGTATGAAACTAAAGAAATGTACAAAAGCTACTTTAAGACTTTTTTTTTTTTCCCTAAGAAGAGCCATTGCAATGTAAAGTGTTTTATTAATTTATTATTAAAGGGATATTCTCTCCAAATATCTGTGAGCAGTCATACTTACTGTTACAGATGGTTCCCAAGGTCTCATAGTCTTCTATACTTTCACAGAGCACACGCCACTGAGAGAAGATTGAATTCTGACTGATCAGAGAGACATCAAAATTGCTTCTAGCTCCCATCAGGTCATCTAAGCAGATATCACAGGTGTTTTGCCCTGTTGCAAAGTTCCAGTAGGGAAGGCCAAAAGTGGGGTCCTGTAACATATTCTAAACCACATAAATATGGCATTAGTACACATCTGTCCCAGATATCTACAGTATGTACTGCTTGAGAGATTTTCAAAACCAGTTAAATACATCTTAGTAAGAGTCAGAATCTGGCTTCATGAAAAGGAGGAAATCTCAGGAAATCTATGGAAAAACTTTCAGTAGTTTTTCACTTTGATGCCTTTGTCTGTTCAGTAGAACAGATGGAATGCTGAACTAGGCTGTGGATTCCCCTCTAATGAGATAGTACCCCTTCCATGAAACCATATTGTGGATAGTAAGAAACATCACTCAATACTGATGAACACAATTTTCCAAATATTTTTAATGACAGCAATATTTTTAAAAGCAGCAGTGTTTGTAGCACTCTGAATAACTAACTAAGCCAATTGTGGAATGACTGAGCAGGTAGAAAAAGAAGGAAAAATAATAGTGCCCTTTCATATTTGCCATTGTTTGGTTCTAGTATGGGTTGGAGTTTAATAATTCTGAAGTATTCACTGGTTTCCAGTATTTATTAACCAGGATGTTTTGGCCAGACAATTTAGTTCATTAATGATCTAATTTACTAACATAAGCAAGAATATATATTAAGTCATTAAGAGCTAGAACTCCTCAGGGTTTCTACATAATGAAATTACACTAACGTCAAATATAAGTTTTGGTTTTGGAGGGAATTTGATCTGCTGGAACCTGAAGCAGCACCACTGAAGCTACTGGAAACATTTGAAATGGTTGCCAGGACCATTTAATCATGACCTTGAAAACCTAATTCTCTCTTCTTTAGAAATAATGATAGTACATAAAATAATGTATTCTTTTTATAGATAGGTCTACACAAAGAAAGGGAAACAAGAGAACCACTGATTTATGGAGC
This sequence comes from Anser anser, assembly GCF_964211835.1. Classification (NCBI taxonomy): domain Eukaryota; kingdom Metazoa; phylum Chordata; class Aves; order Anseriformes; family Anatidae; genus Anser; species Anser anser. Next base: position 54,317,680 of record NC_139723.1, read on the forward strand.
AGGGTCTCAAAAAACACTAATTTCTCTAACCAGTTGCACTAATTATATAAATAAAATATGATTCAGAATCTCTGTAATATTTTTGTTTAGAATTTCTGCTGCTTTGATTGGTCTATCTAAGCCAAGGATCATGGCCTTGATATTAAAAATAATACTAGCAATAACGTTTGTTGGTCCAATAAAATATTTTCTGCATATATGTTGAGAATTTGTATCTACTTTTACAAGTGAGTTTTATGTAACTTTTATGTTTGCTCTTACTCTGACTGAAATATTATTTTTAACATCTCAGTAACAATGACTGTCTAAAACTTAAATGCACTCTATTTAGTGTCACTAATACAGTACTGAAACTGAAGCAAGATTACTTTGACACAGAAAGAGTTGCTTTCAATTTTGTCAACTGGAATATGTAGATAAGTTTTTCCACATGAAGCACAAGAACACATGGCTTAACATTAACTCTAACTTTACCTGCATGTCTCTTTCAAGCTGCAGTAGATGGTACCTATGCCATGTAACAAAAGCTGGTCCCTCATGAGAGAAATCAACTCCTCCAAAACTCTGCTGCCCAGTACCAAGAAAAGTCTTCCTGACAGAATAATAATGAGCCCACACAAAGTAGTTATAAATAGAGATATTCTCAAACTGTGGTGTGTTTCCATCTGGTCCAAATATTTCTTCACGTCTCCTTGTGGCAATAACAATGTCAGGGTGGATTGTCACCTTGGCTTGGTGCAAGGCATTCACAAAACGCCTCCTCTCTTCTGCATTCAGATCCAAAAGATTCCTCCTGACTGTGAGGTTACAGAAGAAGTAAGTTACCAAAGTCTTAGACACTGAAGTCTGATCTCACAAGACAAATTTTTTTTGTTCCTAATAATTCTAAGTTCCTTTTTCTTCAAGCACTCCTCCAGTTTTTATTGGTACAATTAAGAGAGTACTGAATATAAATAGAAAATATTGTTTTCTGAAAAGTTAAGCTGAATAAAAATAAAGCCTGAAGCCTATTATTTATTTATCTGTCTATTTATTTATTTATTTATTCATTGCTTTTAGAAATATTGTTGTAAATTATATTTCCTGTCAGAGAAATGATGAAGACAGTTCTTTGTTCCACAAATCTCTCAGAACTTAATCCAATATACTTAAGGTTTCTTGTGATAAAACTTTAACAAGAGGAAAATAAATTATTGCAATTTATATTAATCAGAAACTCTACCACTCAACCATTTAGTGAAGTACATTGTATTTGAAACTTTGCAGTGAAAATGGCAGATCCACCAATGAGAGTTTCACACATTACATCATCCCTTTTGAATGTCATTACCTGCTATTATTAACAAGCCTTTTTTTTTTTTTTTTAGCAGTGTATCTCCAAATCATTTAAAATTATTGTTACCTATATACAGACAGGGAAATTTACAAACAAGGAGAGCAGCTGACTTGTTGAAATACCAGTATATCAGTAAAAGGAACAGAGTCACCTCAGTACCAGTATTCAGTACTCTCTTACCTGGATTGATAAGATTTCAAGGTAAGTTTAGACTGAGACTCAGATAAAAGTCCACACAGCTGTTTGTCATCATGCACTCATTTTCACAATTAAACATACTGTAAAATCTAAAATTGTCAAATGAGTTTATGTTGATATAAGAAACAGCAGGTCTCCAGCATGAACCAGTATGAAGAATAAAAGTAAATTGCATTTCACTATATAAAGTGAAGTTGATTCAGTGAGGGATATTTCAGTAATGTTTATACATATTTTAAAATACTAAAATGCTTTTCTGAAGCATGAATTTCATCCAAGGACTGCGTATCTTGAAACACATGCTTTTCTGTCTTGCAGACCTTAACTGATATACTAGCCCTGCTCACTGAAGGTTTTTGGTTGTTGATTTCAAGTAGTACACTAAAAATAACCATCAAGTTTTGATTTATGCAGACATCTTAACCTTTTCATTTTGCAAAATATGTCTGAAACACAATAAAAAATTGGGACTATTATGAAAGTTAGGCATGAATTTAGAAGATATAAAGGCACCAAACTGCATTTTACAGCTATTTTATATGGATATGCCAACAGTAATCCAATAATTATTCCTAAAGTCTGAGCAGCTGGGGCCATCTTTCTCGATGGGCAGTAGAGGTGACCTTCATGTGTAAACATAACACATAATAAGAAGATAATTTCTCCTATTTAAATTCATGTTGTCATGCATGATAAATGTGATTTGCTTAACATTTTAGTGAAAAATAAAGGATTTTATAAGTGAGAAAGCTAAAAACTGCTTTTATATACTGTAGAAAATCAGCTACAGCAGTTTTTTTCTTGCCCTCATATTTACTATTATAAATTTGTGTGTTCTAATATTTATTTCTTGGTTAGTTTTTAGAGTTATTATCATTGTTAATGAGAACAGGCCAGAGAATCAGAGAGTGAAATCTGGCTTAGCATATCCAATCCATGAGGCATACTTTCTGCTTTCTAGTTTGCTTTTTGGAGCTTAAAGGATGAATAAAATCCTAAGGTCTTTCCTGCAGCCCTTGATAAGGCATTTTTTAAAAATTTAAGTGTTAAAATTTTGAATTGGTAAACAATACTTTGTTAACCCTTGCTGGAGCATGTACTCACATTCTTGAGTATTTCCCATCTCATGAAAATAATGGCAGTGCTGATTTTTGTTTCTGCAAGAGGCACTACACATTTGTGATACAGACCTGTTGTTTCTCATGCCAACAAAATCTATCACTCATTTTGAGGATTATGAACTTTACAAGATCTCAATAACACCTTTGGACTTTCAGTAGAAAACACTGAATTTTTGTTCATTCAGAATGCTTTGACTTAGGAATAAGGATTTGTTCCCAAGCCTGTTTGTCTTTTCCAATTTACCTACAATACTCAACATTTTTTTCAGTCCACAAGTATTTTGTAACCATTTCAAATTCTGTTTTAGACATCTGTTTACTGATAATCTGGGCTAAACTGAAACTGGGCAGCTCTTAGAAATATCCATCATCTCTGCACTGATTCACCTGCATAACTTATAGTCATGAGTTAAGGCTTTTACGAACATTGGCAGAAACTAGGTAACTAAAAAATTACAAGGTTAGGTGCATAGGCTGGAAATGCATTAAGGGAATCTGAATCAAAATACCTGTTGTCATACCTTAGATATTTATAAGATATTGATCATGATACGTATTTGTAGATATACTCACAAACACACATAGATGTCTATATATGGTTTTACTCTAAAATAATTCCCCAAATTACAAAAATGTAAACATTAATACGTCCTATTCTTTAATGGGGTTGATCCTAATCTTGTTCTGACTACAGGCGTTGTTTCTTCCTTTTACTGGGAGGTAAATGTAGATATTTGCCAACAAAGTAGACAGCTTATCTAGTAGCTGTCTTAATAACCTCTATTGTACATTTCCTATATAAATATAAGGGATATTTCAAAGAAAACAAATAGTCTAGGTGCATTTACAATGAAGTTCTGCCAACATATGGTTTTTATGTCATATTTCTAATGTTCTTACCTATATTGATTCGTTGGCTACAGGTAGGTCCACTCCATCCAGGGCGACATGACCCACAGTTATAACCAGAGAAGTTACCACTGCACCTGCAGGTTTGGTTGAAGAAGCGTATGGGCCACTGCTCGCGGTCATCCCTCCCATCATGGATGTACTGTGGGCCATGGGGTCGCCAGTCTACAGTCACCTGCACACACCGTCCCCTCCCTGTAGACACACCACACCGATCGGTACCAGGCCCAAATACAGGGAAATAGTCTGGGCAGCACATGCCACTCCTCAGAGACTCAACGGTAGCACACTGGCGAGGGAACTGAGCTCCAACTTTGTTGAACATGCTAAGAAGCGGTGGCAGGGAAAGGAGCAGCAGCATGGGGAGCTGCATGATGACAGATCCAGCAGAGCCGTCTCCTTCTGAGAGCTGGTGGTCCGCACACGCTGTTGTCTCCTCTCCGTCTACACGACAGCCAGCTCCCTCTACACCAAGAGAAAGACAGAAGAAATGAAAACGACTGATACAAACCTTCAATCTGCCCCTTCCACCTCAGAAAGTGCCGCTGAACACTGCACTTTGATAATCTAACTGGAAAAGCCAACAACAACTTGGTGGATAGCAATACTCTTCCCTCCTCTAATTGTCTGCACAAAAGGCAGTAACTACCTACAGCTTTATCTACTCATTGACTTCCAAGTATTTCCCAAATGTTTATTCATGTTGTACATCTGCCAGCCAGATTTACTTCACTACCACAATATGCTAAAACTTCTCTATGGCACCTGTTTTTTTGAACATTTTTTTTTTTTTCCCCAGTTAATTCTTTCCCTTCTTCATTTAACTAGCATATCTTGTTTTCTAGTCAGTGTTACAACTCTGTGTCCCCTTGCAGTTCTTAAAAGCAGTTCTGCTGGAAAGTAAAGCTACAAATCTCTGTGTGTTGTACCTCTTCTCTCTTTTTTAGTACCTCTCCTCTGCTGAGATCCTGTTCTATCTCTGTGTGTCCTAGGGCTGTGTCTAACCCCAAATCAGCACTACTAATTTCTTTCCTGTTTCAGTCTGCTTGCTAATCTGTGTTCTACCAACACAGCATGGTTTGGCCTCACCCTCCTCTTCTGTTAATCTCCCTTTCTACTTCAGTGCATTTCCCTGGACTTTAAGTACTTGAACAGCACATGATTTCTTTCATGCTTATCTCCTTGTGATTTTACAAGTTTTAGCAAAGGTCAGAGACAAGTACTTGAATTCAAAACAGAAGAACTATGAAGTTATTTTTTTTTTCTTTTTTAATTACTTGCAAAGAAAGGTTCATTTGAAAACAAACAAAGAGCACTGGGGAAGTTCACATTTAAAAGACTTTTTTTTTTTTTCTAAATACTTCAAATGGTTTTTCAAGATCAGGCTGAAACAAGTGACAAAGATACATTATTTGGAAAATGAAACACTCCAATATTAAACTTATGGCTTGCTGTTTAACTATTTGCTTTGATAATCAAATAAAAAGACAATGCCAATACCGGAATATCCTGAAATACTAAATTCTGAGCAGGTGCAGTAAAATATATAGAAACAAAAATAAAAAGAGGAAAACAGTCTCTGAGCTGAACAAAGTACTTCTCTAGTGTTTTCAGAGACCATTCCCATTAAGCAAAACTGGCTTCATTCAAGCTCACATCCTCTTTTTTGATCTGTCAGTAAAGATGGATTTCAGTGAGGCATGGATGTTTTGTCAAGATACATCTTAACTGGCACAAAGACAATAAATTAGCAAATTCACAGAAAAGGTTCAACCACAATGTAACTGGCATTCAGCAGAGAATTGGTTACCTGTTCCTACAAAAGTCAAAACATGAGGGGTACCCAGTGGTAGCAGGCCATTGAAATAGTTTTTCTGAGCACTATTTATTCATGTCAACCTGCCATGGACCACAGTAGTGAACTTTCCCATTATATTTGTCATTTAACTAAACACACTATATCTTGATTCAGTGTAGTACAAATGCTTTTAGGACACTTCTCCATATCTATTCATTCATTGTCCACTTGCAGAGAACTATTTGACAACCCTTAAATGAAACTCTTTACTTTTCCTGGCTTTCATTTTATTCCCCTTTTGAGCTTATCATATTTATTTATTTACTTTTCCCTAGCTTGTTCTATATCTCACTTCCTTCCAAGCTTAAAGCTTTTCTCTTTGAACAAGTCTATTGGGACATATGCGACACAGATTCTCTGCTATTGTATCATAAGGTAAAGCAGAGCTAGTAAAGAACCTCTGGAGTTTTCATCTACAAGTAACTCCCAGATCAAAGAGAAATCATACTAGTTTTAGCTATGAATATTCAGCAAATGCAGCAAAATCATAATAAGCTTAGAAGGTATAAATCTTGCTCCTTAGACAAAGCCCTGGTAAAAAGAACAAACAGAGACCAACTGAGAACTGATTGGGGTTGCCTGGCACCAGAAAACTTCCCATTACAATGATGGAAATAGTGTAGACCTTCTGTAAGGCTTCTCCAACAGCCAATGCCTAAAAATGTTGTTCAGCGAACTATTAGAGCTGTGTAGCTAAAGATCACTTTCCTTCTCTGAACCCCAATGTTCCATTGGGTTTGCTGCTGCATGGTTTGGTGGTATGCAAGCCCTGTAACAGTCTTTTTTTTTTTTTTTTTCTTGCTATTATAGCCTCCTTCTCCTGCACAGTGCCTAGAAAGATTTGACCTTGGAAATTATCCAATTGCACTGACTTTCTGTTTCTGTGTCTCTGTTAAGTGAGGGCTTGTCTACATACATCAGGTAATGGGGAAAAGCTGGTGTGTGAATCTAGCTCACTAATTGACTGTGTGGACTAAAATCCCTGCAAAGAGTGTTAGTTTGTATGCTAACCATTTGCATCTAATTTGCAAAATTTTCCTTACAGAAACATTACTACTTGATGCCTGTAACATGTCTACGAAGTTCCATGAGGTTTAGCTGTCGCCTGTTCCCTAACTACCATAGAATGTTACAAAAAAGCAGGTAGTTCTAGTTGGGAGTGAGTGGCAATGAAGATGAGATGGAAGGGACCCACAAGGATCATCAGCTACAGCTCCTGGCTCTGCAAAGGACACCCACACCATGCATCTGAGAGAGTTGTGCAAACACTTCTTGAACTCTGGCAGGCTTGGTGCTGTGACCACTGTCCTGGGGAGCCTGTTCCAGTGCCCAACTACCCTCTTGGTGAAGAACCTTTTCCTGATATTCAGTCTGAATATCCTTTTCATGATATCCTGCCCTGCTGCAGCTTCATGACATTTCCACTGGTCACCAGAGCGAAGAGTTCAGTGCCTGCCCCTCTGCTAACCTCATGGGAAAGCTTGCAGGCCACCATGAAGCCTCCCTTCAGCCTATTCTTCTGTGGGCTGAACAAACCAGGCAACTTCAGCAGCTCTTCATACTTCTTGCCCTCTAGATACTTCACCATTTTTGTAGCCCTCCTTTGGACACTCTCCAATAACTTTATGTCCTTTTTGTACTGTGGTGCCCAGAACTGCACACAGTACTCGAGGTGAGGCCACACCAGTACAGAGCAGAGCGGGACAATCACTTCCCTCAACCAACTAGCAAAGCTGTGCTTGATACACCCCAGGGTACAGTTGGCCCACCTGGCTGCCAGGGCACACTGCTGGCTCATGTTCAACTTGCTGTTTACCAAAGCCTCCAGATCCCTTTCTGTGGGGCTGCTCTCCAGCCTCTCATCCCCCATCTCTACATACAGCCAAGGTTGCCCTTTACAGGTGCAGAATCTGGTACTTGTTCTTGTTAAACTTCATATTGTTGGAGATTGCCCAGCTGTCTAATTTGTCAAGATCTCGTTGCAAGGCCTCTCCACCCTTGACTGAATAAATAGTTCCTCCCAATTTAGTGTCATAAGCAAACTTACAAAAAACATATTTTAGTCCTACATCCTAGTTATTTATGAAAACATTGAAGAGAATTGGTCTTCACATAGAGCCCTGGGGAACCCCACTAGTGACTGGCCACCAGCCTGATATAACCCGATTTACTATAACCTGATTTACTATAACCCTTTGAGCCCACTTCTCAGTTTACATAGCTACTCAGTTTACATGGACAGATTTGAATTGTTTTGGGTTTCATCTGGATTTTGTTTTGCTTCCTAGTAGAAGAAAATCATGCTGTGCTGTATAAAAAAAGTAGAGCTAAATATCACTTATTTGATAAGTGGGTGCACTGGAGATGAGTCAGAACCAACCTTTTGCTTCCTGTATCTAAAGACCTTAAGCCAAACTTATGCACAAAATCTGGGTTCATGTATGAATCCAAATGCTACATGGGATTTTTCTTTGTGTAAAGGGCACACTTAATTCTGCATCTAGGTCTGAATGTGAACACATAATTTTCCAGAATTAAACTCTATGCATTAAATAATAAATAAAGGCCTATTTTCATTTGATTTTGGATATATTATTGTGTCAGATAATTATGAATAAAACTGCCATTTCTTTTATTGAACATGATATATAATTTCAATGTTTTATAAATAGATAGGTATTATTGTTAACAAAAGTGGTTCTCTCTTGCTTTACTTATAAATTAAATAAGGTTTGTAGATGTTGCAGTTAAGTTGTTGGGAGAAAAGTACTCGGAAAAAAAGATATTTCTGTCAATCATTTTAAAAGTAAACTTGCATTTTTCATGGAAAGGAATTTCCAGAGATGACAGATGTGCTAGTGTTAGGATTTGCTGATGGATCATGTAGGACTGTAAGACTTTTATGTCAGCTTGAAAATGCCTGCATTTCTTGATATCTGTCATAACCTGTGATGTATATACTAGAAAACATAAGAAAATATTTTTCTTTTTTGTTTGACTAAGTGAGGCTTTCATATTCAAAGTTAAATTAACAAGGTCATTTTAACCACTACTTCACCCCCCACCTCAAATAAAAATCAAAAAAAAAAAAAGAGAAAAAAATCAGTTGAAGAGTGGAGCTTCTTCTACACAAATTAGAAAACAAAGCTGAAAGAACTGTCCTCTGAAATGTTTGTGACAAATGTGAGTGGTACTCCATGTTCTGTCAGCACTATGGGTACCTTCCGCCCTCATGGTGGTATTAAGAAAATGAGCTAAGGTGCTCAGTGAGACAGGGTGAGACAAGACAGCTCCATCACTGATGAGAAGAGAGCCCTCCTTCCCTGAGGAACTGTGGTTTAGAAGATGCTGTCTGTGCTGTCCCTTCCTGAGCTGTGTTTCATCTGCACAACAGTCATGTCTGTGCGCTGGTTTATACTACCTTGATACTGACCCAGACCTTGGATGTGACATCCTAACTTGTTGGATCTGCCTTGCCACAATGTGTGCCTTGTATCCCTTGCCACAACGGACTTACTGGTCCATTGCTAATGCTGGCCCTGAGCACTGTCTCTGACCCTGATACTGACCCTGGTTTGCTGCTTCAGTACCCCGGCTCTTTGTTGGGAGAGGACATTACCCTGCCTGCCTTGCTCCTGTCTCCCTTCCCACAAGGAGCAGCCAGCCCTTCCTCTGCTGTGACACCTTCCTCTCCCAGAGTTGTGTCTCTGTCATTGCAAGGGTGTCATTGTGTTCTAAGATGACTGAAGCAGTGCTAATCAGAGAGAGATTGGGACTCTATACCATGCTTGCTCTTGAGCTCTGCTGGGCATCCCTCAGTAGCTATGTTTGTCTATTTATTTATGTCATCAAACGCAAGTATCATAATGTAACACTGCATGGTTAGATAACTGAAAAAGATGAGGAGTACATGGTTTCATGCAAAACAAATTGGCTAAAATTATGACTTTAATGATTTATACTTTAATGGTCCCCAACCAGATGTTCTTATCTGCAGGAAAAGTATAGTATGGCAGCCATAGTTTATATTAAATGTTCTGGTTATGGTACTAGTATTACAGCAAGCCTAGAATTATCTTTTACAGAGAGATAGGATGGCTACAGCCATTTGGATCATTAATTTTATTAGGGTTTCTTATTAAGATGTTTCTTTATTTTATTTTATTTATTTATTTATTTTTTAATTTTTCCCCTGAAAAATCAAAGAATTCCATAAATTTCAGCTTTTGGGAAAAAAAGAAATTTCAGAAATAAACAGAATACAAGTGAATAGATTTACAATTTTTAACTAGAAGGCTATTCTGAATCCATTTCTGTTTAATCAAGGCTAAATAAATAAGTGATTAAGCAAAAAGACTTCAAGGTCACAGAAGAAAACAAGCATAAAATAAAGTCAGAGACAAGTAATTTTTGCAAAGTAGAATGCTATTCTCATGAAGGCTCAACAATCTGAACCCTGGATACCTATAATGGTGTTAAAAACATTGTCCATTTCTTATAACATCACTTCAGGATGAAAAAACATACCAAACCAAAACACACATACACACACACACAAAGAAAGAAAACAAAAATATGTAGCTGTTTATTTATTTATTTACATATTTACTTTATGTTTATTTGCATCTCTAACAGTAGCAGAACTAGAAAGATCATGCAAAAAGTTAACAAATCAGTTTTCTTTTTGATTTGGTTATTTATTTCATTTAGCTAAAGAAATCTAGAATTTTATGTGAAATGAACTCTATAAATATTGAAACCACTTGACCATATCTTATGTCTCAAAAATTCCATGTTTAATGACAAAACTGTTGCAGAAGAATGAAGTAATATATACATAAACAATCCAGCATCTGAGTTTCCAGAGGAGCGGTGTTTCTGATATGCACACAGAGATTGATAACAGAGATAAAACGGTAACAGCACTAGCAGCACATTTTTAAATGACTTGTATGCATTTATGAGTAAATGTCAAGGTCTGGACTTGATAGACCAAATATTCTAAAGCTTCTTTCTCTCTTTTTTTTCCCTTCAGCTTCCACTTTTTCATTAGATACTATTGAAAGGATAAGTCTAATGTGTGGGAACCAAGATAAAATGAGGTCTGTCTGCTCACAGTAAAGAGCCAGGTTTTCCCCTGCTTGGTATTGGTAAGTGTCCATTGCTAAATGTGTACCAAAACACAATTAAGTATTTCCTTGTCATACATATCTACATCATTAAGAAGAAGATGCCAGTTTATAGTTGTGATACTGGATCCTATGGTAAGTAGTTTTTTTTTTTTTTTTTTTTTTGGATCATAGACCCCTCTTTTTCCTTTTTCTGACTTAATGCCAGCCTACTCACTGGGAAAGTATTGTTTTTCTACTGTTCTTCTAGATCTGCTCTTTCTCTGTCTTTCTTTCTTGTATATCACCATTTCTTTTTGGTTTCCACAGCTCCACATTATGTTCCAGAGAGCATGATTTTTTTTTTTCCCAAGAGAGAATATATTTTTTGTATTGTTTTTCTTTCAAGCACCTATCCTGGGACCTTGGGTTGTTTCTTGCTACTTTTTCCTATAAGAGTCCTGAATAATGTTTTTCCTGTGCCAAATTAAGTCACTTTTAGTCCTTTCTTGCCCCTCTTCCTTGGCACTTTCTCTCAGTCTTGCTGAGCTAGTTCCAGTTCTTAACAGGTTATGACTTTCCTCCAGTTTTCCTTACTCTGGGTCAGAACCTCTTGTTTAAATTTATAACCACTGTCTCTCATCTTGTTATCTACACCACTGTAAGGAACCCAGGCATGTCTTTCTGATAACATTCCCATGTTTTTGGGAAGTCAACATTGGTAGATTGCTGTTAGGTGCCCCCAAACCTCTCTGTTTTACCGGCTGAAACAGACGTAGTCCTGCAGCCTGTGCTCACAGAGGAAGGGCTCCAGCCAGAGGTGGTCTTGATAGCCACCTCTGGATTTAGTCTAATGGAGGTATCTGATAAACACTGAGCAGAGGGGACAGTCCCTGTCCACCCCTGGCTCTTGGGGCCATATTCTGCCTACACTGCTCTGGCAGCTGCTCGTTCATGTTTCTGCCTGGGCATATGGTTGGCACCCATTGAGCTTGCTGCCTGCAGGGCCCAGGACCATTTCCCAGAGCTGCTCCCCAGACCCAGCCTGCATCCCTGCAGGGCTCTTCTTCATTCTTGCTGAATTTCCTGTGATCATGTCACTCACCCATTCCTCCTCACTGTCCAAGTCCCACTAATCATATTTTCATATCATATGACATTCATCTTTTTACTGTTAGTATTAAGAGTGGAAGCTCTTCCTGTTGCCCTTTATGTCTCTTGCAAGGTTTCAACTTTGCTGAGCTTTAGTTTTCCTAACACTACCCCTGAGTGTCAGGCAGTGCTTATTCTATATTCCTCCCTTGTTATCTATTATTGTTTCCACTTCCTGTACATATTCCTTTTCTATAAGATATATTATGAATTTCCTATTTTGCCACATTGGTCTTTTGCTATTCATATCCTTTTTTCCATCAGTCCTTGTGACGGAAGGATGTTGTCCTCAATACCTGCCAAATTTTCTTTATCCTTCAGTGCTGTCTTCCATGGTATTTACAGAATAACAGAATGGTTAAGTTTGGAAGGGACCTCTGGATGTGATCTGGTCCACCCCCCCCCGCTCAAGTAGGGATACCTAGAGCAGGTTGCCCAGGACCATGTCCAGATGGCTTTTGAAGATCTCTAAAGAGGGAGACTCCACAACCTTTCTGGGCAACCTATTCCAGTGCTCCATCACCTGTACAGCAAAGAGGTGTTTTCTGATGTTCACATGGAACCTTCTGTGTTTCAGTTTGTGCCCATTCCCCCATGTTCCCAGCACTGCGTACCACTAAAAAGAGCATATGAGCGTTTAGCATACCAAGTCCATGAATCCAGAGTCTGCTGTCATAAAGTCCAACGTCTCTACTCTAGTGCTCTCATTCATCTTTCTTCTCAGGACCTTGAGCTCCACTATTTCATGGTTACTGTGGCCATTGGTTATGTTATTCACAACCAGTTCTACCTTATTCATGAGTAACATATCCAACTGTGTGTCAGCCCTGGTTGGCCTAAAAAGTACCTCTATCAAGAATACCTTTATTCATGATAAACTCTTGATGTCCAGAAATCTAATCCAGAAATCTCCTTGACTGTGTAGCCTTACCATTAGATGTCAGAGTCAAAGTCCCTCATGGCAACAAGGGTTTGCGTTTCAGAGACAGTGGTTTTAAGAAAAATTCTCCCACTTCCTCACTTCAGATATGCACACCATACTCCCACTATGATGTCAACTTAACTGGTCCGAGAATGAGTCAAGAACTCCCACACAGGCCTGTAATCCATCCTATTATGAAGAATACATTTGAACTCTTCCTTCACACAAACAACAATCCCCTCCTCCTTGTCATCCCTTCCTGTCTTTTCTGAAAAGCCTGTATCTCACCATTGGAGGACTCCATGAATATGGAGTCAATTAAATTGTGCAAAATCTATGACTGCTTATGGAGGTCTAGCTCCTCTTGCTTGTTTCCAAGTTTGTGTTCACTTGTGTAGAGGCACTTAGTGTGAGTTTTCTTTCAATCTGTTTTATCCTTTCCAAAACTTTTTTGCTCCATCTCTATGCATATATCACCTCTGCTCTCTGTTGCTTGAGCTAACTGCAAGCAACTATCATCAATTCCCACTGGTAGCTCATTTAAAATCCTTCTTGCCAGACTAGCAGGCGTACTTGTTGACAAAGATGCTCATACCCACCTTTGTCAAACAGATCCCATCTCCTGATAGCAGTCTTCTTTCCTCAGAGAGTCTCATGACCATAAAAACCAAAGTGCTGCTTGTAATAACAGCCTCTCAGCCAGATGTTCATTTTCGGGTTATCCCTTTCCTACTGAAGCCTTTCCTTTTAATTTGCAGGATGTAGATGGATACTATTTGGGCTTCTGTAGCTGTTGGATCTTGTCTCTGCAGGTTTTAGTTGCCTTCAGAGTTATGTAATGAATTCTCATTTAGTACAAGTCTCCCTTGACTTGCTGATGACCAACAAGGAAAATTATCCAGAGACCCAGAAAAGCCTTGGCAGTATCCCTCCAGTATCCCAGTTCTAATTATCTGGCAGTCAGCAAATCACCTGTGACAACATTCCAGGTTAGCAGTAAGGTGATCCATTCCCTGCAAGAAAAAAAATCTCCAAATACTGTCATCTCCCATGTTTTCTTGTTGCTTCCTGAGCTCCATGCTTAGGTGTAATGGCCTCTGAAACCACTTCAGGAAGAGTTCCTTGAAGGGCAGCATTGAGTACAGCACATGGTCAGTTAACCAAGGTTTTTTCTCTCTAAAATAAGGCTGGATCTGAAATAAAAAAATACTGCTTAGAACAAATGCTCATCTTTTCTACAGCAGCCTCCTGATAACGGCTCTTCAGTATATTTTCAAAGTAGTCAGAAAGTTCAGAATGTGAAGACACATTCTGTTTGTTTAGAATATGAAAACAGAGTATTCATTCATAAGCTCCATTCCAGAACACATGAAAAGACATATGATTGTAATGATTTTGCTTCATGTATTTTTATTGCTGTGAAACAGTACCTTAAAGAGTCATTAAAGGGCAATGTCAGGAAGCAGATCTTTGTTGACCAAACTGCTACAAAATATATAGTAGAAATCGTTTCTATTCGGATAAACAATATTTTTGCAAGTCTTCAGCTGTAAGTTTGTTCAGTTCTGCACATTGGAATAAGCACACTACATTTTGAGCTATAGTCTATTTCTTCCTATTTTGGCTGGTGTATTCTAACAGTAAAAAGCAAGGCTGAGGTAAAGGAAAGCAAAACTAATCCAATAACATTTTTTCCTGAAAAGAAGTTTTTCTGGTATACATAAAGCAATGAATAGTCAAAACAATTGTTTCAAAGCATTAGTAGAGAGCTGCAGAGATTACACCAATTATCCACATTTCAGGACTTGGTCCTGGAGTTTTATTAGCCAAACATTTGAAATGCATAACAGTGTGAATTCATAAACAAATTATGAAATGACATGGAAACAAGCAACACTGGTACTAATTGATGTAAATCAGAAAAACTTATGTTTTCCATTGGAAGTGTAACTTATGGCAAACTCATCAATGGAAAACTTTTACCTAGTTTAGTACACGCAGAAGAGCTGCTGCAAGATATTTTACTGTTATTTGTCATCCAAAATATAAAAATATATAATCATAAGCAGCAAATAAAAAATCTAATTTCTCCTTGCTAAATAAATTCCAGGTGTTTGCAGATTACTTCCACTAGTATTGGTGAGTGGAAATACAAATATTTAAACCTGTTAAACCTGTGATATGTTTGATATCAAATTTTCTGTAGTGATATAAAGCTAGACTGCCAGTCTCAGATAATGTATATCAACATAGCTCCGTTGGTTTCAATAATAGATAGAATTGCAATGAGCTCTAGCAATTTGCAATGAAGACTTAGCTCATTTGTGTAGTTTATCATTTAACAGGTTCATTTGCTGAATATAACACCACAAAAGTAATGTTTACTGTTAAAAGCAACCACAGAGATTCTCAGTTCTATTTTGTGTCATCACAGTCTATATTTCTCTCTTTTCGTTAGGGAATTAAAAGGCAAACCAATGGTCAACACCAAACTCTGAATGGTGAGATGTTATAGATTGGCAGTACCAGTTAGAAAGAAGAAAAATAAAAGAAGTTTTGTGTAGTTCAAATTATAGCTTTCTATACACACCCTGAGTAGTTCAGTCTGCTTCCTGTGTCTTCCCTCTGTTGTGTCAGATTTTGAAAGTCCCATTCTTATTAAGATACATCTCACGACACTGAGCAATCTTATTAATTTTTCTAGAAGCATATGTAAATAGTGTACTCTAAGATTCATTTCTGGATTAATGGTAATTAAAATAACATTAACCAGTCATTTGTCCTGTGGGCAATAATTTTCTTATCTTCATTCAGCAAACTGAATAATGGCTTTCACAGATATCTGGAAACCACTTTACTTTGCAAATAAGGCTAAGTCTTCACTGGAAAATTTATATTCTTTTTCTTGAAAACAGGACAAACTATAAGTTCATATCTAGAAAATAAAAGGCAAAGGGCAAGGTTTTTCTTTGAAGCTTTGGATAACTATTTTTTAGAAAAAATATATCAAGTTGAAACATTTCAGTATAATTAATATTGCTTTTCTTAAAGTACTGAATCTTTTTAATTAGTCTTGAGTAGGCTGTAAGCAGTTTGCAACAGAGTAATTTCAGTCATATCTACTTCATAAAATGTATTAAATACTGTTTGATTCCACTATATGAAAGCTGTAGTCACTGTACTTAAATGTATGTCATAAGAATGCTAATAATTTCTGAACATGTTCTCCATATTTTCTCATGTTTCTTATTCTCAGATGATATCAGTAAGCTTAAGCGTGGCTGAAAAATGAAATTGCCCTGCAGTGGCTTCTGCAAAGTGAAGTGCAGAAAATTTGGTCTATGTCTGTAGTTCAAGAGTTCAGCTTCAGCAGGGAAACTTATATAAGTGATTGGAGTTTTTATTACTTTCACCAAACACAGTCTTAGTGCCTAGAGAGAGATCTGCAGTTTCAAAATGATGCAATAGAGGTGACAAATGAGTGCCTACAGAGGAATGAGTGAGACCTGGAAGAGTGTAGCAGAGAGGCATAAAATGAAAATAAGTAGCACTTGTCTAAGAGTTTGAAATAGCTCCAAAATAACACACATCACCATTGCCTCTTGAGGATATATGTAAGATTTGAAAGCAGTATTTCAGAAAAACAGTTGACTGACAAAGGCACAAGATTGGATTGAGTTTCGAGAATGTAGAATATATATATATATATGTATATGTATATATATATATATATGTATATTGTCTCCTGAATTTACAGAACAATTCATACAATGAGCCTGGAGTCATGAATTTTACTTGTAAGTGACAGTTGATGAAAGCTAACTTTTTTTTTTTTTTTTTTTTTTTCAGCCTAAGATGAAGGAATTAAGGTCTGTTATAGACCCAGGGAGAAACCTGATAAAACTGGATTTGTGTTGTGAACATATACAGTGAATATAGATTTTTGACTGGCATACAGCAATGGCAGCTTGACAAAGTAAACCTCTGAACTTTAATATCGTAAACTGTCTAACATACTTTCTCTGTGTCATTGAAACCAGAATGGCTGCCGATGAGGCCCTTGGTGTCTCTTCACACAGCGATTGAGCCTAAAGTAATTCAAGAGTCCATCACCAACAGTGACATGTACCTATCACCTTACCCTATGGTCTCCTCCAACCACCTGCCAGCACAGTGTTCAGCAAATTTCTCCTCATCTGCCTGAACTGTGAGGAGTTGTTTATCAAAGGTGTTAGCACTATATGCTTTGTTTTTATTGTAGATGTTTTTTTCACAAGATCCTGACCTACTGAAGTAAATGGGAGGTTTTGATTTAAAACAACAGCAAAAAACATAATCCAAACAAACCTAAAATAAAACAACCCCCCAAACAAGTTAGCTGATTCTGCTGATTTATATTGTCCTCTTTCCTGCCCTTTCAGATCAAATCATCTTCAAGGACAAAGATAGCATTTGTCTAACACATTTTATCATCTATAAAGTACCATGAAATTGAAGGCACAAGAGGCCAGATCATTGTCTGGAAGAAACTGTCATAGCTCCAACAAATTACTCTGTTCAGGATGTGTCCATTGATGTCCAAAATGCTTCAGTGATTTATATTTAGTGAGAATCTAGTCCTCTGTACTTCAAGAAACTGAAAAATAATCTTACAATGTTAGGAGGTGAAAGACCTGCTGGATAACCTTTACTGTCACTTGGCATTTTGTTCCAGGCCTTGAAAATGTAAAACGTACTTGCAGAAGATTTTTTTTTTGTAAATTTGTATTATTCTACTGATAGCCAATCACAGCACTGATCATTAACAATCAATATAAGCTTCACAGATTAAAATACTTTGTGGAGAATTATTGTAGTAAGCTAATGTATTATTACTTTGTAATTTATCTTCAAAGAGTAATCATTGACATATGTACAAAGTGGAAAACAAGCTCGGTTCTAGGAAAGCCACTTATTTATTTGTAGAGGAGATAGAGGAGTAACTAATTAATAGCTACTGACTCCAGGGTCAGTGCTTTTCACAGAGCCCACTGAAATTTATAGCAGTCTTTTGTTTGACTTTGCTGAACTGTAGACCGGGTCCACCATGACTGACAGAAATTCTTAATACACAGCTGCAAAAGACATGCTCTATGGAAGAGAATATTAAATCCCTCCCTGCCAAGCTTTACAAATGTGCTTAGTAGCTTTAGAAAAAATCACTTAACTTTTATGGGTTAAGTGGGTGCAGATCTTTCAGTGCAAAATGAACCAAATTTTTCTCTCTCATGGGAGATAACAGTATTTGGAGGGTATTCATGCTATCTCCTACTGCATATTATTAACTTTCTGACACCCCCCCCCCCCCCCCCCCGTTTTTTTTTTTGCAAGCAAAACAAAACAAAACAAACAAACAAAACAAAAACAAAAACAAAAAAAAAACCAAAACAACCCAACCCAACCAACCAAAAACCACGTGATATCCACTATAACCTACTAGATACTTTATGCTTTGAAATCTAAGAGGTTAGGATTATTGCAGATTTAACTTCCCTATACACTTGCTCCATTTCTTAGTGTTGGGTAGATGATTTACCATTCTACTTTGGTTGAATTTTGAAAGAAAATCTCCCTGAACAAAACAAAGAAATACTGACTCATCTTCCATTTTGTGTGGAGTTAATAAAAGACAACATGATAAAACATTTTTGATGGTGAAACTGACATCAGTTCTCTTCAGAAACTCTTCAGAAAGCTGCAACAATGAAATCTGATTCCACTACTAATGGTCAAAACTGTGTATATGTGCATTTCAGTCAAGGATCACAAACTACCTCTAAATGCCTTAAGCAATAATGGCTGCAATATACAGAAAGTTTTATTGGTACATCGTAGTTATCCTTTAAAACTTCATAATATTATCTGTTGACCAGAAGGTTACTTTGAAGAAAGTGACTAAGAAGAGAACTCAAGAGAATTAAAAAAACGGATAGGGCAAATATGTATCTAATAAGGGCAGACATATGTGACTTTAAACAATCTTGAAATATTTGCTGAACCATATATTCCTAAGGGTAATTACTATAAATGTACTTTCAGTTTTTCAAATTTGGTCTTTGTAGGTCGTAATTTTGCCATTGACTTTACGTCAGACACAAATGAGAGGAGATTTAGCCATAGGTAGTTGATTATATGTTACTGCATTTTTTTGGTGAATCTGTTGGTATGCTTTTAATAAATTTTGGAAGAAAAAAAAATCCTTCTCTTAATATCATTATATTGATACTGACTTCTACTAATTCTATTCCACCTTCTTTTAACTAGAAAATTTAACTTTTCCATATATATATTTCTTGGATTGATATGAAGTTGACCATCCTAGTCATTCCCCCTCTCCTTTTTTTTTTTTCCTTTTCTTTTGCATTTTGTTTCATGATCAGCGTACTTTCAGCCTTCTGGAATCCCAAATCCCAAGAAAAGATCCCTTGCCGAATTTTCAGACTTGTTTTAAATATTGATATTTATTTGCTGTTGAATCTTGCAAATTTCTTAGCACCAGCAAAATACTTTTTCAATTAATTTAGCTACCTATATGCATTTTCAACAACTTTTCACTGTATATAAAGAATATTTCCTGTCCAGCTAGGAATCAACTTGAATGTAGAGCTAACAACCACGTTCCCTCTAAACAAAATATTGTCAAATGTAGGAAATGTAAGGCAACCTCACCCAGAACTGAATCTAGTTAACAAAGAAGATATTTCTAGATATAAAAGAAAAGAATAAAATTCCATTCTAACAATTCTGAATATATTTGTAATTAATACTTGTTATGTCAAGATATGATATCAAAAAAAAAAACACACAACAAAACAAACAAACAAAAAATCCACCTCTATCTTTTCAGAATAAGAATGACATGGTTTGCACTCAGACACTTCCAAAGAATCAAGTTGCACTGGCCTTCTTTGGCTGCATAATGCTCTGAATACAATGAAGTAATTTTGTCAGCAAGGGTCCTTACAGTAGACTGAACACATTCAATAATATTGTCATGAATTTAGATAATTAGCTAAAAGATAAAGCTAAAAACTGACCATCTTCACATACTATCTGCTTGTATAAAGTAACATGGTCAGAAAACTAAATGTTATATATGTACTTTTTACCGTTATCGAGAGAGAAAAAGAAGATTGATAACCATATTATGTATCATCTTTCAGAAAATATGATTTTTGAAAGGACAGGTCTTTAGAGAAGTTATCAGAAACAATTCAATCAGTGTGACAGAGAACAAGGCCTGTTACAAACCTGTTTGAAAAGTGGCCATTGAAAACCTAGGGAGTAAGAAAAAAAATGTGAAACAAGTTTAGAAGTATGGATGGTTTTCTTCTGCACTTCATGAAATCCTCTTCAGTGAGATGTCATGGAAACAGGATTGCTGAAGTGATATAGATTTCATTTGGAGCACCTCTGCCTCATTGCCTTAAATCCTTTAAATTGCAATGCACTCTTATGGCTGTATTTCAGTATCAGCTCAGCTGATACTAAGAGGCAACTATAGCTGTGCATCTGTGATCAGCAATTTCTGCAAAGAGGAATCTAACAGTTGAGAGCTACTAACATGCTTGAATTTTGGAGTCTGTATTATGGGTTAGAAAGAAATAAAGGCAATTTTCCATTTGAAAGCATCCAAGACTTTTGATTTTGTGTGCTTTGCTGAGAGTATCCATTTCTTCAGATTGTTTTTGCTTTTAAGGATTGAATGAAAAAGAATGATTTACTGTACATAAGAGAACAAAAATACCTGCTAAGACTCAACATGATGACCAATATAGATCAGGCACCAGGGCTTAGATTTATAAAATCTAGCTGCAGATGTTGAACTAGTCACTGTAGGCTCACTTCACAATCAACAAAAAGAAAGATTCTTTCAAAAGCAGTGTATTCTAAAATAAAGTTATAAAATGGGTCAGATGAATCTTGTTCTAACAACACCTATTTCCTTCCATTTCCTACAAAGAGTCCCACATGCAGGTAATTTGGATGTAGAAGACTAAGGTTAGCTGACATGAACTGAACAGTATCAAATCATGTGCACAAATCCAGGTAGATGATATCAGTTGCTTTTCCCCTGTCCACTAATGCTGTAACCCCGTTGCAGAAGGCCACCAGATTTGTGGACAACAATGGCATGATCTGCCCTTACTGAAACAATGTTGACTGTTATCAATCACTTCTTTTTTCTCCATGTGCCTTAACATAGTTTCCAGGAGCATATGCTCCATAATCTTGCTGGGCACAGAGATGAGACTGACAGGCCTGTCGTTCCCTGTGTCTTCCTTTTTTCCCTTTTTTAAAATGAGGGTTATATTCCCCTCTTCCAGTCAGTGGGAACTCCACCAGACTTCCACAGCTTCTGAGAGATGATGAACTTAAAAACTTCATCCATGAGTTACCACAGGACCCACAGATGCATCTCATTAGGTCCCATGGACCTGCATACTTTTAGGTTCTTTAGATGATCTTGAATCTGATCTTCTCCTACAGTCCCTGCCTTTGCCTTCTGTGACTTGGGCTATGTGGCTAGAGCCCTTGCTGGTAAACACTGAGGTATGTTGGTAGAAGGTATACTGTTGTATCAACTCATGAACTCCAAACTAGGTTAGTTATTTTACAGATATAGTATATATACTTCCATGGCTCTCACAAGTGTTACTAAGTAGTAGACATTGGTAATAATTTGTAATGGAACTACACTATAAGTTGCAAGGCCCAGAAAGGCTCTCTGTCTGTATGTTAGAGGATGACAGGCAATCACTAACGGAGAAAATGGTACAAGAGCTTTCAAAGAGCAGTCGGGTGTCCAGGATGTGCCTTCAGTGTCACAGCATTTCAGCTCCTACACTGAGGTCCATTGTCTTCCATGTGTGTCTCTCTACAGGGAATGGACCTTTTCCTGGGACTGGCCCAATGCAAGAAGTTTCCCTGATGGGGAAGAGACACATTTTTCTAAGCGATATTCATGCATTATGGCAGAAACTTTAATAAAGATAGAGCTGCTTTACTTAAAACAAGATAAAGTATATGTACTTCAAACTGTGAAGAAATTCCTTTGAACGTTTGTCAGTCTTGTACCAAGTCACATGAAACATATTAAAAATTGGGAACGTTTGAGTTAAAAGAAAAAAAGAATGACTGCTTTGGTCTTTTTCCCACACTTTTGACACAAGCGACACTTTTATCATTTTCTACTCATAATATAAAAGTAATGTCTAGGAAAAAATAGTGTCATTCATTGGACTTGTTTCATTAAACAATTTATCAGACTGCTCTTTTCAGCATGTCTAAGTTCCTCTGGGCAGCAATGATATGGCAAGTTCGCATTTTACACTGCTGAGAAATTGTAAGAAAGTTATTTCTGTTTCATATATGATGAAGTAGATTAGATTCATATGTCCCTGACCAAAGCAGTCACATTGTAATGCATAGGTCAAGCATGGATTGCTTTTACTAATGTAATTCGTTATTATTGTGAAAAATTCACTTAATTCTCAATAATTAAGTATCAGACATTATGACCACGCATCTTAAGAAGTGAAATATGTATCATTAATGACTTTCACCTAAAACACTTTGTAATAGTTGAAAGATTAAAAAGAATAAGTAGATAGAATTTAACAATAGACTGCATATATATATTCTTTAAAAATAGAGACAATGTTTGATATAAAATGTGAAAACAAAGAAAATAACTGCAGTTAGTGAAGCAAAATCTTATAAGACAATTTTAAAAAGTGTAAAAAGTGTGGTAGGATAATGTGTACTGTGTTAAAACACAATGATAAAGTCGATACTGGGATGTTAATGCTGGTATGGTCTGAGACACCTGAGGCAAATCTAATTTGAGAGATTCTCTGCTTGTCCTAGCATAAGAAAGAAGAGAATAATAACTATGTCTGTTTAATCCCCCATTTAATGTCCTGTGCTGTTTCACTCAGCAAACTTATTGCTCTAGGCCTGTGCAGTAGGAAAAAAAATATGAATAATAAATTAATGTATGCAGACCTTCTTTTACAATTTTCGATACAAACTCTGAGGAACCTTGCTCCATTGTCTAAGCAAGCACACAATTAACTGAATCTACATTCAAATCCAAGTGTAAGCAGAAAACCAGGCTGGCTTTGTGCTGGATATTAAAAAGGTGTCAGCTTAGCTGCTGACAGCAGCACAGACTTCTCTGCATTCAGCTTTCCCATCCACTATGCATGTGATATTTTCTCTTAGCTACCTCACAGAGGTGATGCCTGAAAAAGGGGGAAGTTATATAGCAAAATCACTGGAATTAATATACATTGAAATACCTTGCTACTAAACTGCAAAGAATAAGAATAAAGAAACTAGAAGAAACTGGTGACTATTTCCACAAAGTGTGATCAGAACAAGCTTTGAAACTAGGTCAGATTTTTCCCTGATTTAAAGTAAGACAAGTTTTTCTTTTTTGTTTTTCTTTCTTTTTTTTTTTTTTTTTAAATCTTTAACATATATAGGTTTTGTATTCTGATTCAGACTAATGCTAGAAGAAACCAATACAAGATAAAATTGTTGGTAAAGACACAACATCTTGTTTTAAAGCCTTTAAAATATATTTGTTTTGGCAAAAGGCAATTAAAGCTTTGTACACTGGTGTTCAGTTCTGTCTCATTTTCCATTGTGAAAAGTTTAAAAGAGTTTTAAAATTACAATTTCTGATTACCCCATTACATTTTTATTCCCATTGTTTTGGGGTATAAATATCACACTAGATTTTAAAATGTTAAATTCTGGCAGAAATTATATGTTTTCACTGCATAAATTAAATGTTAGAGGGTTTTTAGGTCATGTGATGCTTGTAGTAGGAGATTGGAATTCTTACAGGTATTAAGAAAAATATGGGCAGGCTTTGACACCAGTCATGAGTTTATCTCATGGAAGAGGTTTATTGCAGAACACCAAACATGAAACATGTGAAATAGACTTTTGCATTAAAAAGTAAGTTAAAGATTACAATTTAAATATTATTTTATTTTATTTTATTTTATTTTATTTTATTTTATTTTATTTTATTTTATGAAATGGCATTTGAAACATAGATTTTATGCCCTATGATAAGAACTGATATCTTCATGAAAAAGGCATCCGTGGTAATCATCATCAACACTAAGGTCATCTCATGGGTG
This sequence comes from Anser anser, assembly GCF_964211835.1. Lineage (NCBI taxonomy): Eukaryota > Metazoa > Chordata > Aves > Anseriformes > Anatidae > Anser > Anser anser. The sequence continues at coordinate 54,341,482 of NC_139723.1, forward strand.
GAACACAAGCACTGATTTCCAATTGATAAAATTGAACCTGGCTAAACTATAATTATAGGTTGTTTTTTAACAAGAGCTAATTTATTTCAGTCCATGTTATACTACTCTGTTTCTTTGAATGATACTGGGGGCCTGATTTTTAGAGACAATGAGCACTCAGAGCTCAAGATTTTTTCAGTTAACAGCTTGGTTTCCCCTGTCTTTTTTTAAAGCAGCATTTAAATAAAGCTGTAATGCCTATTACAGTGTATTATTGACAAAGAAGGTGTACATCAAACAAGAATCAAAGTAATGGATCAAAATGTTCCCAGTAGACATCTAGTTAAACTCTCAGATTGTATTTAAAATGATTCATTTGAAATAAGGCTGCTGGGGTCTACTTTATATTGTATTCAGTAATCATGTATTAGCATTAGAAGATGTCAAGTGTATGAATGATATGATCAGCTTTCAAATATATTCAACCCTCAAAAAATAAGAAAAATGAAAACAATTCAATTTTTGTTTCTGATGTAATAATCACACAGAAAAAAACAACCATAGAAAACAATAAATATTACAAAAATAGCAATCATAAAAGTTTAATTTTCAGCCAAGGTTTGAATACTTTTTAACAAGAAAACCGAGCACTTGCGATGGATTGCTATCAATATATTATTCTTCTAATCTTACCATGGAGGATTTGTCATTGTGCCCAAGAATACTTCAAGATCATGAGTTCAATAGGGAACAGAATGATGGACTGTGCTCATTCTACCCAAGGACATAATCTCTCATAGAAGCAAACAAACAGATTTCTTGTCAAGAATACCAAAAGTAAAAGTACATTTAATTTCTTATGGGACTGTGAAATACAAAGACAAAAGTCAATGTGATAGTGGTCAGAAACAAAAAGATTTTAGAAGGGACCAAGACCAATATATTTATGCAAAACAACGATTCTTGCACAGGCAAGTAACATTTCTTGTATGTTCATATATTTCTTGTATGAACAAAAATACTTGTGTGCCTATGAACCTTATAATTTTCAGCATCATCAAAAGTTTTTTGTTTCCTTGTTTGTTTGTTTGTTTTTTAAACAAATCAGTATACCCAGAAAATATTTTCTAAATCAGGCTTAAAAATAGATTTTTAGAATTATAATATGATTGCAGTAGACAGTTAAGCTTACGGAGATTATGAAAACTACGGCTTTTTTTCCTACTTCCAGTAAAAAATGTTGTAAAAGAAGACAATATTTTTGTATTCCTGAACTTATTATTTGAATTGTAAAGGTAAGATTTTGCTAAAACAGTTTTAGTTGCATTATCAGTAAACATAACCTAGTTTATATTACATCACTATTTATACTTACATCAAATTCTTACTCTACCTCTTCCTACATCCTAGTGAAGAAAAATGTACTACCTTAACGAACATGGAGAATAACATTGAGTCCAACAGTTCAAATATTATATTCTGAACTTCTGTTTGGGTGTCAACATATATAAGTATTTAGTCTTTACGAGTGAAAATAATCTTCCTAGTCTTCAGATTTTTTAACAATTTTTGGGCTTTAGTGCAAGCAGTTTCATATGTATTATAGGGATACAGTGATACAGGCATACACATAAATAAATATAACATTTGTAATTTGTGAATCTGCTGTATGAATTTTAAGTATAACATTTCAAGCAAGAATTAATTGTTTATAGTTTCTAGAGATAGAGTTAGAAATGTAATATTTTTATTAAACATTTTTCTTGACCTACTTTCCCCTCCCCCTCTTCTTTTTGAGCTATATATAAGAAAAAATACAACAATTTTCTGATTTTTTATTTTACCGGCATACTGTGAACACCAAACAAAATTATCACAGTTGCATATAATGTATAAATAAAGATAGATTTCGTCTAATAATTAGATCTAGATTTTTAAAAAACTTAAACTGTCAAACAGTTTCAGAAATGTTTATGTTTTTGGGAAGACTCTGATTACGTCCCATTTTCACATTGTATGAGTACTTCTAAGCATATCAAAGAGTTTGAATAATAAATGTATTACTTCCAATTTATCTTTATATTTCCTCATGTCTGGTTTTTGAGACAGACTTCACATTAGTCAACTGTGATAAAATTTACTATTCTGCTCCTCAGATTTTCATATTTTCTCTGGGTTTAAACCTTTCTAAATAAGGTATTGTGTTAGCATTATTTTATTTACCTGAGGGAAACACACTTAATTAGAAAAAGAAGTAAATATTAAATAGTCAAGCAAAAAAAATCATATTTTCAAATTTTTACTATTTTGTGTCTCATGAACCGTTATTTTAATAATACTTATTTCTAAACCACTGTAATTATGTGGCCATTCTTAAATAGTTATAACAGGTAGTATATTATTCATAGGCAAATACCCTGTTAACCTGAGTAAAGAATCATTAAATAGCTTTTGATTTGTTGTGGTTACTAAAGAATTTGTTTACTGATCATGGATTAATATTAACATCATACTTTAGTATGGTTTTATTTTCACCATGTATATTGTTTTATCCCTTAAAAGCCTCTGCATGCATTTCCCTAGTGTCTGTTCAAAAATATTTTTCCAATGTCCTATTTCTGTTAGAAACAACAGAAGATAGATTATTTGCGTCTCATACTTAACCGTCATCACAGTTCATTTCATTTAGACAAAACTTTAAATGCACTAAAAGAAAATGAAAATCCATATCATGTGCTTCTAATGTGATCTCAGGGGAGTAATCCTCAGTATTAAGATAACAATTATTATAAATGTAACACAAGTGCATATGCAGATCAAGAAAGGAGACCTGCTGTTTCAGTACCTTATAGATGCCAGACTTTTCATGTGACTGTTACAGGTAAATAAATCCTTCTTCCAAGCTGAACCTGTTTTGTTGCTTTACTCTTCTAAATACTATGTGGCTCCTAGGAGATCTTGAAAACCATGACCTGAGAGTATCATTTTAATTATGTGATCACTTGGCAATTTTTTGGAGTAAAAAGTCAGCTGTCTTCATAGACTAGCACATACCTTTGCGCTATATTTTTCTAACATGGCCATAGTTCTCTGGAAGATTAAATTGGCTTAGATCATGTTTCATAACCATTCTGCTATATCATTCTCACTGCCGTTTTCCCTTGCTTGTGAACAGCAGATCGATCTGTGTGTCACCCCAGATCATGATGTGTGCCGGGCATTGTGCCTCTCCATTGTCACTGCTTTTATGTTAGTTGTCCTACCATATCTCAGTTTTTCATACCAGCTGGGTCGCTGGAGCGCTACTCCCTCCTGCTTATTTCCCAGGCTGCATAAACTCGTGAACAACTTGAGGTTTGGCCCCTTTCACCGCGTTTCTTCATTCCTCAGCTTTCTCTTGTTACCATTGCCTTATATGCTTTCCTTTCCACCTGATACCACAGTTTATGTGTTCACTTGACTGTGGTTTGCAATCTCACTCTTCCACTGGCCTGACACCAGATAAGTGCTCTTGCCCCACTTTGCCTGGATGTTGTTGATGCTGTTGATGTTTTACCAAGTAACTTTTATTATTAATTACTATTACTATTACTATTACTATTAAAAGTGACATTATTTTTAATATGTTTCTCCTTTAAAAAGAAGCAGATTCTCACAATGGTTCATAGTGTAATTGTAAATTAGAAAAAGAGCTACCAATGCATACAGAGTATCTGTTTTGAAATTTTTGTTCTGGTTTCACTGAAGATGCTGATATTTTTGTCAACATTTTGCACTGTTTTATTGGAAATTTTCTATCTCCTCCTCAAACATTAACTACATTCAAAGGCAGTTTAAATCATAGAATCACAGACTCACAGAATCTACGTGCGAATGATTTTTCCCTTTTCCCAGTCACCATGGACTTCACCTGACTGCCAGAACTTTTCAAATATGATGGAGAGAGGTTTGGCAATTACATTAGCCAATTCCTTCTGGACCCTGGGATGTAAGTCTTCAGGCCTCAGAGACTTATACTTGTTTAGTTTCATCTGGTAGTCTTGAACTTGCTCTTCGCTTAGTGTGGGAGGAACTTTGATCCCCCAGCCTCCCTTTATGGGTTCAGGGAAACAAAAGACTTGGGAAGCCTGACTAGCAGTGAAGACTGAGGCAACGAAGTTGTTGAGTACCTCACAGCCTTCTCCATATCTGTCATTACCAGTTCTCCCTTCTCATTTATCAGAAGGGGTACAATCTCTTTTATTTTTTTTTTTTCCTAAGCAATGTATCTATAGAATCTCTTCCTGTTCTTTGCATCCCTTGCCAAGCTCAGTTCCATCCATGCCTTGACCTTCCTTATGCTAACCCTGCACATCCAAACAGCATCCCTGTACTCTTCCCAGGCCACATGTCCCTGCTTCCACTGCATGTGCATTTCCTTCTTGTGCGTCAGTTTGACCAGCAGGTCTTTGCTCAGCCATCCCTGTTGTCAGCCCTCCCTACCCACTTTTTTATGCAGGGGGGTGGAGAGTTCTTGTGCTCTAAGGAAAACATGCTTAAAGAGTCTCCAGCTCCGCTCAGCTCCTTTGTCTCTAAGGACAGCGTTCCAGGGGATCTCGTCTACCAGGTCTTTAAATAGCTTGAAGATTGCTCTGTGGAAGTTCAGGGTCCAAACTTTGCTCTTTGCCAGGCCCATACTCCTTGAGATCACAAACTCGACAATGGCATGGTCACAATCTCATGGTCACTGCAGCCAAGGCTGATACCAACCTTTACATCTCAAGCAGTACTTCTTTGTTTGTTAGTACAAGGTCCAGCAGCACACTTCACCACAACCAATGTCAAAAAGCTATTGTCAATGCTCTTCAGGAGCCTCCTGGACTGTTTGTGCCTAGTTGTGTTGTCTTTCCAGCAGATGTCAGGAAGGTTGAAATACATGAGAACCAGGGTCTGTGATTGTGAGGCTACTTCCAGCTGTCTGTAGAAGGTCTTGGTTACTTCCTTTTCCTAATCAGGTGGTCCATAGTAAACAGAGACAACACTGTCACCCTTTTATTCTTACCCATAATTCTCAACTCACTGCAAGGCAGAGCTTGATGCATTTCAGCTGCTCTCTCACATAAAGAACAACTTCACCACTTAGTCTTCCTGGCCTGTCTTCCCTAAAAAGCACATAGCTTTCCATGACAGCATTCAAGTCATGTGACATATCTCACTGTGTTTCTGTAACTGCAATGAAATCAAACCCCTGCAGCCATGCACAGATCTCTAATTCTTCCTGTTTATTTATCATGTTACATATACTGGTGTACAGGCACTTCAGAAAGATTCAAGTGTGCCAATATCCCAGGAGGGTTGAAAGAAGACACCTCATAGTCATGTTTGGTGTGCAAGAGGACACCCCATACACATATTTTGTAGACACTTCCTTGACATGCACTTGCTGGAGGTATCCCCAGTTAAGTCTTGCTTAGGGGCCTGGGTGGTCTCTGTAACTCTCCCCTTCCACCACCTTTCCTAGTTCAAAGCCCTATTCACCAGCTTGTTTACAGTAGATCATGCAGTAAATTCTATAGGCACATTGAAAAAAAGGCCAAAGAGGGTGAACCCTGCTCTGATAAATGAGAAAGGTGAACTGGTAAAGACAGACATGGAGAAGGCTGAGGTACTCAACAAATTCTTTGCCTCAGTCTTCACTGCCAGTCAGGCTTCCCACATCTTTTGAATCCCTGAACCTCTAGGTAAGTGCTGTGGGAGAAAAGTTCCTCCCACTCTAAGCAAAAAACACGTTCAACACCACCCGATGAAAAGTTCTGGCAGTCAGGTGAAGTCCCTGGTGACTGGAAAAAGGGAAACATCACTCCCACATTTAAAAGGGGTAGAAAGGAGAACCCAGGGAACTACAGACTGGCTATCCTCACCTCTGGGCCTGGCAAGATCATGGAACAGATCCTCCTGGAAGCAATGTCAAGACACATGCAAGACAAGAAGGTGATGTGAGACAGACAGCATGGCTTCACCAAGGGAAAATTGTTCCTGACCAATCTGGTGGCCTTCTATGATGGAGTGACTGCATCAGCTGACAGGGGAAGAGCAACTGACGTCATCTACCTGCACTTCTGTAAGGCATTTGACACTGTCCTACATGGCATCCTGATCTTCAGTTTGGCGAGATACAGATTTGAAGGGTGGGCTATTCAGTGGAGTTGTCTTGAGTTGTCTTGAAGTATAGAGTTGTTTTGAAGGCTGCACCCAGACAGTTGTGGTCAATGGCTCTAAATCCAAGTGGAGGCCGGTGACCAGTGGTGTCCCTCAGGGGTCTGTCTTGGGACTGTTACTGTTCTATATCTTTATCAGTGACACAGACAATGGGATTAAGTGCACCCTTGGCAAGTTTGAAGATGAAACTAAGCTGAGTGGTGCAGCCGATACAATAGAAAGAAGGGATTCTATCCGAAATGGCCTGGACGAGCTAGAAAAGTGAGCCCATGGGAACTTCATGAGGCTCAACAAGTCTTGGTGCCAGGTGCTGCACCTGTCTCGGGGCAATCCCAGAGAGGATTCCAGACTGGGTGAAGAACTCATTGGGAGCAGCCCTGCAGATAAGGTCTTGGGGATTCTGGTGGATGAAAAGCTTGACATGAGCCAGCAGTGCCCGCTTGAAGCCCAGAAGGCCAACTGCATCCTGGGCTGCATCAAAAGAGGAGTGGTCATCAGGTGGAGGGAGGTGACTGACCCCCTCTACTCTGCCTTTATGAGGCCCCACTTGCAGTACTGCATCCAGGTCTGGGGCTCCCAGCACAAGATGAACATGAACCTGTTAGAGAGCGTCTAGAGGAGGGCCACAAAGATGATCAGAGATTACTGTGATTACTGTGTGCAGCTCTGGGCACCACAGTACAAAAAGGATGTGAAACTGTTGGAGAGTGTCCAGAGGAGGTCTATGAAGATGGTGAAGGGCCTAGAAGGGAAGATGTATGAGGAGCGGCTGAGGTCACTTGGCCTGTTCAGCCTGGAAAAGAGGAGGCTGAGGGGAGACCTCATCGTGGTCTACAGCTTTCTCACAAGGGGGAGTGGAGGGGCAGGCACCGATCTATTCTTTTTAGTGACCAGTGATGGGACTCATGGGAATGGTGTCAAGCTGTAGCAGGGGAGGTTCCGGCTGGACATCAGGAAGAGGTTCTTCACTGAGAGGGTTGTCATGCACTGGAACAGGCTCCCCAGGGATGTAGTCATGACACCAGGCCTGCTGGAGTTTAAGAAGCATTTGGACTGTGCACTTATTCATATGGTCTGAAGTTTTGGGTAGACCTGTGTGGAGCCAGGAGTTGGACTCGATGATCCTTATGGGTTCCTTTCAACTCAGGATATTGATTCTATGATTCTATGATTCTATGGTTCTATGATTCAGAGATCCTATGATCCAGGGAGACCTTATTGGAGCCCTTCAGTACTTAAAGGGGACTTATAAAAAGATGGAGAATGACTCTTTGCTCAATCAGACAATGACAGGACAAGGGGGAATGGTTTTAAACTAAAAGAGGAGAGATTTGGATTAGAGATTAGAAAGAAATTCTTCACTCAGAGGGTGGTGAGGCAGTTGTCCAGAGAAACTGTGGGTTCCCCATCCCTGGAAGTATTCGAGAAAAAGGTTGAATGGTGCTCTGGACAACCAGATCTAGTGGGTGGCATCCTTGCCTATGGCAGAGGGGTTGGAATTACATGACCTTTGATGTCCCTTCAATCCCAAGCCATTCTATTTTTCATACTTATATCTGTATGACATGGTCCTCTGCAATGTGCTCTAGGTGCTTGAGCAGGAGGGTTGGACTAGATGATCTCAAGAGGTGCATTCCAACATCAGGCATTCTGTGATTTTGTGATTCTGTAATTTTGTGGATGAAAATTAAGTGCGCCTTCTTTTCTGCTATACCTCTTGTATGAACAGAGGCACTTCCAGCAGGAGATGCAGCAGGTGGAGAGTTTCAAAACCCACCTGAATAGTTCTACAAACTGTATCTAGCTTATCTACTAAGAAATATATCTCTACTTTATTTAATAATCATTCTTGCCAACTTAGAGAAAGAGATTCAAATTTCAGATGTCCCAAAAAGAAAAAAAAATAAGAAAAGAAATAAAAAACCTCTTATAACTGATAAAAAATGATGAAAGGAGACAGATAAGAACTTTGGCAAAAGAAGCTGGAGATAGTGAAAAGCAGTGAAAGGTCTTTGCTGATGACATTAGGAACCTAGTTTTGCTGAGTGACTGATCAAGTGATATAAAGTAATACAGAGTTACTCTGTGAAAATATATCATGAGTTACTTTGTGAACAAAGGACATACTGTGTTTGTCTCATATGATATGGAGATCATCAGCTAAAGATATTAAAGTTCCACTTTAATACAATGTGTAAGTGAATAAATGATAATGGTCTGCACAGTACAAATACCCTGAAATGGAAAATAAGTGCCATTATATAGAAAGATAAAAGGAAAGCCAAAAAGTATGTATTACTTGGTCTAATGTGGCATCACAGTACTTAAGAAGTTTATGACCTTTGCCTAGCTATACAATACTTTTATTATTTTTTAATTAAAAAAAAATAGTTTTTACATAGCAAAAACACTTCATGTTACCTTGTTAATAAATGCAAACCCGGGCATAAACATAACATTTAAATTAACATTATTATTAATAGGAAAGTATTTAGATTTTTGAGGGTTGAATATTGACAAGAAAATTAAAAAATAATAAAAAGCTTGGATAATACGTTTACCTTTGTGTTGAATTAACCATAGGCTAAATCATTAATGATAGGAGTGGGAAGTAATATTATTCCTCTTTTTTTTTTTTTTTTTTTCTTTTTCCCCTGAATCTTTGCTTTCTCTTTAGAGGTCCTTTGATCCGGACTGATGTTATGACAGTGTTTGTTTTTTTTTCAGTCTTTGTTTTTATATGCTTCTCTTTAATAAAAAATAATCACCTACATGAGATTTTCTAATCAAATGAATTTGCACACAGGATTTGTTGCCTGTGGGAGCTGCTACACCACAGGAATGTAGGAAGGAAGGGGCAGAAAGCATAGGAAGGACAGAAGGAAGGGAAGAAAGGGAGGCAGAGAAGAAAGAAAGGAGGGCAAAGCGGAAGGGAGAAAGAAAATCAGGAAGGCAGAAAGGCAGACAGGAAGGAAAGAAAGAAACTTTTCCTAGTTCTCATGCTCTTTTAAACTCTTCGCTGTAATATATTTTCCTAAGAACATATACTACATATAGTACTCTAGTGGCTAGACTGGTACTTAACATTTTGGCTCATTATGTGCTGATTTTCTTGTTTATTTGCGTGGATATTGTTTGTTGTTTTCGTCGTTGTTGTTGTTTGTTTTATTTTGTTTTGTTTTCTTTCCCATAAACAATGTTCCATTTTAAGTTAAGGTTATGTATGCAGAGAAGTCCCCAAGGGAGATTAATCTTCTTAGAGCTTTGTAAGTTTACAAGAGATTTGCAGTTTGAATTGGTACTTTGTTTCCTGGCCTCTACAGAGTAAAGGAATAGAAAAGAAATATTTTGCAAATGTGATCATTAAATATTCTTAGTTGATAGTTTCTTTTCATTTTAAGAAGAGAAGAGCAAAGACTGGATTTCTGCTTAGCTCTGATGAAGTGATATATCGAGACATAGCTGATTTGCAAATAAATGCTTAGGTATGAGAAGGGTCGAGGTACTTTTGTCATCTTCTGGAGTGGAATTAAGGAGTAGAAAAATACATGTAATAACCTTGCACCGAGGTTCTTCTGTATGGTAGTAATCTTTAAACCCTTTACAGATCAGAATATCCCATTTTTTCAGGCTTTACTGACTATATACTTTATTCATGGCCATCACCTAGTACTCAGTGGAAAAAAAGAAGCAGTGAGGAAAATAAGCTGAGCTGAGGGGGAGGGAGTGCATACAGAGTGAGAGGGAATTGTTCCAGTGGCCTGAAGCTGGGTGGGAATTGCACAGAAATTGAGCTGTAGTCAGTATGAGATGGGGTGTGGTTAGAGGGACAGAGTTGAGCCTGCTGGGCTTACGGACCTGGGGCATGGCTCTAGTTCCCCACAGCTGTGAAAATCTGGGGAATAAGGAGCATCTGCCAAACACATATTTATTTATTTATTTTCTAGGAAGGAGCTGCAGAGACAGTAAAGTGCAGTAGTGGGAGAGCTTGTCAGGACTCCTCCTAATCTATGTGTTTATAGACATTTCACTTTGATTTTGTCTGCCCCTTCATGGGGCTGAAACAGATATCAACATGTCTTAAGATTTCCGTATTTCACAGCCAGCAGCAGCAACATGAATGAAATTTTCAGGGTCAAGGCAGCAATCATCTATTGATAGGATACTCCAACCAGTAATAGCAACACATGGCATTCAGAGAGTGAGTACTGTACAGGAAAGCCTAGCAAAGCGATGTGGTTCCTGTATCAATGCATTTGTGAGGATGAGCACTAAGAGCTCTGTCTTTCTGTTACAATTTTTAGCAGTCACTTCTCCAGAAAGGAACTTATCATTATTTTTTAAATAGTTCTAATTTATTCTTTCACAGCTTCTGGAGTCTGTGCAGCCCAGTGTCTTTGAAGCCCTTCAATGGGAAATGGTATCAGGAAATTATTGATTGTCCCTGAACACAGCAGCAGTGGCCACCATGTCTCGCAGAACCTTCTTGAAGGGCAGCAGACACTAAAGCTGGAAATACCAGCAAGTTAGGAACAAGTTTCATATGGCAGCAGTATCCTTCACTCCACAGTGTGGGATACTGGTCAGCCCTGTCCCTTCTTTTTTTTTTTTTTTCTTTTTTTTTTTTTCCCTGTATATACCTTCTAAGAGTTTCTTTGTTATGCAAACATATTTTATTTCCACCTAGCTAAAGCTGAGGGGGTGGCAGTTAGTCCCCACTAGCTGAAAGGACAGGGTGCTGGTGGCAGTGTGTTGACAGGGGAGGCAAAGAGTTACTGGCAAACTTGTGATGCAGTTATGGACATACAAAAGGCCTGAATGGTGTAAGCAGAAAGGAACACATAATCAAGGAAACAGGGTTTTAGTGGAGTCACCTCAGACATCTGCATGTAAGCAAGGATGTACCTGCAAAACACCATTGCAAGGTAAAACCCCTGACACTTTCTGGGAAATTGGAATGCTGGGGTATGTCTCTGAAGTGAATGTATATGAATGTGTACAGCATGTGGAAAAAGCATGAGGAATTAGAGATCTGAGTGGAGTTGCAGGGCTATGATCTTTTTGGGATTATACATATGTGGTTGATGGGCTTGTATGCCTAGAGTGCTTTAATGGAGAGATATGGGTTCTTTAAGAATGACAGGACAGGAGGTTGAAGAGGAAGAGTTGCCTTTTGCTTGAGAAAGCATCTGGAGTTCATGGAGCATTGCCTTGGGACAGATGATGAACCAATGAGAGCTTACATGTAAGGATTAAAGAACAGACAAGTATGGGTTATCTTGTAGTAGGTGTCTGCTGTAGGCCTCCTGATCAGGAAGAACAAGAAGTTGAGGCCTTCTAAAGGCAGCTGGAAGCAGTCTTATGTTCAAAGGCCCTTATCCTCATGAGGGACTTTAATCACCCTGCTGTCTGCTGGAGATACAGCAAAGCGGGTCTTAGGAAGTTCTGAAGATTCTTGGAGAGCATTAGTGACAATTTCCTGACAAGTAAAACCTTTTATGCTAGACCTCATAGTCACAAAGAAGAAATGTTTCATTTCAAAACGTGGATGTCAAAATGCCCTTGGCTGTAATGACCATAAGATTGTATTGTTCATGACCCTGAGAGAATCATAGAATCATAGAATATCCCAAGTTTTAAGGGACCGATAAAGATCATCGAGTCCAACTCCTGGCTCCACACAGGTCTACCCAAAACTTCAGACCATATGAATAAGTGCACAGTCCAAATGCTTCTTAAACTCCAGCAGGCCTGGTGTCATGACTACATCCCTGGGGAGCCTGTTCCAGTGCATGACAACCCTCTCAGTGAAGAACCTCTTCCTGATGTCCAGCCTGAACCTCCCCTGCTACAGCTTGACACCATTCCCATGAGTCCCATCACTGGTCACTAAAAAGAATAGATCGGTGCCTGCCCCTCCACTCCCCCTTGTGAGAAAGCTGTAGACCACGATGAGGTCTCCCCTCAGCCTCCTCTTTTCCAGGCTGAACAGGCCAAGTGACCTCAGCCGCTCCTCATACATCTTCCCTTCTAGGCCCTTCACCATCTTCATAGACCTCCTCTGGACACTCTCCAACAGTTTCACATCCTTTTTGTACTGTGGTGCCCAGAGCTGCACACAGTACTCGAGGTGAGGCCACACCAGCGCAGAGTAGAACGGGACAATCACTTCTCTCGACCAACTAGCAATGCCATGCTTGATGCACCCCAGGATACGGTTGGCCCTCCTGACTTCCAGAATACATTGCTGGCTCATATTCAGCTTGCTATAAATCAAAACCCCCAGATCCCTCTCTGCAGGGCTGCTGTACAGTGTCTTGTCAACCAGTCTGTACGTATAGCCACAGTTGCCCCTTCCCAGGTGCAGGACCCAGCACTTGGAAAGAGAGGAAAGAGCAAGACAAAAAGTAAGATCACAACTCTAGAATCCAGGGGAACAGACTTTGGCTTCTTTACGTACCTGCTTGAAAAATCTCATGGGATAACACTGTGCAGGGACAAGTGGTCCAAGAAAGCTGATTGATATTCAAAGGTCACCTACTACAAGCTAAAAATTGGTCTATCCTAATGAATAGGAAATCAGGCAAATTCACCAGGAGTTCTGCATGGATGAATAAGAAGCTCCCGGCAAAACTCAGATATAAAACATTAGTATATGGAGGGTGGAAACAGGGAGAAGGAACCTTGGAGGAATGTCTGAGCCATCAGACCATGAAACATCTGTCTGAGCATGAAAAGATGCAGTTAGGAAAATGTGGGCCCATTGCTGAATGGTGTTAAATAAATTCTTACCAAATGTCTAGTTCCCAGCTTGGGAGGAAAAAAGAAAACTGAGAGGAAAGTGAAGGGGAAAAGAGAAGGTAACGGGAAGGTAATGGGAAGGTAATGGGAAGGTAATGGGAAGGTCAGGTAAGGGAAGGTCAGGGAAGGTCAGGGCAGGGCAGGGCAGGGCAGGGCAGGGCAGGGCAGGTCAGGGCAAGGAAGGGAAGGGAAGGGAAGGGAAGGGAATCATAAAATCACTAATATTGGAAAAGACTTCCAAGATCATCTGGTCCAAACATCCCCCTCCCACCAATATTACCCACTAAACCAAGTCCCTAAGTACCACATCCAACCTTTCTTTTAACACTCCTAGGGACAGTGACATCACAACTTCCCTGGGCAACCGCTTCCAAAACCTGACTCCTCTTTCTGAGAAGAAATTTCTCTTAATTTCCCACCTGAACTTTCCCTGGTGCAATTTGAGGCCTTTTCTTTTGTGCTATTGCTAGTTATCTGTGAGAAGAGGCCTTTCAGGTAGTTGTAGAGAGCAATAAGGTCACCTCTGAGCCTCCTCTTCTCCAGACTAAACAATCGCAGTTCACTCAGCTATTCCTCATAGGGCTTGTGTACCAGGCCCTTCACCAGCTTCATAGCCCTTCTTTGGACACATTGCAGGGCCTTGATGTCTTTTTTGTACTGAGAGGCCCAAAACTGAACACAGTACTTGAGGTGCAGCCTCACCAGAGCAGAGTACAGGGAGATGATCACCTCCCTGGTCCTGCTGGCTACACTATTTTCCTGATGCAAGCCACGATACCGTTGGCCTTCTTGGCCACCTTCCACACTGCTGGCTCATGTTTAGGAGAGCGTTGACCAACACCCCCAGATCCTTTTCTTCTGTACAGCTTTCCAGCCACTCTGCCCCTAGCCTGTACCATTGCACGGGGTTGTTGTGGCCAAAGTGCAGGACCCAGCACTTAGCCATGTTGAACCTCATCCTGTTGGCCTCTGCCCATCGACCCATCCTGTCCAGGTCCCTCTGCAGAGCCTTCCTACCCTCCAGCAGATCGACACTTCCCCCCAACTTGGTGTCATCTGCAAACTTACTCAATTACCTCATCCAAGTCATCAATAAAGATATTGAAGAGGATGGTCCCCAGCACTGACCCCTGGGAACACCACTGGTGATCGGTCACCAGCTGGATTTCATTCCATTCACCACCACTCTCTGGACCATGATGGATCTTTTGCATGGGTTATGAAAGAGATGGAGGGTAGGAGGAATTTGGCAGCTGATGAGAGCTCAGGGGGCCACTTCAGAGAAACAGGTTAATGAAGGTAACGTAATGGTGGGAATGTGTCCACCATGGTGAGGATGTGGGTGAAGCTTTCTTTAAACCACTGGAGAAAATCTCAAATACTTTTTCTCACTGGGGACTTTAACCTCCCTCACAAGGCAGGACATAATTACTCAAGAAGATTTCTGGAGGACATAAAGGATACCTTGTTGATACAAGAATTGGAGTAGACACCCAGGGCTGAGTCACAGTTGGATCTCCTGTTAACAAATGATGGAGAACTTTTTGAGGATGTGGCAATGGTTGCCTTGACTGTAGTAATTGTGGTGTAGTACAATTCAAAATATTAAAGAGTGCAAAGGAGATGAGTAACAGAACAAAGACCAAGGGCTTCAAATGATCAAATGTGTTAAAATAAGACACAACAGATCCAGTGGAAATGGAATATGTGCTGTGGGTAGAAACAGAGACTGGAATACAAAAGAAGTACTGCCCAGGCACAGAAGGATGGTGTTTGGAAAACCAAATCTCCGTTATACTCCAACCTTGCAAGGGACAGAAAGGACAACAAGAAAAGTTTCTAGTGCTAGATTAGTAAGAAAGGGCTGAATAATGGAATTGTTGTCTCACTGCTGAATGGAAAATTTCGAGATAGTGAACATAGATAAAACTTCAGACTTTGGTGCCTTATTTGTTTTGGTCTTCAATGGAAAGGTGTTGTGGTTTAGCTCAGCAGGCAGCTAAGCACCACACAACCATTCACTCCCTCCTCCCTGCAGTGGGATGGTGGAGAGAATAAAAAAAAATAGGTAAAAATTCATGGGTTGACATAAAGACAGATTAATAGGACAGAAGAAAGGGAAGATGATAATAATAAAGATGACAAAAAATATACAAAGCAAGTGATACACAATGCAATTTCTCACCACTTGCTGACTGATGCCCAGCCAGTCCTTGAGCAGTGGCAACACCTTTCCCCTGCCCAACTTCTCCAGTTTTTATTGTTCCACATGACGTCATATGGTATGGAATATCCCTTTGGTCAGTCTGGATCAGGTGTCCTGACTTTGTCCCTTCCCAGATTCTTGTGCACCCCCAGCCTCCTCACTGGCAGAGCAGTGTGAGAATCTGAAAAGTCCTTGAATCTGTGTAAGCACTGCTCTGCAACAACTAAAACATTGGTGCATTATCAGCATTATTCTCATCCTAAATCCAAAGCACAGCACTATTCCAGCTACTAAGAAGAAAACTAACTCTACTGCACCTGAAACTAGGACACAAAACCTCTCAGGACATTGACTTTATAAACAGAGTGCAAGGAAGAGATGTAACTGTACTGAACATGGTTCATGTTAAGAGTTAATTTAGAGAACCTGTACGAGTCTATGGGACCAGATGAGCTGCATCCAAGTGTGCTAAGAGCTGTTGCACTTGCAAAGACAAATCTTGGAAAGGTCTTGGAGATCAGGGAAGGTTACAGGCAAATTTTTCACCTACCTTTGAAAAGGGGCAAAAATACTGAAAGGGGAGATGGTGGGTAGAAAAGACTGAAGTGGATGGACTTGGATCTTAAGTTAAATAAATCCTGAAGAGGCTAGAAGAAAAAAGAGACTTAAACAGGAGGATTCTAGGGAAGGAAAGAAAAACAGGATGACTGTAGTGGCAGGTGTAGAGAATGTTCAGACTTTAAGGAAAAATAAGCAACAAAGTGAGAACAAGGCATGGATTGGCTGAGACATCACTGTTTTGGTTTATTGGTATGTAGAAATAAAGTTTCAGTATTGTATTTATGGATTCATAAGCGGTAGCAGCCTAGAATAAAAAACAATGTAACGATATTAGCAATAAGAATCCTGTTCTCAGAATATGAGGCTTTTTTTTGTTCACTTTAATTACTTGGCCACCAGATAGTGAAGTGAGGTAAGTAATAGTTTCCAGTTCTTGATCCCCTAAGAACAGGAATGCATAACTGCATAAAGCAGAGGTCTGTAACTAGGACCCTTTCATGGGCCTACTGGAAATAGTTGTTGTTGTCACTTGACTTTAAGCAATAATATACTCAAATTAGATTATTTTGATTAGGGATCTGCGTGCTACACAAGATTTTGTTAGTTCTCAAGAATAGTGCAATGATTACAGAAAAAGGATGAATAGGGATAGAGATCTTAGTTGACAGTTGGTTCAAGGTATTCTTGGTTGTTTCCATGTATGTATCCTTCGGATTCTGCCAATTACAAATACACAGAAGAGGAAAGGAACAGGGACAGGTTCCCCATGAAAAGAGAGTAAGAAAAAAGCAGGTGGACTGCCACTCCAGAGGATGTCATTCCTGATACAGAGCCTATATTTTTGTCCTGGGAACAGCATGGTTAACCTATAATTAAGGTATTTATCCTTTTTCATTTGTTGTTTGTGTCTTTAACTGCCTGAGAGGGTTACTCAGAGGGCCTGCCCTGTCATGAGAGGGCAATTGGTAATGACTTGCTTTGTTGTGGAGCACAGCATCCCTTAAAAGCTGTGGTAAATGGTAAGTCACCTTTGTGAGGACCTCAAAATTTCTGCTTGTGTCATTTCATCCCATGGTCTGCAACAGAAAGACTGGCAAGCAGGATCTTTGCTAGTCCATGTTGTAATATGGGCTGCTGTAGTGGGTATAGATGGCAAGGTTTTGGTAGTGGGGGGCTGCAGGGGTGTATTCTGTGAGAAGAGTCCAGAAGCTGCCCCATGTTAGATTAGGGCCAGTTTCACCAGGCTCCAAAGGCATCCGCTTCTGCCCAGAGCAGAGACAATAAGTGATGTTGTTTGTGCCTCTTTGAGAACATATTTAAGAAAGGGGAAAACAAAACAAAACAAAACAAAACAAAAAAATGCTTATCAACAGCAGCTGGGAGAGAGGAGTGAGAAACATCCTTGCAGACACTGAGGTCAGTGAAGAAGGAAGGGGGAAGAAGTGCTTCAGATGCTGGAGCGGCAGTTCCCCTGCGGTCTGTGGAGAGGCCCCTGGTGGAGTAGGCTGTCCCCTTGCAGCCCATAGGTCCCACAGCGGAGCAGAGCTCCACGCTGCAGCCTGTGGAGGACCCCCTGGTGGAGCAAGTGGATCCACCCTGAAGAAGGCTGCGGCCTGTGGAAAACCTATGCCAGAGCAGATTCTTGGCTGGACCTGCAGCCTGTGGAGAGCAGACCATGCAGGATCATGGGGATCTGGGGGGAGCAGGTGCCTGTGGGGGACCCAGGTTGGAGCAGTTTGCTCCTGACGGATGGACCCCATGGTATGGACCAATGTTGGAGCAGTTGTTGAAGAGCTGCTGCCTGTGGGAAGCCCGCACAGGATCAGTTTGAGAAGGACAGCATTCTGTGGGAGGGACCCCACATAGAGCAGGGGAAGACTGACTGAGAAGGAGTAGCGGAGGTGAAGCATTCTAGGCTGACTGCAATCCCTTTTCCCTCATTCCCCTGTGCCACTCAGGGGGAGGAAGGTGTGTGGGTGGAAAGTGTTTTCGGTTTCATTCCTTTGTTTCTCACTTCTCTAGCTTGTTAGTAGTAGACAATAGATTTTACTAATCTCCTTATACTGAGTCTGTTTTGCTCATCATGATAATTGTTGAGTGATTTCCTTGCCCTTATCTCAACCCTTGAGCCCTTTTCATTGTATTTTCTCCCTTTTCCCTTTGAGGAGGGGGAGTCAGAGAGTGGTTGTGGTGGAGCTCAGCTGCCCACCTGAGTCAAACCACCACAACTGTGTGTCAGGAGTTTTAGGTCCCTGTTAAGTGTTTGCATGCTGTTGTGGCAGATCAGAGAGTGTGACATCCTGTAAAATGGATGTGCTTTGACAGATACTCTCCTAGGTGTTGTGAATCCTTTGTGTCACTGTTATAGTCAGGATGAGGGACGTGTTGTTTAATGTAATTCACTCCTGTGTTTTTTGGAGTCACAGTGGCCTTCAGTTTGGGAAGTGTGACAGCCCTACAAGCAGAGTGTCTCACAGTGTTTCAGTGGTTTAGTTTCCTTGCCATATGCTCAGAAGGAACAGGTCTCTGACCATACAGTTTCCTGACAGAGTGTCAGTTTGGTTGGTGAGTTAACTGTATGATCAGGTTGTCTGACACTAGGATGCCCTCTGGTACCGTGGGTGTTGCAGCCAGCCTCTAATGATGCATCAAGTCTCTTGGCTGTGTAGCTTCAGGCTCTCCCGACGTATCTGGGAAGTGACCTTTAACTTAAATGGCTGACATTAGTCTCCCTTGTGGATCCCGTAAATATCATGGATCATGTTGTACGATCTTTTAAGTAGGGATTTTTTTTTTCCTTATGCGATGTTTTCTATGGTTCTACGAGGCACTGTGAAAAATGCCTAATTTCTTAAGGGCCTTGGCCTTTCTGTCAGTTTTGTGGAGTTTGTTAAGCATTGCCCTGGGGCTACTAGGTGTCTGGAGTCACCTTCCTCTTCTCTTCCTTACTGCCTGTAATCCTGCAGCTGAAGTTTTAGCGTACCTCCACCTCCCACATTCCTTTCCCATTGCAAATGCATCATTTGCGATCGTGAACAGTAACTCTTGGAAAACGGTTGCTTGAGCAAATTAGTTATGGATTGATTAGAGAATTGTTGCCTAGGTTGCTCCTTCTGGGAGGTATATTATTTTATTTTCTGATGTTCTGTACCATTTCAATGCAGATGTTACGATACAGATTTTTATATTATTCTGAGCAGTTTTTGAGAAAAAGGTGCAATCATGAAAATACGTATAGAATTATATTTTTAGAGCTTATTTGGGGACTATTTTTGTGAAGGTCTTTAGCTGAAGAATTCAGTAATGAAGCTTGCACAGTTATTGCTGTTCTACAGGTAATAGGAAGTACATGTTTATTTATTTATTTATTTATTTTTATTTTAGTTGGCTCATTTATTATTATTTTTTTCTTTCTCTAAATTGTTTTACTTTTCAACAGTCTCTAAAAGACGAATTGTGAGTATATTGCACCTTGAAACTCAGGGAAATAAATTCTTGAACACTAAGAAAAAAATGCATAAAAATGCAAGAAATTTCAGTGAAGGCTAGAAAGGCATTGGATGGAATAAAGAAGTATAAAAATGTAAACATGTTCATGAAAACTGTAAATCAGTATTTTTAATACCCTGAAGAAAGTTTTGCATAGATCTTTTTATTTCATTCTCTATTAACTGTTATTGGATGTCTTAGAAATAATGTTGCATTGAAAACAATGCTTTTTGCCTTTTGAAACGTATAGCATTCTTTGCACATGAGAAAATGCGGTTGAAGTGTGTCATCTCTTTAATATTAACTCACATGTAACTCATTTAACCTCAGTGAAAGTGTACACTTGCGTAACACTTAAGAAAACCATGGTTAACTACTTCAATGAGAAATTAACTTTAATAGTTGGCTTTACAGTTTTCCTCAAGATTTTTGAAACAAATTTAAATTAGATGATGTTTTCAGAAGTTTCGTGCTCTGATTCTCCTTTAACTGTCACAACAAATTTGCACTAATTTTGCATTTTGCATCCTTTGTGCTAGAGTTACTTTCTAATAATTCTACACATTTTTGAATCTCTTGATCTTGTTCAAGTATAATATATGTGGAAAATAGGTGTTCTACAATGATCAGAAGATGAATTACATTCATATGGAGATAAACTTGACTTGTATCCTTGTTTCAGCTGGGAGAGAATTAATTTTCTTTATGGTAGCTTACATGGTGCTGTGTTTTGGATTTAGGATGAAAATGTTGATAACACACTGATGTTTTATTTATTTATTTATTTTATATTTATTTATTTATTGCTGAGCAATACTTACTTTTGAAGTCAAGGACTTTTCCACTTCTTGTGCTGCTCTGCCACAGAAGAGGCTGTGCACAGGTATCTGGGTGCACAGTCATGACAGCTGACCCAGACTGACCACTGTCCATAACATATGCTGTCATACTCAGCAATAAATTTGGCATGAATTTGTTGCGGGCAGCTGCTGTTACTTGTGAACTGACTGGGCTTTGTTTGACTGGTGGACCCTCACCTTGATAAAGCAAATCAAAATAATCATGTAGATAAATACACATAAATCTTGTGTTGTACCACACTCAATTCAGGAAAAAGGTGAGTTGTAAAGAGACGAACACAATGTTAGGAGTACTCATACCATCAAAATAAGGAAAACATTTAGATATCTTGTAGTTTTTGGTGAAAGGTAGATTCCATGTTTTGATTACCTCTGATCAAACCCAAAATCTGAAAACTAATCTTTTTCACTCCCAGCCTCATATTAGCCAGAGTTAGCAATGTGACTACTACTTCCAAATTAGTCTGAGATATAACTGCTAACACTGCAGCTGGTAGCATGAGTAAATCTACTTATTTTTATTCTGAACAGTACAAATCACAAAGTAAATAAAGACAAGAGGTCTATGCTGGCTTTTGGTATGCATGAGAGCTCTTAGACCATGTTGAAAGTGACAGCTGGCTTGTACAGTCCTGTCAGTCTGTGTCCTCATGTAGTCCTGATACATCTACCTGGAGTACGGTTAAACACCCATTCCATTATATAGACTCATTCTGAACAGTAAGACACATAGTTTAATAAGAAGGACAACAAATGCAGTTCTTGCAGAGCATCATTGTCTTTTTGTATAGACGGCAGGCAGATCACAGGGGTATGCTGGACTAGGCAGAGGCCTGGGGTATCAATTTTTTATACCTGTTCAAGAAGAAAGATGTGGGATGTGTCAGGGACAAAAGCAATCTCAAAACTACTTTCACATTTCTCTAATTGTGTGATGTACAGCAAAGCCACAATTTACCTTTTAATTGGAAAGAATTGGTTCACTATACAATACCACACTCAAAATGTAAAATAACACTGTATAGTCCTTCTTCAAATGAACACTGTATTTCTGTTTAGTAGAATACACATTAAAGCTTGGGAAATGGTCCATCATATTCTTACAACTCTCAAGTTTTAAAAAGTGATACAGTTTGCTGGAAAAGTCCACGTTGCATTTCCAAATTACAAATCTGTGGAATTATAAAAAGTCTGTATATCATAATTCTAAATGGTCTAATAAAAATTCCTGAATAAAAGAATATCTTTTTTCTTTCTTTTTCTTTCTTTCTTTCTCTTTCTTTCTTTCTTTCTTTCTTTCTTTCTTTCTTTCTTTCTTTCTTTCTTCCTTCCTTCCTTCCTTCCTTCCTTCCTTCCTTCCTTCCTTCCTTCCTTCCTTCCTTCCTTCCTTCCTTCCTTCCTTCCTTCCTTCCTTCCTTCCTTCCTTCTTTCCTTCTTTCTTTCTTTCTTTCTTTCTTTCTTTCTTTCTTTCTTTCTTTCTTTCTTTCTTTCTTTCTTTCTTTCTTTCTTTCTTTCTTTCTTTCTTTCTTTCTTTCTTTCTTTCTTTCTTTCTTTCTTTCTTTCCTCTCTTCTAGAGTTGTCTGCATTGAAAGTCAGAGAATCAAAGAAAATGCTATAGTATGAAATCAAATGTAATTCAGCATACCACTGAATAAAACATCAATTTATTTAGTTACTGCAATACGGATGGGCACATCTATTGTAAAATATGCCCTGGCTTTACAGTAATAAGAAATCATACAGATAAAAATTATTTGGAGTAAACTTCCATGGCACACAAACTTCTAACTCATTTAAAAGTAATATTTTCTATTTTTGTGACATGTTTTTGCTACTAGAGTTTAAGACAATTTATAGATGGGAACAAATAAAGCATCATAACATCCCCATGAAGAAAATAATGAAGCTTAGCTGACTACCTATTGACAGAGTGCTAAAATAATTCTAGATAAATTATTCTATATTATACAGATTTCAAGATCGGTGATGCACAGTAGTTTCAAGAACTATTAAATGCTATTTTTTTGTGATTTTTTTTTAACTTTCATTACACATTTCTGTACAGAACAGATGTGTTTCATTATAAAATGTGTTATTTTAGGCCCCTCTGGTTATCTATAAGGAATAGACAGATTTTTCTTGGACTGTTTTGCCATTTAATGAATTCATTTTCATCCCTTATTGTGTTCTGAGGATAGCAAGCCATGTTCACTCGTATGTCATATGAATGTTTGTGACATTTAGGTTTGTAAAGAGAGTTTTGTATGTCATCATGTATTTGGCCTACTGCAATCATGTTTATATTAATTTCTCTTCATTCCATTTCTCTATCCATCTGCTCTGCTTTACTTGGCCCTTTGCATTCTAGGTCTGAAACATAAATTAAATTCCATATGTGAACTTAAAATATATCTTTCTGG